>NC_140738.1:4710000-5200000 GCF_050655825.1 Lonchura striata
GATGAGGACGAGGAGGACGAGGAGGAGGACGAGGAGGAGGAGGATGAGGAGGAGGTGGACGAGGAGGAGGAGGAGGACGAGGATGAGGAGGAGGAGGACCAGGAAGAGGAGGACGAGGGGGAGGAGGAGGAGGACGAGGAGGAGGAAAATGAAGACGGGGACGAGGAGGAGGATGTCCTCCTCCTCCTCCTCCTCTTCCTCGTCCTCCTCCTCCTCCTCCTCCTCCTCCCCCTCGTCCTCCTCCTCCTCGTCCTCCTCCTCGTCCTCCTCCTCCTCCTCGTCCTCCTCCTCGTCATCCTCATCCTCCTCGTCCTCATCCTCCTCCTCGTCCTCCTCCTCCTCGTCTTCGTCCTCCTTTTCCTCCTCCTCGTCCTCCTCCTCCTCATCCTCGTCCTCCTCGTCCTCGTCCTCGTCCTTCTCCTCCTCGTCCTCCTCGTCCTCCTCGTCCTCCTCATCCTCCTCCTCGTCCTCCTCTTCCTGGTCCTCCTCCTCCTCATCCTCGTCCTCCTCCTCCTCCTCGTCCACCTCCTCCTCATCCTCCTCCTCCTCGTCCTCCTCCTCGTCCTCCTCGTCCTCGTCCTCCTTCTCCTCCTCCTCCTCCTCGTCCTCCTCATACTCCTCCTCGTCCTCCTCGTCCTCCTCGTCCTCCTCATCCTCCTCGTCCTCCTCATCCTCCTCCTCGTCCTCCTCTTCCTGGTCCTCATCCTCCTCATCCTCGTCCTCCTCCTCCTCTTCCTCGTCCTCCTCCTCCTCCTCCTCCTCCTCATCCTCGTCCTCCTCCTCCTCATCCTCATCCTCCTCGTCCTCTTCCTCATCCTCGTCCTCCACGTCCTCCTCGTCCTCATCCTCCTCCTCGTCCTCCTCCGCCTCGTCCTCGTCCCCCTTTTCCTCCTCCTCGTCCTCCTCCTCCTCATCCTCGTCCTTCTCCTCCTCCTCCTCCTCCTCAGCCTCGTCCTCCTCGTGCTCCTCCTCGTCCTTCTCGTCCTCGTCCTCATCCTCCTCCTCCTCCTCGTCCTCCTCCTCGTCCTTCTCCTCGTCCTCCTCCTCGTCCTCCTCCTCGTCCTTCTCCTCCTCGTCCTCCTCCGCATCCTCCTCCTCGTCCTCCTCTTCCTGGTCCTCCTCCTCCTCATCCTCGTCCTCCTCTACCTCGTCGTCCACCTCCTCGTCGTCCTCCTCTTTGTCCTCCTCCTCCTCGTCCTCCTCCTCCTCGTCCTCCTCCTCGTCCTCCTCCTCCTCTTCCTCCTCCTCGTCCTCCTCCTCCTCGTCCTCCTCCTCCTCGTCCTCCTCCTCCTCGTCCTCCTCCTTGTCCTCCTCCTCCTCGTCCTCCTCCTCCTCGTCCTCCTCCTCGTCCTCATCCTCCTTTTCCTCCTCCTTGTTCTCCTCCTCCTCATCCTCCTCCTCCTCATCCTCCTCCTCTTCGTCCTCCTCCTCCTCCTCGTCCTCCTCATACTCCTCCTCGTCCTCCTCATCCTCGTCCTCCTCCTCCTCGTCCTCTTCCTCCTCCTACTCATCCTCATCCTCCTGCTCCTCATCCTCCTCCTCGTCCTCCTCCTCCTCGTCCTCCTCCTCCTCGTCCTCCTCCTCGTCCTCGTCCTCCATTTCCTCCTCCTTGTCCTCCTCCTCCTCATCCTCCTCCTCCTCCTCCTCCTCCTCCTCCTCCTCGTCCTCCTCCTCCTCCTGGTCCTCCTCGTCCTCCTCATCCTCCTCCTCCTCGTCCTCCTCCTCGTCCTCCTCCTCCTCGTCCTCATCCTCGTCCTCCTCGTCCTCGTCCTCGTCTTCGTCCTCCTCCTCCTCGTCCTCCTCCTCCTCCTGCTTTTCCTCGTCCTCCTCCTCCTCGTCCTCCTCCTTGTCCTCCTCCTCCACTTTGTCCTCCTCCTCCTCCTCCTCCTCCTCGTCCTCCTCCTCCTCGTCCTCCTCCTCCTCGTCCTCCTCCTCATCCTCCTCCTCCTCTTTGTCCTCCTCCTCCTCCTCGTCCTCCTCCTCCTCCTCGTCTTCGTCCTCCTCCTCCTCTTCCTCATCCTCCTCCTCCTCCTCCTCCTCCTCCCCCTCGTCCTCCTCCTCCTCGTCCTCCTCCTCGTCCTCCTCCTCCTCCTCGTCCTCCTCCTCGTCATCCTCATCCTCCTCGTCCTCATCCTCCTCCTCGTCCTCCTCCTCCTCGTCCTCGTCCTCCTTTTTCTCTTCCTCGTCCTCCTCCTCCTCATCCTCGTCCTCCTCGTCCTCGTCCTCGTCCTTCTCCTCCTCGTCCTCCTCGTCCTCCTCGTCCTCCTCATCCTCCTCCTCGTCCTCCTCTTCCTGGTCCTCCTCCTCCTCCTCCTCCTCGTCCACCTCCTCCTCATCCTCCTCCTCCTCGTCCTCCTCCTCGTCCTCCTCGTCCTCGTCCTCCTCCTCTTCCTCCTCCTCCTTGTCCTCCTCCTCGTCCTCGTCCTCTTTTTCCTCCTCCTCGTCCTCTTCCTCCTCATCCTCGTGCTCCTCGTCCTCGTCCTCCTCCTAATCCTCCTCCTCCTCTTTGTCCTCCTCCTCCTCCTCCTCCTCCTCCTCCTCCTCATCCTCCTCCTCCTCCTCCTGCTCCTCCTCCTCCTTCTGCTCCTCGTTTTCGTCCTCGTACTCGTCCTCCTCCTCCTCCTCCTCATCTTCCTCCTCCTGGTCTTCGTCCTCCTCCTCCTCCTCCTCCTCCTCGTCCTCCTCATCCTCATCCTCCTCGTCTTCGTCCTCCTCCTCCTCCTCCTCCTCGTCCTCCTCCTTCTCGTCGTCGTCCTCCACCTCTTCCTCCTCGTCCTCCTCCTCCTCGTCCTCCTCCTCCTCGTCCTCCTCCTCCTCGTCCTCCTCCTCGTCCTCCTCCTCCTCTTTGTCGTCCTCCTCCTCCTCCTTGTCCTCCTCCTCCTCCTCCTCCTCCTCCTCCTCCTCGTCCTCCTCGTCCTCGTCCTCGTCCTCCTCGTCCTCGTCCTCCTCCTCCTCATCCTCGTCCTCCTCCTCCTCATCCTCATCCTCCTCGTCCTCTTCCTCATCCTCGTCCTCCACGTCCTCCTCGTCCTCCTCGTTCTCGTCCTCCTCCTCCTCCTCCTACCGCTCCTCCTCCTCCTCCTCCTCCTCTGAGTGTGGTTCTCAGGATTCAATGACTCCAGGCTTCCAGGAACCTGGAAGTCTGGGATTCCATGGCTCTGTGACCACATGGATGGATTCATGACTGTCTCCAAGGCCACAAGGGAACGTTGGTGCCAGCGGGAGGGGCTGCAGTGCAGGGGCACCAAGAGCTGAGAGGCGACTGCAGCTGCTGCTGCTGCTGCTGCTGCTGCTGCTGCTGCTGCTGCTGCTGCTGTTCTTGGAGGAGCTGCTGGCAGGGGTAGGGCCCTGGTGTGGCTGAGCGTTGCCATCTCAGCCTGCGAGCTCCTGGGAGCTCAGGACAGAGCCAGGACTGACCCAGGTTGGCACTGTACTTGAGGACAGACACAGAGAATGGAAAGTGCCCACAGAGTGGTTCCGAGCAGGTCTGTGGGAAGGAGGAGGGAGGGAGGATGAATCCTCTGCCCAAGGCTGCCAAGGGAAGGCTTTGGGAGGGAAAGCAAGCCTTGACCTGACACTAAGTCCTTCAAGGGCTCAGTTGCCCACGCTGAGCAGGATTTCATCGCGCAGAACTGACAGGGCCAGATCCAGGGATGGGGAGGACATTGAGAGGGGCTTCAGGTGAGCAAATTCTGCAGTGCTGACAAAGAGAGAGACTACAGCCAGGTGAGGGAGGCAGGTGGGAAAGGCTTTGTGCCGTCCCTGCTCAGAAGGGATCCTCAGCACAGCCCTGAAGATCTGCACATAGGAGAAAACAATGAACACAAAACAACAAAATGATAAACTGCTAGTAACCACAAGAAGCCCAAGTTCCCTGAGGTGTGAATTGGAGCAGGAGAGCTTGAGGATCTGTGGGATATCACAGAAGAATTGGCCCAGGGCATTGCCATGGCACAGGGGCAGGGAAAATGTATTGACTGTGTGCAGCAGAGCAGTGAGAAAGGCACTGGCTCAGGCAGCTGCTGCCATGTGGGCACAAGCTCTGCTGCCCAGGAGGGTCTCGTAGTGCAGGGGTTTGCAGATGGACACGTAGCGGTCGTAGCACATGATGGTCAGCAGGAAATACTCTGCTGAAATGAAGAACATGAAGAAAAAGAGCTGTGCAGCACATCCTGAGTAGGAGATGTTCCTGATGTCCCAGAGGGAATTGTGCATGGCTTTGGGGACAGTGGTGCAGATGGAGCCCAGGTCGCTGAGGGCCAGGTTGAGCAGGAAGAAGAACATGGGCGTGTGCAGGTGGTGGCCGCAGGCTACGGCGCTGATGATGAGGCCGTTGCCCAGGAGGGCAGCCAGGGAGATGCCCAGGAAGAGGCAGAAGTGCAGGAGCTGCAGCTGACGCGTGTCTGCCAGTGCCAGCAGGAGGAAGTGGCTGATGGAGCTGCTGTTGGACATTTGCTGTGGCTGCACATGGGCACCTGTTCATGGAGAAAGGACCGTGAAGAGTTAGAGGAGATGCCTGTAATTAAAGTTAACGCCATTTCCCATACACCCTCCTCTGTAACACAGATGTGTACACTTCTGTATTTGAGAGTTTTGTGGTTTTCTTTTTATGCTGCCTCCATGTTTCTCCTGGTATTCCTGGATATCAGAAACCCTCAGCATATCTCCATCCCATTGATGACTACAGTGAGTTTTCTGAGGAAAGATGATGAGTGGAGACTGAGAGGAGATGATTATTCATTCTGTTTGGAGCTTCTCTTGGCTTTCATTTTTCTCACATGAAGGATGGTCACACTCCCATGTTTCTCTTACAAACCCTCAGGTACAGGTAAGAGCAGATGGATCCACCGCAGCCCAGTTCCACATTTGTAGCCAAGGACTCACTTTGCTCATTTCACCAACCCAGCAGCATTTTCAGTGCCACAACACCTCTACCTTTCCCCATAAATCTCATAAATCAGAGATGCTCTAGGACAGCTTTGCACTCTGCATTGAAGCTCCCAGCTTGGACTGAAATCTCAGGGACACTTCCAAGTGTCCTTCTGATGGCACTGGATGAAGGGAGGTGCAGCTCCTTCCCTGGCTGCACAGCCATCATTGCCCAGAGCCGGGCACTGGGGACAGCTGTGTCACCCTGAGCCAGCTGTGCCCCCTGCCAGAGCCCCCAGTGCCGGGCAGCTGCTCCCAGCCCTGTGCTCTGCAGAGGGAACTGGGCCCGGGGCTGCAGAGCTGCCCCACGGCTCTGCTGCAGCTCTGCCAGCACAGGAGGGGCTGCACGCCTTGGAGCCCCGGCCCTGAGGGCAGAGGCTTGGCTGGGGCACAGGAGGGAGGGGGCTTGTGCAGAGGGAGGGGCTGCACTGGAGGGGATCCTCTGGACATCTCTAAACTCTCCCTGCCTCAGCATTTCTGGGTTTTCTTTTCTCTCCTTCCCTGATCTTCTCTCTGCTTCCTGGAGATTTTCCTCCTGCAGGTGTTTCCCTGTGCCTCATCTCTCCCTGCCAGCATTCCCACACCCCAAATATCTGTGCACTCTCCTTGGCCTGACAGAACCCTGCCTGTTTGCAGGGCACTGGCTGGGGGCATGTTCTGTTTGCAGCTTGGAGAAAGGACAGCGCAGACTGAGCCTGATGGCTCCAGCAAAGGTGCTGCTGGTGCTGTCCATGTGCAGAGTGGCTGAAAGCACATTAGGGATCTCCTGTGAACCCACTGATCACTAAAAGTTACAGTTCAGACGTCTCATGCACTTGTCAATATTCATAATCAACCTTTAATATTTATCCTTCTTTCCCTGCCACTCTTCAATAGTACACAGCTGACTACAAATTCTTAGGAAATTTCCACATTTTTATCAAAATCCTTGTCTTGGAAATATTCTATGACTAATCAGAAGCCCTCAGTATGTCAGAGCTTCATGAGCATTTCACCTCCCCTGCACCAGAAATACTCAGTACTCACAGGATCTGTGGGCATTGGGATGTTCCAGCTTTAGGAGATCTCTCCAGGAGCTGCAGCTGCATTGTCCTGCAGCCAGAGGTTCCTGTGCCAAGGGCTGGCAGTGATTCTGCCCCAGGCACTTCTCAGCCCCTTCCCAGCCCTGACTGATTGAAGCTCTCTGTGCCTCTGTGCTGTGCCCAGGCTGGCTGCAGGCAGTGCCCCAGCCCTGCTGGGCTGGGAGAAGAGCTGCTCAGCAAGAGAAATGTGCTTTTGAAGCTCTGCTTGGTTACCAGCATCACCCTCTGTGCCAGGAGCCCAGCCCAGCTCAGCTGCAGAGACACAGCACAAGGACTTTAATGACCGTCTCAGGGGCTGCTGTTGTTTTCATTAGTCTCATTCCCAGAGAGTGTGCTCAAAAAACTTCTCAAGAACTCAAAGTGTGATTGAAACACTGAAGTTTCTTGGACTTTTAATGGGCCCCACTGAGGGACACGACTGAGAAAGTGTCCCCAAGTAGAGCATAATGCTGGAGCAGAGATGACAGCAAGGGACAAGCAAGGGGAAGGTGTCTCTGGTGCTGAGCAAACCTGGATGTGTTTCAGGAATGCAAAGGGCCCAGGCCAGAGCCCCAGCCCCTGGCAAGGCAGATCCTGTCCCTCCCTCATTGCTCAGGGCTCTTCCCGGGATGGGCACTGGCATGTGGGGATGTGCAGTGCCAAGGGCAGGACCATGGGGCGGCCCCTGCCAGGCTGCTGAGCAGGGACAAGGAGGCACTGAGGCCCCAGGGCTGCAAGGGTCACTTGTCCCCTCGTGGCTCAGGCCCAGGGCCAGCAGCCATGGCCAAAGGGCTGCACAGGTTGGCTCTGTCAGGGCCTTGCAGCTGCTGCACATCCCTGAGCCCTCTGCAGCCCAGGCTGTCCCACGGTGTCCCTGCCCTGCGCCTCTGTCCCTGCAGGCTGTCGTCACCCCCGGCTGCCCCACCTCGCTGGCCCTTCCTTTGCTGGCAGCTCTGCCTCCTGCTGCCCCTGCCTGGCCACACAAAGCCTTGGGCTGCTCCAGGCTCCTGCTGGGGACGTGCTGCACCACAGCCCTGCCCTGGGAGGGAAATTCCTTTCTCCTCCTGTGTCCAGTCTGGACTTCCCCAGCTGCATTTGTGGCATAATTTCTCTCCCTGCCTGATTCCCACTATGGAGAAAAGCTCCACCATTTCAGAATCCACCTTTCAAGCCCTGCCAGGCCACTCCTGATCTGTCCTCAGTCTCTTCACAGCTGAGCCCAGGCACATCAGCCTCCATACATGGGTTATGTTCCTGAGGCCTGCAAAACCCAGCTCGGGAGATCTCTGGGTCCTGTCCAAGGTGTTTGCAAAGGAAAACATTCTGCTCATATCACCAGAGGCCAAGGCCAGGCAGAACTGTCCTTCCTGGCAGCTTTTGTCTGGGAGCAATGCAAGGATAGATGGAATTTTGGTGGCCACATTCCAGTTCCTGCCATGGCTCCTGGACAAGAGGGTCAGTTCTTTTCTGCAGGAAGAAAGGAACAGAGCCCCAGTGCTTCTGAGGCAACTGAGATGCGACCATCAGAGGCCAAGGCCAGCCAGAGCTGGCAGGTTTTTTTCTGGCAGATACCCTTGCATACAGGAAATTTTTTAGGGGAAGTACCAATTTTGTCCATGGGTGTCTGAAAAGAGGGACAGTTCTTTTCCATAGCAAGGAAAGCACGGAGCCCCAGTGGTTCATGGGCAGATGAGAAGCAGCCCTTGACATTCCAAGATCAGCCAGATCTGTCAGGTGGTCCCTGGGAGGCCAAGCCTGCCAGACCTGTTCCCTGTTCCCCTCATTCCATGGAGCCTGGTCCCTTGTTTCCAGAAGGCCCTGAGGTGTCACAATGCCCCCTTGGTGACACCAGGCCCTGAAGGGTCGGAATGGTCTCCATGGTTCCACAAGGCTCCACAGAGTCATGGTGGTCTCTGGGTTCCATGGAGCCCCACGGTGTCACCATGGCCCCAAAGTGTCACAATGGACTCCATGGTTCCTCCAGGTCCTCACTGTGCCACCATGGTCTCCACAGGAAGGGAACAACCCAGCCCCAGTGCTGCAGGGGCAGATGAGCCACAGCCACCAGAGGCCAAGGGCAGCCAGATCAGATGGTGCTGGCAGATTTTGTCCTTGGATATAGGGAATTTTAGAGGTGGAATGCCAGTTTCAGACCTGGCTGCCTGGAGGTGAAGGACGGTTCTTTTCCATAGGAAGGCAAGGACAGAACACCGGTGTTTCAGGGGCAGATGAAAGGTGACCATCAGAGGCCAAGGGCAGCCAGACCTCTCTGTTCTGGTATTTTTTTTGTCTGAAAGAAACCCTTGCATATAGGGAATTTGGGAGGTGGAACCCCATTTTCGGCCATTTCTGCATTGTTAAGAAGGATGGTTCTTTTCCATAGGAAGGAAAGCCCAGAGCCCCAGTGTTGCAGGGGCAGAAGCAGAGAGAGAAGGTTCCTGGGAGGCCGGGCCAGCCAGACCTGTTTGTCCTGGCAGCTTTTGTCACTGAGAAATCCTTGGACCTAGGGAATTCTGGAGGAGGATTCCAAACTTTGGCCATGGGCATCTGGTCAAGATGGATGGTTTTTCCCATAGGAAAGAGAAGCGTGGAGCCCAGGTGTTTTGGAAGAAGATGAGAGGTGGTCACCATAGGCCAAGAGAGCCAGACCTGTCTCTCCTGGACCTTTCATCTGGGGGAAATCCTTGGATATTCAGAATTTTGAAGGTGGAATCTCAGTTCTGGCCATGGGCACCTGGGCAGGAAGAAGAGTTCTTTTCATCAGAAAGGAAAGCACAAAGCCCCAGTGTTTCAAAGGCAGATAAGAATCAGCTCTTTGGAAACCAAGGCCAGCCAGACTTGTCTCTCCTGGAAGCTTTCACCTCGGAGAAATCCATGGATATAGGGAATCCTGGAGGCGGATTCCCAACTTTGGCCATGGGTGCCTGGATGTGAAAGGTGCTTTTTTCCCATAAGAAAGAAAAGCACAGGGTCCCAGTGTTTCGCAGGCAGATGAGAGGTGGCCCCCAGGTGGCCCAGCCAGCCAGGCCTTGATGCCTTGAGAGGCCACCTAGAGCAGAGGCTGGACAGTGTTACAGGAGTAAAGTGGGGATTTATTAAAAAGGCCTTCAAAGGATTCACCTGGGCAGTACAAGGGCCTGGCTGAGGGTACACCCAGGATGGACGCCAGGTCACGCGTTTTCACACTTTTAAAAGTTCTGGTTCATTTCCATATTGGGGTTAATTGTCAATTACACCTTCAGGTTATGCAGCCCCACCCTCCCAGTCTGCTCTCCTCAATTCGCTGGTGTTTTCACTTTTTGGGCCTGAAGCTGCAGCGGTGTCCTTGGATCTCGGGCAGGAAAAGGATTGTTTTGTCTGACTACACTGTAAGAGAACTTGCTGACACTCTGCATGAAGTTCAGAGTTACAGACTGATACAGCACAGAATTGGGAAAATATGGAAGCTAAAACTTAAGGCATCAGCCTGTCCCATGTTCCCTTGGTTCCATGGGGACCCACAGTGTCACAATGGCTCCTCGTGACACTCTGGGCTCCACAGTGTCACCCTGGGCCCTTGGATCCATGGGAGCTTCCCAATGGTCTGCTCTGATTCCACGAGGTCCCCACAGTGTCACAGCTGACCCATGGCTCCATGAGGTTCCCCAGTGTCACCAGGGTGTCCTTGGACCTGCCTTGTCACAACTGACCCATGGTCCCATGATGTTCCCCAGTGTCACCAGGGTGTCTCTGGACCTGCCTTGTCCCAACTGACCCATGGCTCCATGAGGCTCCATGAGGTTCCCCAGTGTCACCGTGGTCGCTGTCAGAGGCTGGATGAGATCAATGTCCCCAGACACCTTGGGCTGAGCTGTCAATCAGTCACACAGATGGGACAGCGCTCACCCAGCTCTGAACACTTGAGATATCAGAAGTCCCAGCTGGGGGGAGGCCCACGAAGGCCCAGGGGCTTAAAACCAAGGAGCTCAAGGTCAGCCCCTGGTATGGACTCTGCCTTCTCCTGGGGTTTGTGTCTCGCCCACACTGGAGCCCCGGGAGATGGGAGCCACATGTGTGTCGTTCTGTGGAGCTTCTGTCTTCCTGTCTCTCTCTCTTTCCTCTCCTTCTAATGCTCTTTATATGGAACAGTTTTGGGTACCTGAACAACTTCAGTGTTTAGGGGTTTCCAGGCTAAATGGGCTGAGGGAATGAAGTTACAGCTGTGAAAAGTGATTTAAGTTGGATTGGATTTGTATTAAACACTTTTCCAAAGTTCCTTGTTCTTTTGTACTTTGCCAGTAAAATTTTGGGGGTCCCGAATGGGCGCTGAGGAGCACTTGGGGGTCCCGGAGGGTCTGGGGGACACTGATGGGACAGATGGGGGCGGTACCGGGGTTCTGTGGAGCGCGGGGCATGACGGGCGTTGTAGTCCCGGCTTTAATGGGGTTCTACGGGGCCGCAGAGCATGACGGGAGTTGTAGGCAAAAGAAAAGATGGCGCACACCCCAGGCACCGGCCTCAAAGCCATGATCCCTGGCGCTGATTGGTTGGGGCTGTGATGGGCGGGAGCCTCGGCCAATGGGAGCCAGTGCGGGCGGGAACAGCCCATTCAACCCCTCCAGTCCCTCCCAGCACAGCCCAGTTCATCCCCAGTACAGCCCAGTACAGCCCCAGTGCCCCTCCAGTCCCTCCCAGTACAGCCCAGTCCCTCCCAATACACCTGAGTTCATTCCCAGGCCCTCCCAGTTCCCCCCAGTGCCATCCATATCCCGCTCCAGTGTCCCCCAGCCTTCCCCACAGCGTTCCCGCCCATTGCGGGGCAGCGGCGCAGACGGAATGTCCTGCGGCCCAAACCTCCTGCTCCTGCCACACAGCGCCAGCCTTCTCCCCTCCTCCTCCTCTCCCAGCACGGCACAAATTGCAGCTCGGAGGAGGCTTCCCCAGAGAGGGCTCCGGCTCCTGTCTCAGCCCGAGTGTCCCTGCAGGGGAACAGAGCATCTTTCAGGCACTTCCACAAGCTCAGGGTTCCCATTTCATGGGGAATCTGGGATGAAAATGGCCTTTTTCAGAAAGACAAATGCAGAGGAGATGGATTAGAAATTATTTGGGAAAAGTGACCCTTCTTCCAGACAAAGTTCACCAAGTCATTGCCTGCATTTCTCCTTTTCAGATTCTTACAGTCATCTCCTGAGAAGTTCAGATTGTTCTGGTGCTTTTCATGAACTGATTGAACTCTTGATATATATCAGTGCATGAGATGTGGAAGCTTCTAAACTGAACACAGAAACAAACTCCCTCTGTCAGCCCATTTTCATCTTCCACATCACTTTCAAGCTGTCCATAGGGGTGTTGGAATGATTATCACACAGCTCTCCATTTCTGGCTGCAGGCTCTGGAGATTCTTTCTCTGCATTCAGTCAGGCTTGCATTCCCTGACAATTCCTGGTAGCCCATCATGGTTTCTTAGGGTAGAACAATAACAGTGAAAATCTCACCAATGGCCCAACTGCCCATCCCACAAGGAAAAGAAAGAACAAGTTATAAAGTTCTTCAACTATTTGTCCCGCTTTTCTGCAAGAGTTGAGCTGCACACACGGTCTGGAAAGGCAAGAGAAGCTGCAGCTGGTGGCACATCTTGTGACAGAAGCTGCTCAAAGCCTCCTCGTTCTCCAGCCAAGGTTCTTGGAAATAGCAAACAGGACTGTGGAGAAGATTCTAGGAAAACTGAAACAGCTTTTAGAAATGAAATGAAAATTGAAAGAAACAATCCAAGATGTTTTTCTCTGTTTGTTTTTATGCTACCTTTTTCTATCTTTCACTACTTGTCCTCTTCTCCTTCCCATTAATTGCAAGTGGATCTCACTTCTATGATCCACGATGTGGAAAGTTTTAGAAAGTGTAAAATAAAATACCATGAGCTGTTTTGTTTTTTTTGTTTTTTTTTTTTTTTTGGAGATCAGTGCTGGGGACTAAGTGCAGTTCTTGGGACAGGTACAAATTCAGCATTGAGGGAATGTGCTCCAAGAGTGTTTGACCCTCAGCAGGGACAACGCACAGCCGTGACCGAGGGGATTCCTGTGCTCCTGGGCAGGAGTCCAGGCTCTGGATCTGGGCTGGACACGGCAAAGTTCCCATGTTTGGACAGGCTCAGGGGCTGCCCCGGGGAGCGTGGGGCTGCGCACGGGGGCGAGTGGGCAGCAGACACACGGACATGGAGACACACGGACACGGGGACATACGGACACGGGGACACATGGATACGGAGCTTCAGCTGCAGAGGCAGCAGTGGCAGCGAAAGCAGCGAAAGCAGCGAAAGCATCTGGCACTGGGGCGAGCTGGTGATGAGCCGGGCCAGCGGCAGAAGCCGGGCCGTGCCGGGATGAGCCGGGGCCCGGCAGGGTGGGAGCTGCCAGGACGCCTGGAGGGAGAGCGGGCATGGGGCCAGCACAGGGCGCAGAGCATCCCGGGCTGGCTGAGGGGTTCCCGACCCCCGGCACGGCATCAGCCCCACTGACGGCATCGTGCTCCTCCCGCAGCCCCACGGCACCAGCGCAGCCCTGGAGATCGCGCTGCTGGACAAGGTCTCCTCTGGCTGTGCTGGTGTCATTCAGCTCCTGGAGTGGCTTCAGCTCCCCGACAGCTTTGTGCTGGTGCTGGAGCATCCGGAGCGGTGCCAGGACCTGTTGGGTTTCCTGGCGGAGCGGGGGTTCCTGCCGGAGGAGGAGGCACGGGGGCTGTTCCGCCAGGTGCTGGAGGCTGCAGCATCCCCCTGATGAACTGTGTCTGTGTTCCACAGAAACCCTGTCCTACAGCCCACCAGAGTGGATCCACCAGCAACGCTACCACGGTGAGGCAGCGACGATCTGGTCCCTGGACCTTCTGCTGCACCACCTGGTCATGGGAAGCACCCGTTCAGGAGGGGCCAGGAGATATCTGGGGGCAGATCTTGTTCCCAGGATGGCTCTCTCAAGGTGGATCCTCATCTCTGGGCAGAGGGGCAAAGCCAGGGCTGGGAGACAGCAGCAGCTCATGGGCGTCCTGCTCTGGCAGCTGCTGAGGAGGTGGCACATGTCCTCCTCTCCTGCTCTCCTCCAAACAGAAAATCCATGGGGAAGTTTAGGCCCAGCTCTGGGCACACCCAGCATGGCCTGGAAGTAGGGGGGCAACTTCTCCATCTGACTGGTGATTGCTGGTTTCTCTCCCCAGAGTGCCAGGATGTCATTAAGAGGGGTTTGTCCATGCAGCCCTTGAACAGGCCATCCTTAGAAGAGCTTTTCCGTGATCCTTGGGTGCAGGGTGTTCCTCTGCCCTAGAAGGTGGGAGAGATCCATGTGCATAGTTGGATCCAGGAGCCTGGCACGTAACAGCTCCACACATCTCTTGTCACTCAGTGGCAAAGCCAACCAGACAGGTTTTGTCCTGCCTGTAGCTCTGAGCAGGGGTCAGCAGAAGGGAACACAGCTCATGGGCTGGAGCTGAGCTGGAGACCTGGTGTGGCAAGCACTGGGGGCCACCATCCCCCTGGTTTTGCTTGCCATGGTTCATGGATGGCTGTGGCCCTGGGCAGAGCCCTGACAGCCTGGTCTGGCCCAGGGAAGGAGAAGGAGCCCCTGGAGAAGCTGTCCCAGGTGGGGCTGCTGCTGCTGGGGACAGTGAAGATGATGTCAAGGATGACAACCTCTTGCTCCACCTGGTCTCTGGCAGGCTGAAGATGATGGACTTTGATTCTGACACCTTCTCCAAAGCCAGGTTCCACAGGGAGTTTGCAGATGAGTCCACATGCAGGGGGATGCTCCCAGATTTGGGCATTGCACAGCCTGGCTGGGAACCAAAGGTTCCCCCTTTGCTGGGGCGGATGCAGCTGATCCTTCAGTCGGCTGCCAGGCTGCTTCTGGCAGGGCTGGGGGCATGGGCTGGGGTGGATATGAAATGGGAGTGGGCTCCTGGCCCTGCCAACAGCCCCCAGCACCCACCGTGCCCCGGGCTGGGGCTGGGCTGGGGCAGCCAGCCTGACACAAACAAACCCCCATGGTGGGAGCAGAGGTGGGACTCCAGACCCTGTGCAGGGTCTGCTTTGCTTTGCAGGCAAGGAAGGACTTGGGCTGCTCCACTGCCCTTGTTTGCTTTGGGATCACCATGGGGGCAGTGCAAGGGAAGGGAGAAAGCCTGGGATTCCCTCACCCATGGTGGGTTTTTCCCTGGCATGCAGGGGTTGGGCCTTCCTTAAGGCCCTGACAGAGGTAAGATCTTTGACCTTTTATCTTGTTCTCCTTTTTGTCTGTAACCTATTTTCCATAATTTGATGTTTGTCTTTCTAGAGGAAGCGTTCCAGGTGGGGCCCAGTCTGGATCAGGACGTGCTTGGGAGCAGCTGTGGCGTGGATGGGCCGTGCCCTTGGAGAAGGCTGAGGGCATCGTTTGGGACCAGCTTTTCTTCCAGCAGGGGATGGCGTGAGGTGGGTCCTGTCTGCTGGGGATGGTGGGATCAGAGCTCTGGGGAGATGGCAGCGAGCACAAGAGCATCCTGCTCTGGGCAGCTACTGAGGGCTGGAGGTGCCGTGGCTGGCTGCAGGCTGGGCACATGTCCTGCCCTCCTGCTCTGCTCCCAAAGGCAGCAGTGATGGGCAGCTCTGGGCACAGCTCTGGCACGGCCAGCATGGCCTGGGCACCGCGGGTGGCTGGGACAAGGGGACAGGAGCCTTCAGCTGACGGGGCTTTCTGGTTTCTCTCCTTGCAGCCGGGCTCTGCGGGTGCTGAGGCTGCTCTGGGCTCTGCCAGGGCCCTGCTGGAGCTCAGCACTGGGCTGCAATCAGCCAAAGGAGAAATGGGGTGACCTGCAGCACAGACTGGCTTGAGCATTTTAGCAATACAGCTCAAGAAAACATGCAGCCACCCAAAAAATAAACTTGTTCAATAACTTCTGAAATTAAATCAATCTGGGATGACCCCAAATGACTTTTTGCAGCTTGCTCAAGCAGTACCTCAGCCCTTCTCTGAACTGTTCTCTCCCCCACCTGTCTTTTACTTCCCAGCTGCTCCCTATTTTCCCTCAGTGAGTTCCCAGCCCATTCCAGTCTCCATCACACTGTTGCCTTCCCTGGTGCCCCTCACCATGAGGAAGGCCGAGCCCCAGACTTAAGGACTCATCCTGTCACTGGCTGAGGAGCAGCAATGTCTCAGATGTCCGGTGGGATTTTAGTGTCATTCAGAGCTGCTCTCCAGCCCCCAGCTCTCCTCACTGCTGAGTTCCTGCTCCCTTTTCCTCATCCTTGCAGCAGGATGAGCTCTGTGAATCCCCTGGAGCCTCCCCACTCTTCCCAGCCCACAAACCCACCCCAGTTAGGCTGAAGCTGCAGCTTCTCTGTCTCCTCTGGCACACCAGTGCAGTCTCCTGTGCGGGGAGCCCCAGCCCCAGAGCACAGCACTCAGCAGTGCAGTCGGGGCTGGAGCAGCTGCCCTGCAGCCCTGCCTTGGCTCTTTGTGGCAGGGAATGCTCCCTGTTTGCAGCTGTCCCTGCAGGATGGCCCCAGGGCAGAGCCCAGCTGGGCTCCCACTGCAGCCCCTGAAGCTTGGGGCAGACAGTGGTCCCAGAGCTGAGGTTCACGGGGAGCTCCCGGAGCTGTGCCTCGCACTCTGTTGCCGTGTGTCACCGTGCAGGCTGGCTTGTACGGGGTGAATGTACCAGCCCTGGTTTGACTGACAGGGGCCGGGCCCATCACATCTCTCCCAAGGCTGCAGGCATTCCCCAGGCCAGAATCTGAAGGGGCACAGAGATCAGAGCAGTGAAATCATCCAGACTGGGTTTTCAAATGCCCTTCAGAAAGAAAGTCTTGAGAATAAAAGTGTTCTTTTTGCCACACAAACATCAGGGTGAGTGGTCTCTTTGGCTCCAACCCACTTTCCTCCCCGAGCCAACGTTACCCTCTCCCTCACACGTCCCCCCTGTGCCTTCCCACTGCCTCGTCCTGTCACGGCTTCTGCAGCCCCTCATCCCTTTGTGGCCCCGTCCCCTCAGGGTCTCCCCAGCCCGGCCAACCTGCCCGGCAGCAGCGCCGCAGCCCCACAGGAGCTCCAGAGGAGCCCCACCAAGAGGCACCTGGGAGCCCTCAGCAATCCAGCCAGCAACACACGGGCAGGACACGGATGGCGCTTCCTGCCTGGGACAGGGCTTGTGGCCGTCTCCAGGCACCGCTCTCACAGAGATCCCCACAGCTCCAGCCCCTGCCCATCTGCTCTGTGGGCAGCACAGAGGCTTCAGCAGAACCACCAAAGGCCAAGGGGCTTCTGGCCATTTTCCCTGCAACCCTGCAAGCCTGAGCAGCTTGCTGAGCCCAGGAACCCTTTTCTCCCTCTTCCCCTCAGCCCTGCAGAGCCTGGGCAGCCAAAGAAAGATCCTGCGAGACTGTCTATAGCAACACATCCTATATTTCTACACTAAAGAAAAAAAAAGAAAGAAAAGAACAATCTTAAAGAAACAAAACATTCCTGCTGGCTCAGGTGGCCCCAGCAGACAGAGCCTCTGGAATCAGCTCTCTGCAGAGCTCCAGCAGCGCAGCCAGCCGAGCCCCGACAGACGAGGCCGTCTCCTCCATGCCCTGCAGAGCCGATCACGCAGGCTGTCAAAGATGGAATATGGAGCTCTCTCTGCTTCCTGGACGATGTATGGTGTTTGAACTGCCAGGCTTGCAACGGCGTCACTGTTGTCATTTTCCAAGCCTTCAAGGGCTGAAAGAGAGAGGAACAGAGCCATGGTCAGTTCCCACATCTGAGGGGACCCGAGGGGACTCTGTGCCAGGGCCATCCCAGCCGGCTCTGGCCATGGCCAGAGGGAGCAGGGACCAGCCGGATCAGCCCAAAGCTGCTGGCCATGAATCCCCCAGGTGCCCTGAAAGCTCTGTGTGCTCTGCCCACGCCGGCCCTGGTCCGCACAGGGAGCAGAGCCCTCCACAGCCGGGGCAGGGCTCGCAGCTCCCCCGGCAGCCCCCGCTGGCAGCCTGCTGCCCTTGGTCACCCTCAGAGAGGAGCTGGAGCTCTTCCTTCCTCCCCCTCAGGTGCCGCCCGGCCGTCCCTGGGAACACAGAGCCTGTCAGGCCCAGGGCACAGCTCCCTGCCAGCGGCGCCGCCAGCCCTGTGCCCACACGCCCTCCTGGCCCGGCTCGTGGCTCACCCATGAACCTGACGGCCGCCTCTCGCAGGGGCTCCTGTGGGCTCTGCAGGTAGGGCAGGGCCTGGCGCAGGTGCTCGGCCACGCTGCTGCTGTCCTCTGCCAGCTGGAGAGAGCGACAGGAGGGAAGGGTTGGCCCCGCAGCCCCCCGGGCCGGGGCTCCATGGGCACCCGGCTGGGGCCGCAGGAGCCTGGAGCAGAGCCCGCGCGGCCTCGGGCTGCAGCAGCGGGCAGGGGCACAGCTGCCAGCCCGCACACCGAGCACCGCGCTCAGGGGCTGCTCCAGGCTGGGGCTGCGGCTTCCCGGCACTCCTTACCAGGCACTCGGTGAACTGCCACAGCTTCTGGTTCTGAACCATCTGTCCAAGATCCCTCCTCTTCAGGAACTCGGCCGCACAGAGCAGTGTTTCCTGAGAAGCCTGGAGAGCAGCAGAGACGCGGAGATGGCCCCACAGCCCAGGGCGCAGGACCCCGTCCCTGTGACAAGGCCAGCAGGAGCTGCAGCCTGCGAGGCGCCAGGGCAGGGCCAGCCCAGCCCCTGCCAGGGGCCAGCGGCAGCTGCCGAGTCCTCACCTCTGCCACTCGCTGGTTCTCATCGTGGCAGTGGAAGAAGAGTGGTACCAGGCTCTGGTGCACATGTGCCTTGAGGACCTTTTTTTCCTCTTCCGGAAAAAAATCCAGCATCTCTCGGAAGATAAACAGGGAGCACAACTGCACCTCGCTGTCCTCCTGTATGAAAGGAAGGAAGAAAGACCTCAGCGTCAGCTGTTTCAGGCCCACCTGGGCACAGCCCGTGAGTGCACAGGGCACAAAGTGTGCGGGCAGCACCCGCTGGCCGTGGCTGGAGGCGCAGAGCCTTACGTTGTCAAAAAGTGGCAGGAGCGCCTCAGCCAGCTGCAGGGCGAGGGCGCTGGTTACTGGGGCACCATTGCAGAAAAATAACGCTCTGAGGAGAACTGTGGTCATCCTGAGCATGGTGCTGTCATCTTCGTGCAGGAGCTCCACGAGCCTTTCATGCAGGCTCCACATCCTTATGGCCATCTACTTGTGGAACACAAGTGTGTGAAAGACCATCCTGCTGCCATAGGGCCCAGGGGCCAAAGGCCTGTGCCAAAGCCCTGGGGCAGCTGCAGCAGGAGGCAGGAGAGCTGGCAGCAGCTGCCCCAGTGCCCCAAGGCCAGCCAAGCCCCAGGGACTGCCTTCCCCAGCCCCACGCTGGCAGCACGGCTTCAGCCCCTGCTCTCTTCTCACCGAGACACTGGTGGTGCCGAGCGCCACGAGGCCTCGGAGTGCCAAGCGACGCCTCCCCCTGCACTCGCTCTGCAGGTGCTTTGACAGGAACTGCAGGACGCTGTCCCGGCACTCACTCAAGTTCAGGTGCTCCAGGATCTGAAAGGCACAGGCCGGTGACGGGGGAGCGGCCGGCGGGAGCCCAGAACCGCCCAGGGCCGGGCCCAGGCAGCAGCACAGGGCACGGGCTCCGTCCCAGGCACTGCGGCCAAGAGAGGGCAGAGAGCCGGGAGGCAGCTCAGCGAGGCAGCGCCGGCCTTCAGGCTCACCTCCACAAGGAACGCCAGGGTGGCCAAATCCCGGCACGGCGTGTCCTTGCTGAGCAGCCCGAGCAGGTGGAACGCAATCCTGGAACACGCGGCTTCGGATGCACGGTGCATTTCTCTGACAGGAGGAAACACGAGTCAAAGCCCTCAGCCAGCGGGGGCAAACCTCTCCCAGGACTGCCTCACAGAGGTCTGGCCTTTCTCCACCACCCTGCAAGGGGCAGCTGAGCCCTCGGGGAGGTTGCTGCTCTTGGGCACGCTCCTCTCCCAGCCTTTTGCAGCCTCCTTGGCCGTCCCTTGGTGACAAGGCCTTCTGGCCCACGGCCATGGGGACTGTGTGGGGCACCTCGGGCACAGGGCACACATGCCGGGGACAGCTGGGGAGCAGGGGGTCTCACCTGGCCAGCACGCCCACAGCACAGTGGTGGGTGTCAGCACAGAGCAGTGTGTCCCAGCCACGCTTGTCTTCCATGGCCACCACCACATCCTCATAGTGCAGTCGGCAGAGCAGGGCCTTGAGGGTCTGCTCTGCAAAGCTGTGCACAGAGCAAAGCCCAGGTCACACTGGGAGCACTGGCCCTGCCCTGGGCACATGGCAGGGACAGGAGGACTGGCATGGAGCACCTGCTGGGGCTGGTGGCAAGGCCGTGTTGCTGCTGGCATCCCTTCCAGAAGGTATCGACCTCCTCTGGCACATCCAGAGTGCTGAAGAGCACTTGGAAGAGCAGATGCACAAAGAGGCCAGGGAAATACACGGTGACTATATGTGGCACACAGGGCAGCTGGAGGATCTTCCACATCACCACGGTTGCCTGCAAAGGACAGAGCAGCCCGAGACAGCGCTCAGTGCCGAGGTGTCTGTGTGGCAGGGCCCGAGCACGGGAGGGAGAGGCCCAGAGAGACACAGGGGGAGCACCGGGCCTGGTGGCCCTGGAGCTGCCCCGAGGCCAGGTTTCAGCCCAGCGCCTGAGGCAGGGAGACGCCGTGGGAGAGGGAGGATGGAGAGCTGCTGGAGAGGTGGCCTTGGGGCCAGCAAATGCAGGAACTCACAGCCAGGGCAAGGACAGCCGTGTGGTCCCCATCGGAGGTGCACGTGCTGTGCTCTGGCCAGCTCCCCAGCACATCCAGGAGTACGAGCATGGCCGGCTCTGCAGTCCTCAGCGAGCACATGATGCTCTTCCACATGGCCAGAGCAGATCTGTGGGGTCAGAGCTCTGTCTCAGAGGAGTCTGGGACACAGCAGCGTGGCCTGGGTGGCAGCGGGGAGCTGAGCTGCTCTGCCAGCCCTGCCTCTGCCCACTGCCCCTCACTGGCAGCACGCAGGCAGCCCAGCCCTGTGGGCACTGGCCCCTGAGGGGCAGGGGGAAAGCATGGCAGCACGCTGGGGGGCTGGCAGGGGCCAGGGCTGGCAAAGGGAGCAGCCAGAGGGCCCTGGAATTCTCTGTGTCAGACACCTGGGACAGGCTGCACAGGGGGAAGGGCTGCTGAGCCCCGAGCCCTCTGGGCAGGTGGGCCCCGTACCTGTCACACAATGGGGCCACACGCAGGAGAGCCATCACCACGTCAGAGGGCTGTGCCTCTGTCAGATCCAGAAGGGGCCTGTACAGATTGTATTCAGGAAACTCATTGGCCACGAGCCACTGGTGGATGTACCTCACCATGGCGGGCACCTGGAGAAGGAAGGGGAGACTTGGAAAGCTGCTGGAGGAAGGAATGTGCCCAGCTGCCCCAGAGAAGTGCTTCCCTTGCCACCACACTGCTATGGCCTCAAAGGCTCCCAGGGAGCAGCAGGTGTGGCTTGGGAGGCCAAGCAATTGCTGGGAGAAGAATAGCCAGGCCACAGGCTGCTTACTTGCTTTGGGCTGGAAGGACCCTCCTCCACAAGCATATCCAGCAGGGCAGCGCTGGTCTTGGTTTTGAAGATGGGAGAGTACGCTCTGAGCACGGTGCCCATGGCGCTGCTCTCTTCCTCCCGAATCCTCTTCATGAATTTGCAAACCATCTGCAGCAAAAAGGCAAGAAGCCCGGGATGCTGCATGGAGTGCTCCGAGCACAGTGCTGGGCTGAGCAGTGCCAGCAGGCCCAGCCCAGGTGGGGATGGCTGCAGGTACCTGCGCTGTTCTGCGGAAGCGGCCCCGGGTGCGTTCCTGCTCTCGTGTGCGCTGCACGGCTGCACCTGGCAAAGAGCGAGCGCAGCCCGAGCTGAGGGGCTGCGGGAGAGGCCGGAGAACACAGCCCAGCCCTGCGCTGCCCAGGCAGGGACAGTCCCGTGACGGCCCAGGGCACGGAGCACGGCTGTGGGGTGTCTGCCCGGCCCCTATTCCATCCTGTCCATGGGCATGGCCCCAGGGGATGGGATGGCATGGCATGGCATGGCATGGCATGGCATGGCATGGCATGGCATGGCATGGCATGGCATGGCATGGGGCCAAGCTGGCTGCAGGCACCAGCCCTGTGGCCCAGCTCTGCCACTCACCCTTCTGCCGTGGCTGGAACTGCTCCAGCTTTTCAGGCTGCTGTGCTGGGGCAGCTTCAGGGCCTTCTTTCTCCTCCTTCCCCCAGGCCAGCTTGGGCACGCTCGCAGGTCTGTGCTCTACGACACTGCCTGGATTCATGGCTGCTTGCAGAAGGTGAAAAGGAAAAGGTCCGAGTCAGCAAGTGCTGCAGTCGTGCCTTGAGGGCACCTGCAAGAGTGAAGTCTTGGCAAGGCTACAGGACAGCAAGTCCTGCACTCTGCTCTTGGGGCTCCAGCCACAAGGACAGGAGGCTCCTGTCAAGGGCAGTGAAAAGCAAATGCCACAGTCTGCCCTCGAGGGCAGCTGCAGAAGAGATGCCTTGGGAAGGCCAGGGGTCACCAAGTGCTCTGGTCTGGCCACAAGCTCACCTGGAGGAATAATACCTTGGGAAAGCTCTGGGTCAGCAAGGAACGAGTGGCTGTGCGAGGGCTCCTCACAGCACCGCTCTCTCGCGTCCTCTCTCGTCGTGTGCACCGAGCACTGTGGAGTGTAACTGTAACTTGTAACTGCCAACACCTCTGCCAGAGCGTGTCACCAAGGGCCCTTGGAATCCCTGCCCCGTTCCATTCCACGGTGACCATGCTGCACCGTGTCACCAAGGGCCCTTGGATCCCCAGTCCCGTTCCATTCCACGGTGACCATGCTGCACCGTGTCACCAAGGGCCCTTGGATCCCCTGTCCCGTTCCATTCCACGGTGACCATGCTGCACCGTGTCAGCAAGGGCCCTTGCACGCACTGCCACCTGCCCTGGGGCCACCCCCAGCCCCCCAGAGTGGCCCAGGGTGGACACGGAGCCTTTGCTGGGCAGGGCTCGGCCCTGCGGCGCCGGGCGGGCGGTGCCGCTCCCGCCGGGAGCCTGCGGGAGCCGGGACAGCGAGAGAGCCCGGGCCGAGCATCAGCCCCGGGGCACGGCCCGGGAGGGGGCACAGCCCGGGGGTCCCGCAGAGCCTCCCTGCTCCAGAGCCGCGCCTGCCGCAGCGGGGCAGCTGCGGCACCTGCGGGGCACGGAGGAGCCGCAGGCGGCGTTCCGAGCGCTCCTTCGGGGCAGGATTTTGTCCCGCTGCGGGGAATTCCCGCGGGCCGGGCGGGCCGGGGCCGCTGCCGAGCGCCGCCGCCTTTCCCGGGAGCCGCCGGGCAGAGCTCTCTGCTCGGGGCTGGGAAAAGCACCTTCACTGCCCTGGGAACATTTAAAAAGTTTAATACAGGACAAGAGGAGACAAGGGCCATAGAGCAAAGGTTCTTACGGCCGGGTGCATCTCGGCACTGAGCCAAGAGCACACGGTTATCTCCGGAGATACCCCTTGAATACCTTTTCCCTTACACCAGCCGGTTGCATATTCATAGTCCCTTATGCATAGTAAACTTTTTCCCAAGCTAGTTTACATATTCCAAGAACTGTTTAGCATGGCTCCTCCTCGGTTTCACCTTTTTAGGGCATGTGTATTCCTTGGTTGTGGTTTTGGTCCCTTTTTTATCATCATCTTCAGTTTTGGCCCCGGCCCACACTGCCTTCAGACGGTGAGTGCTGATGGTTGGCAGATCTGTACAGGTGTCCTCATCCTGTGCTCACTGGATGTTATCCCATCCAAGCAGGAATTTTAACACAAGAATGCTTCTATCAGCTATGGCACTAGTATGTCTGAGCGTAATCAATGAACAACAGAAATAAAAACTATATAACAAAGTTATTGTAACACCACACATATAAAATCCAATGGAATGTTTACAAAAAGCCAATATTATAATATGTATCTATAACAGGGCCAAGGGCCGGGTGCCCGCTCGGTGGCCCCGGGACAGCAGAATTTTGGGGTCCCGGTGCTGGCTGCCGGCAGAGCCCCGGCGCTGGGCCGGGGATGCGTGGGACCCTCCCGCGGTGGGGTTGGGCTGCCCGGGGCAGGCGCTGCATCGTCAGCCCGGAGCCACCGGGGATCGCCCGGTACCGGCGGGGCGGGGCTGGGGAGCGGAGAAGGGCGGCACCGGAGCGGGGGGACCCTCTGCAGCCTGCGGGGTCGGACATACCGATAAGGGGGTCCCCGGGAGCCTGGAACGTTGTGAAAAACGCTAATCACTTGGTTTTTAAAATTTTAAACGTTTAATAATAATAAAATGGTTATAAAAATAGTAACACAATTAGAGTAATCAAATTTAGAGTTAGGACAATTACAAGACAATAAAAAGCAAAAAATTATAGACGTCCAGATGCTCTCTGACACTTAAGCCAGGACAAGCATGCCTTGTGAACAAAGGAATAACCTTAAAAGCAATAGCCTATTGCATATTCATGTATCTCATACATGATGCATAAATTCCTTGCAAATTAGGAACTTTTCTGGATTTTGTCAACTTCTTTCCCTTAATCCTGGTGCTTCCATAAAGATGGAGACAAGATGGAAGAATGTTTGTCTCTTCTGATAAGGAGGTTGTAACTCTTTATGTGCCCCAAGTCACCACCATCCCTGTGTGAAGAGTTTATTGATTATCTCATCTCTTGCTTGAGCAAGTAAAAACATCCTACATCGCAGAGTTTCTATTTTAATATTATGTTGTTACCTATAACTCTATTTAACACACTGCTTAAGAGAATTAATACAGCATAACTGTCTAACATTACACATATAATATTCATTGTAACATTTGTGAAAAGCCAATCATAAAATAAGCATTCTACACAGAAAGTGTTGAAATGGTAAAACCAGTCAAAACCCCTTAGGAATTGGAAGGAAAACCAGAGGCAGTGGCAGCTAACACCTCAGAAACCCGTGGCTTTTGCTCCTCTCTTCGACCTGAGAGCTTCCTGGGCAGGGGCGACTCTTCCAATTGCACCAGCGTGGCCATGGCTGGGAAGGGCAGCGAGCAGATGGGTTGAGCTTCTCCTGCCAGCCCCTGAAGTGCCAGCTGTCATTTGTGTGCGCTGAGGATTCCCTTCAGGCTCGGAGCTGGCGCAGCTGCTCCTGGGCGCTGCTCGCCCGCGGGCGCAGCGGTGCTGCAGCCGCTGTCCCGCACACAGGGAGGGCTCTGGAGCCTCCCAGGGCACCAAGGAGCGGAGCAGGGAACGTGCCGGGATCTGCTGCAGGACCGTGGGGCTGTGGGGATCCTTCGGTCTCTTGGATGGGGCAGGGAGGGGGCAAATGGAATCAAGGTGAGACAGGGATCGGGCAGCCCCACGCCAGGCAGCGTTTTCTCCTCTGAGAGCTGCTCTGAGCTGAGCGAGCTGGTGAATCCTGCGGAGCAAATGAGACCCGGGAGCGAGGGAAGGGCTGGCTGGGAAGGAGTCAGATAAACCCAGTGGGTATTTCCCTTTCCAAGGGGCTCCTGGGGAGACAGAGGAGACAAGAAGGATTCCCCATCTCATGACATTCCCTTTTTTCCTTCAGTAGCCCTATTGCAGTCACTGCATACAAGAGTTTAGTTGATCCCTTTGATGCCAGGGAGCACCCAGAACTTGAACCTCGCTGGATCCAGCCCTGTCTGCCTATCACCGAGCAGAGGGAAAAGATAAAGAATCTGGGTGGGGGTTGAGCCAAAATGGCATTTTGCCACTTCTGATCTGCTCCCAGCTTTTGCAGCAGGGCACCAACCCCATCGCTGCAAACCACTCCCTTTTGCAAGGCACAGGTGGACCTCGCTGGTAGCTCAGGGCTCCTGAAGGGGCTGCTGCAGTTGGCAATTCGAGCTGTTGTTGAACTTTTCACATTGCTAAACCCCCCCCATCCAAATGCCATCAACTGTCTGAGGAAGGACACAAGAATATTACCCTGGAGGGGCCAAAAACTTGGAAAAGGATGAAAGAAATGTTCTGATGATGACAATGACAATGACAAAAAACCACAATTTATTTTTGACAGCAAATGAGTACCCACAGCCCCCCAGCCCTCCCAGACTGGCAGCCGAGTGGGGCCGTTTCCATGGCATGAGGAGCTGGCAGCCTGCAGAGAGAAACCAGAGAGCCACGGTCAGTCACAGAAGGCTCCTGTGCCCCTGTCCCACCACGGCCTGTGCCTGGGCCAGGCTGCTGTGTGCTCAGAGCCCAAACCTCCTGACCCATTTTCCGTTTTTAGAGAAGGGCAGAGTGGTAAGCCACATTCCATCTCCTCTGCTGAAGCACAGCCCAGCAGCCTCCTCAGCAGCTGCAAGGGCGGGATGCCCGTGTGCTCGGTTTCCTGGCTCCCCGGCAGACCAGGGGTTAAACGTTGGGTGTCTCCTGGATTGTCCCGGGTAAGAGCCCATCTCTGCACCCAGCTACCTTTTTTCATTTGTAAATTAGGTCTTTCTTTCTCTGCCAACTGTGGTTTCTCCAGCCCCGGCTGCAGCCACTGGTCATATAAAACTTTAAGAATCTTTTTCTACAAGCACAACTGACTTGATGTATAATTTACATAAACACGAATGATTCCATAACATATATTACAATGGGGCTGCGGAGATCCCCCTGCAGGTCCATGGGGATGCAGAGATCCCCGTGCAGGTCCATGGGGCTGCAGAGATCCCCTGCAGGTCCATGGGGATGCAGAGATCCCCTGCAGGTCCATGGGGATGCAGAGATCCCCCTGCAGGTCCATGGGGATGCAGAGATCCCCTGCAGGTCCATGGGGATGCAGAGATCCCCCGCAGCCCCTGGAGGAGCCGGGCTGGAGCTCGGCGATGCCCGAGAGGAGCTGTGAGCCCGCGGGCAGAGGGGCCCCGCTGGAGCAGCCTGTCCTGGCAGGACTGAGCCCGTGGCACAGTGACCCACGCTGCAGCACTCGGAGGGGGCTGTGCCCAGGGGATGGACTCCGCTCCGAGAAGTTCCTGGAGAAGTCTCGGCCGGGAGAGAGCGCAGGGTGCAGCAGGGAACGACTCCTGTCCCTGAGCAGAGGGAGAAGCCCCGGGGGATGAGCTGAGCATGGCCCCATTCCCTGTCTCCTGCCCTGCCGGGGGAGGAGGTGCAGCTGGGAGCAGGGAGGCGTGGGGAAAGCTGCATTTAAGGCTCTGCACTGACTTCTCCTTCTCCTGCTCCGAGTCTTTGGAGTTTTCTGCCAGAAATCTCTCCCCTGCCCCACCCACCCACAGGGCTTGGGGCAGGTTTCCCTTTTCGGGGGAAATCAAAGCGAAGCACTGATGCGCTAACGAGGGGCAGGAGAAGTGAGGCTCCTGGGCTTCCCGCAGAGGCGGAGGCACGGGAGGCGCAGGGCCGGGAAAGCCGTGGCGGGAGGCGCGGAGAAGTTTGTTTGTGTGGGCAGCTCAATCCCGGCTCGGCCCGGGCCCGTGCCGGGGCTGTTCCTCATCTCCGGCTTTCCCCTCACGCAGCCCGGGGGCGCCGAGAGCGCGGGGCGAGGCGGGGCCGTGCGCAGAGCCCGCCCCGAGCTCGCTGCCATTGGCCGCCGGTGCCGTCAGTCGCGGTTGCGGCGCGCTGATTGGTGGGAGCGGGGCGCGGCGCGGCCCCGGCGGCGGGCTGAGGGCGGCCGTGGCCGCGCAGCGCCGCCATTGGCCGAGCGGCTGTGCGGGCCCGGCAGCGGCGGCAGCGGCCGGAGCGCGGTGAGGCGGCGGCGGCGGAGCTCGGAGGCGGCCCCGGCGCAGGTGGGAGCCGCGCTGGGCTCTGCGGGGGCTCGGGGCCGGCTGCGGGCGGAGGGGGCGGCAGGGGGCTCCGGCGGCTCGCCGGTGCCGTGTCCGGCCCGTGCCGGCCCCGGGCCGAGGGCGCTGCGGGAGCGGCTGCCCGCGGTCTCCTTCCCGCCGGGGCCGGGCAGGAGCCGCTGCCGGAGCAGCGCTGGCTCGGCCCGGCTGCTGTGGGTAGGACAGAGGGGCTGCCCCGCGGCCGGGAGCGGGCGGGGAAATTCCCGTCGCCGGAGGTTCGTGTGCCCGGGGGAGAGCGAGGAGTCCTGTCAAAGTGACTTTATTGCCGAGCAGGGGCAGAGGCCGTGGGGCATTTGCCGTGCGCTCTCTGCCGTGGCTGTAGCCCGCAGCCTCCTTTTTATCCTCATTTTCCCGGCCGCATCTCCCTCTGCCTTTGCCCACCGGCTGAGTTCCTTGGAAGGTTCCGACTTCCCGATGCGCCTGGAGCCTGTCCTCGTTAATGTGCACCCTCCTTTTGTAGAACAGCCGATATTCATGGCTCTGTTAAGTCTTTGTTCTTCTCCTCGAAGTTCGGGAATGTAGCAGGACTTTCAGCAGCTGTCTGGGTCAACTTGTAACATTTATTGGAACTGATGGTTTCTCCCGTTACTTCCTTATCTACAAGTGCCCGGCCCTATCTCCAGGCAGATTCACTCCTTGACTCTGTTTTGTCCTTCCCGGGTCCTCTTTGGTTTTGGGATTATTCTCGGTGCCCTCATTCCCTGTCCTTTTGTAGCCGTTTGTGGATCAGGAGGCCTGGCTGCCACCTGCATGCCCTGGCTCAGCTGCTGGATGAGCTGCACTGCCAAGGTGTGGAGCATGGTAAAAAGATGAGAGTTGCTGCAGCACAGAAGAGGAGAAGCAACATTCGTTTAACCCATGGTCTGCCAGTGCAGCACAAAATCGTGTCCCATTCCCATCCTTTCCACATTTGGGTCAGAACATGAGCTGCTTTCTTATTTCCTTTCTCATCTTTTTCACCAGTTTTCCTTGGTCATCTCTTTGCCAAGAGCAGTTTGAGTAATTTAGTTTTCCATAAACTCCTCCTTTTTCTGCTAACAGATAATCTGATCCCATCCCCTGGTGAAATGTTGTGTTCCTCATTTGAGTGGCTTGGTCGGCAGGAAGGTCAGGAGCTGGAGTTGTCTGGTTGGTTCTTATTTGGAGGACAGCTTGTAATTTAATGATGCCATTGAAATGATAAATGGGTTCTGTGGCTCCTGATATGAGTTTCATAGGGTTCCCAGGGGCTGGTCTGTGGTGTTGTAGAATTTATTCTGGTAGCCGTTTTGTTTTTTCCATTTTTGGCACTCCCTCGGGAGCCAGGGCTGCATCAATTGACTGATTTTCTCTAATGTAAACATCAAATACTTGTATTCTAACTGATTTTTCTGAACTTGTGGTAGCAAAAACCCCATTGCTCTAATCCACCCTATAAAACATAGACAGTGACAGCATATGTTGGAGTGGGCAGAGGGATGATCCCCCCCTTATTTTAGTGAAGTTTTCCCAACATTCTCCATTTGCTGTTTCCCTTTGCAGCTTCAGCCATTTCTGTTGCAGAGTCAGAGATCCTCAGCATGGGCTCTGCCTTCAGCTGTACAAATTCCATCTGTGGGAGATGGCAGAGTTTGGGGTGAGGGGGCAGAGGGAATCAGCCAATTCCAGCCCCAGGCAAGAAACCCAAATACATTGTCCATGCTTTACCCCAGCACTGTTAATTTGCATTTCTTAAGCTCCTCTCCAGGCTGCTGGAAGGAAAATTCTCTTCCAGGTCAGCCATTGGATGAGTCATATGTGGCCACCCCAGAATATGCTGCTTTTATTTTTTCTTTTTAAAGCATATTTTTAAACACACTATTAACTGTTAATGACTTAAAGGATCACGTTTGTGATAAATGAATGCTCCAATTTATTAATTAATGAAAATTTATTAAATGATCAAAGTATAAATTTAGAGAAAAAAAAAAAAAAAGAAGAGCCACAATCCAGTCAAAAAGGGTCAGTGCAGAGCCTGGGTACCGGTGCTGGGCGAGACACAGATCTGATCGCTACAGCAGAGGGTCCCCTCTGTTTCACACCGATTGTCCTGCCGAGAGGTTTTTATATGATTTTTCCTGCCCGAGGCAGAGTCCCTTTTCTTCCTTTCAGGTCTGCACATATTCCTGTGGAGTTCTTTCTCTGCAAGGAGCTGAACAAAACCATGGCCGGGGAGTGATAAACATCCAGGGAACAAAACCATGTCCGGGGAGTGATAAACATTCAGGATGTGTTCCCAGAATCCAGGAATCCAGTAATCCAGTATTGAGATGTATCTCACAGATGGCTCCAGCTATCTCAGTCTTAGATGTTTATCAGGTATTCATCATCCTGGTGGATCACCTTGAGGAACACCCATCTCTGGACTGGCCACATTCATTCATTTGTAAATGAAGATCTCCTTCCTCTTGTCCAGGTGGTTTCAACACTGTGATGCAATCCCCGACACTGACTTGTGTGCTTAAAAATCTTTTTATAAGGGTATTTCTTACCAATACATACATAAAATATATATGGCAATTTTTATCTGCATGAATTATCCCATATACACAAAACAATCCCTCCCCTTCTACATAAACATAGTAATTCCTGCTTTCTAAACTTTCTACATAATTATGTGTGACTTTACTTCTACCCTATACTACTATCCCATTTCCTAGTTCTTTATAAGAAGGAGAGAAATCTCTTAGTTCCCTCAAGGCTTATTATCCCACTCTTGTCTTGGAATTCCCTGGTACAATTTGTAGACATCCCCTTCTCCCTGTATCTGCTCTTTGAATCTGGCCAAAGCATCTGCTGCCCTACCATGTAGATTTTCCTCCCCCAATTTCATTATTTTTGATACCTGATTTGTTTTTCCCATAGCACATTCTGGGTCTGTGGGCATGGCAGCCACCTGCATACCCTGCACTACTGAGTGTATCGACCTGATAAAGCATGGTATCAGGCAGGGTAGGAATATGATCCCAGCTATTGAACACAATATAAAAAAATATTACCTTTTTCCACCATGCTCCATCAAACAGATGATCCCACCAGGATGCTTGGAGTACGGAGTTCCATTTTGATACTGGGACATGTGCTACCCTTTTAATTTCTGTCACAGGCCTCTGATGGTTTCTCCATAGTCATCAATCTCTATAGAGCATTATGATTCATTAAACTTTCCACAGACCCCTACTCCCTCTGCTAGTAAATAGTCCAGGGCTATTCTGTTTTGATACACCAAGGCCCTCATTTGGGAGTGTTGTTTAGACAACAGCTCAAGGGCATTTGAGGTGTGGTTAGAGACCATGTCTACCACTGCCCAAAGTCTTATTAGTTGGTTTAACAGATAAATTGGGGTCCTATACCCCCAGCTTTCATCCTGGGCCCATGTTGCAGGACCATAATCCTCTATTATTCTTTCTGCTGGCCACTTCTCGCCCCAGGTCTGACCCCCACCAAAGATAGGGAATTTCTTTTTCAAATCCCTTCTTCTTCTGCTCAAAGTTTCGTATAAGGGGGCCCCTAGTGAGCTGTGTTCTGATTGAGGTAGGGTAAAGAAAACATGTCTGATCAATTGAATAGTGCATGATCCTCTCCACCACTGAGGTAGTTTGCTGTATGCTTTCTTCCCACAAATCCAATATAAACCATTCAGGGCTTTCCACCTGACTTTTGTGTTTTTGGGTTTACTCCAGAATCCTCTCAATTCATCTAAGGATTGGTAAGGGTTAGCTCCAGAGCCTTTGTTCCAGCAGTGTTCAATTTTTTTCTCTCCATTCACATTTAGTGCCTTTTTCCCAGCTCCAGTACCCTACTAGGTACCTACTAGGTACTGGAGTACTCCAGTAGGGATTTCTGGCTGCCAGATTCTGCTTTTGTTAAGGGAATTTACTGTTGGAGTGGACAGACATGAAGTGTATCCCACCATTTCAGTGTGCTCCTTTCCCTCCCTGCTAATGCAAAATGTCCCAATTATAGCATTATCCCATTTCAGGAGTTGATCTAGAGCTAAGCTCTCACCTTTTCAAGGCCACTTCTCTGCAGACTTGAGCCCTCTGCAGATCCAGCAATTGGACAGCCCCAATTCTGTTGCAGTTTCTTGCATCAGATCCACAAATAGGTTTTGATTGGAGGCAGGGAAACTCCAACTGGTATATTGTTTTTTGAGCTGATCATATTGCTCGCTTAGGGTTCTCAGCCTTTCTTGCTCCATCCTTCTTTTTCTCATCTCTGCCTCTTGTCTTTTTAGTTCCTGTGATACCTGTTTAATTTTGCTCTCCGGGTCCACTCGCTCTTTGTTCTTGAAAAGCAGAACATCCTGTCATATTGCAAACAAACACGGTCATCCTAATCCTCTAAAAGGTCCAAGATAACTGGCTCATTTTTGAGGGACATCTTGGTCTCATATTTTAAGTTCTTCCTGACCCAGTATGTCTGTCCACCCATAACACACATTCCCAAGTGGTTATTGTCATAACACAATGGGTTAGCCTGAAAGTATGCTACAAACACTGACTCCATCCTTCCCCCAGTCCATACTGTGCGGTTACATTTATCACAGATTGGGACAGATATCTGTTCAACATTTCTTTTATGTTCCTTGTGCTCTGACTGCCCGTCCTTGGGGGTCGCCCTTTGTGAGTAACACCTTATTCTTTCTTTTAGCTTGCGTATCCCCTGCTGGGTGCCGTTTATGGGACAGTGCCCGCTTATCTTACCCTTGCCGCGGTTCCTTGGGGCTGGGGCTGTCGGAGCCTCCGATTCCCCGTGTGCTCTCCGGACAGTCTGTATGCAGAGCCCGCACCTTCACCGGGGCCTCACACCTCTGTGCTGGGCCAGTTAGTGCAACGCGTGCTGGTCCTGAGGCACATTGCTGGACTCAGATTGATCAGGATCCCCACGATTATTATTCCTCTGCCTTTGCCTGTGCCCACTGGGTTGCCACCAGTGGTGAGGTAAACCATTTTCTCGGCAGCAAGAATAGTCTTCTGTGGTGTCATACCTGGACTGAGCTGCATACCTCCATTTAAAGATGCTCCACCTCGGTAGTTTAACTGTATCTGCACTGCAGGGTACTTTATTTAACCTCCGGCACTCAACAGTAATGATTTGAGCTTTTGATCTCAATTTTCCCCTTAGCCTATTTTGAAACAAATGAAAGCAGATCTCAGAGTCTGCTTTGATTATTCCTAGGCTTGTGGCAAGCTCTTGTTGCTGTCGAGGCAGGATGGGAATGAATAGACTTGACTCAGAAGGCTGCTGAGAGTAAAACTCCCATTTATTCAAAATACACACCTCTTTTGTACAGAGCTTAGCAAGGATCAAATCTATTTGTTCTGAAGTGAAAACAATCCAGAGCATTGGGGCAAAGTGCTTGACGCACAGTGATAGAACTTAACTATAAACAATGTGAAAAACAAGAGAAATAAAGCATTATTTACATTCTTTCCCAGCTCTTTCCCAGCTTTTTGTCTGGCTAGAAACTCTCAGTTTCTTTCTTTGACTGAATCTGAGACCCACAGCTCTAAGATATGGCTAGTTCCCCTTCTAGGCACTTATCACATAAACCCTTTGGCCAATATTCCCTTCTACAGTGTGTGACCCAAACCTTGTTACAATACTCACATTTGAAATATACAAATGGATAACATTCACAATGAGGTTCAGTGCATCTTATCAGATCCCTGTCAGTCATTTACTTGGCCACCACAAGGTTATCTTCAAATCCCCAGGAGGAGAAGTGACTTTGCACTCTGGCATCTCTTCCTGGTGCTCAACCTTCTTCACTCGGGATGCGTGTGTCCACCCCTTTTCTGCTGTTTGTATTGCTGTATCTGTGGTTAAGAGGACGAGAAAAGGGCTTTCCCAGTCAGCTGTCAGTGGGGCTTCTCTCCACGTTTTTATGAGCACTTTGTCCCCAGGATGTACTTTATGTGTGGAAAAACCTAAAAGGGCACCTTGTGTTATTCCCTGCTTCCGCAATTCCTGCAGATTCTTACTTATGGCTATGAGATGCGGCTGTGTCTGTGCATCTTCTATCCTCGGATGCCCCACTGGCATGCCATGTTCATATGGCATCCCATACAGCATTTTGAAAGGTGACACTCCAGTCTCAGAGTGAGGCATGGTCTGGATATTTAGCAAGGCTAAGGGGAGGCACTTTAACCAGGACATTTTTGTTTCCAAAATCAATTTTGCTAATTGAACCTTTAATGTTTGATTTATCCTTTCAACTTGTTCAGAGCTCTGAGGATGCCATGGGGTGTGGTATTCCCACTGGATCCCCAGAGCGTTGGCTTGTTGTCTAATAATTTTTGAGGGGAAGTGTGTCTCCTGGTCCGCATCTATGTATTTTACTAACCTATATCAGGGTATGATTTCTTCTAGTAGAAATTTTGATACTGTCTGAGCCATCACCTGAGAGCTCAGGAGGGCTTCTACCCTGTGGGTTAGTTTGTCCACTATTACCAATAAAAATTTATATCTCCCCACCTTAGGCAGATCAGTAAAATCTACCTGAATCCTTTTGAAAGGTCTGTATGCCACTGGGTGACTTCCCAGTGCCAGCTGCCGTGTTTTTGCCTGATTAATCTTTTGACAAATCATACCCCCCTGCACCTCTTGTTTTACCAGTTCATAAATCCCCTTGCACCCGAAGAATCCAGGGAATTGCTCTGCCAGGGCCTGGAATCCCCAGTGTGTTTGTTGATGTAATCTCCTCAGGATGTTTCTGCTGTAGTCTTTAGACAACAGCTCCCTCCCATCTGGCAATTTCCACTTACCTCCTTCTAGCTGGCCTCCTATCTTCTTGTACCCCTCGATTTCCTTCAGGAAGGGGTGGGGAGGATATTCCTGAACCTCCCCTTCTTCGATTCCTGGGGTACTTACCTTCATTAGAGGCATGCTTTTGGCCTCTTTGTCTGCTAAATTGTTCCCTTGGGTCCTGAACTGCATTCCTGTCTGGTGCCCTTTCACGTGGACTATGGCAATTGCCTCTGGCCCCCTTATAACCTTTAAGATGTGCCTGATTATTTCTTCATGCACTAGCCTCTTTCCCTGAGTATTGAGTAACCCTTGTTCTTCCCAAATCTTTCCAAATATGTGTACCACCCCAAATGCATAATTTGAATCTGTAAAAATTGTTCCTTTTTTCCCTTCTAATTTCCACAGGGCCCTCAATACTGCGTACAACTCACAAGCTTGTGCTGACCATCCGGGATTCAGGGGTCCTGATTCCACTACCTCCCTGGTTTTGCCATCAGGAAATATCCTGATTTCCTTTTCCCATCTATGACCCTTGCAGAACCACCCACAAGCCATTTTTCACCTTCTTCTAAATCTGGCCTTATTTTGATCTGCAGCTCCACCACTTCTGCGCAGTCATGGGAAGGCACTCCTGCGGCTTCCCCAGTCAGGAATCGCACGTGATTTTGCACCGAGGTAGTTCACAATTCCAAATCCTGGGAGTGGATTAATACAGCCTCATACTGTAGGAGCCTGGCGTCAGTTGGCCACTTGTCAGCCTTTTGCTGCAGAATGCCCCGACGGTCACCTGCGACCAGGGACCTCGGATAACGGGAAGCTGGACAGGACAGAACACACATCCAACCAATATGATTAATGCAACGTTCTCCATTTATTCGAGAGAAGATGGCAGTTTTTATACACTTCTATATAGTTTATAGTTTACAAAGCACTCTCATTGGCAAGCTAACATTGTTTACCTTTGTCTTAAAGTGGCCTAAACCTTACACTATAAACCTATACTACTTTACACCCAGACAGCCCAGTGCTTCGCATCACACCTTAATACAATTTCTAACTGCGCCACAAGCTCTTAATTTCTAACTGCGTCAGAGGCTGGAAGGCCTCACAAGCCCCAAATCTGTGGCCTAGACTGAGGGGAAGCTCAGTTCTCACTCCAGACATAAATCATGCCCTCTCTCTCAGAAATTCTGTAACAGTCACCTTCTTAGCCTCCTCCACCAATACTGTCACTGCTGCAATTGCTTGTAAGATCCCTGCTTACAGGATCTAAAAGCTTTGATACATACCCCACCAGCTTCTTGGCCCCTGCCCAATCCTGCGTTAAAACCCCATGGGCAGTGTGATTACTGATGTCCAGGAACAGCTGAAAAGGTTTCTTTACATCAGGGAGGCTCAACTCAGGAGCTGCCGCGAGGGTTTCTTTTAATTTCTTGAAACCCTCCTCATCCTGCTCTGTCTACTTTAGCTTGTCCGTGATAAGCTTTTCATGAAGAAACTTTTCCTTCTCACTATATCCCTCGATCCATTGCCTGCAGTATCCTGGAAGCCCCAGCAGCTGCCTGACCTCCTTTTTTGTTCATGGAGGGGGTAAAGTAATGATACCTGTTATCCTGTCCGGATCCAACTTCTTACCTTTTGTTAACCAATGCCCTAGGTACTTGACCTCAGGCTCTGTGAACTGTAATTTCAATTTGAGACCTTTCAACCCTTTTTCCCCAAAGAAGTTTAATAGTGCTATGGTCCCACACATCCTCCTCCCTGAGTCCAGCTGCCAATAGGTCATCTACGTATTGTAGTAATTTGGTCCCTTTAACGGGCACAAACTCACTTAAGAGTTTTTCAAGGGCTTGTCCAAATAGGTTTGGTGAGTACAGAGAATAGATTTACCACCCTCAAATCTTGCACCAGCCTGTAATTACCATCCGCCTTCTGTACTGCCAAGGTAGGAGTGTAATGTCTTGACATGCACAGTTCCAATGTGCCTTTCTTTCTTAGATCTTCTATTACAGCCTTCAGTCCATTCCTGCCTTTCATGGGAATGCAGTACTGTTTAATCCTGATTGGATCCTCCGGTCTCTGGATCTCAGTGTGAATTGGCTCCATGTTTAACCTCCCCGCCTCTTCCTGAGTGGAGTGTTTAACCTCCCCGCCTCTTCCCAAATCACACTTTGGGATTTATCTCATTTTTGTCCTCAGCGGTTATTTTGTATAAACTTACTGTGAGCTGGGAGTTCTGTGCTATCAGGCTTATCCCCAGAGCTACCATTAGATCCCCCCCCAGCAAATTATAATCTGCTTCTTCTACCAGTACTATGTTCCCCAGACAAAACTTATTTTCTATTTCCACATTTGTTAAAACCGGAACCTTAAAGGGTTCCCCTTTAGCCCCAATGACCACCATTGAATCCTTGCTTTTAGTACATCCAGGTGGCAGTCGCTGAACTGTAGTTCTTTCTGCGCCTGAATTGACCAAAACCACCAATTCTTGTTTTTGGGGTCTAATTTTTAATTTTATCAAGGGCTCTCCAGGTGTTCTGGACCCCAAATTATAAAGCCCCTGACACCTCTAATCCTCCTGGAAGATCTGTTCATCCTTCATTCTCTTCTTACAGTCTCTTTTAAAGTGCCCTTTCTGTTTACAGTAAAAGCACTCAGGGCTGCTTACCTGTTTGTTTATGCCTTTCTTCTGAGAGGGGTTAGGTTTTCCCTGGGGCTGTTGTGTTTGTGCCAGCTTTCCGGGATTTTGTATCTGCTCCTGTTTTTGCACTTCCCTTATTGCGCCACCAGTATCCTTGCCTGTGCTTTTTATTTTTCATCATTCCTTCTCATGTAAACCTTCTGTGTCTCCCTTAACAATTCTTGGAGGCTTTTCTCTTGACAAGTTTCTATTTTTTCTAGCTTTTTCCATATGTCCTCCCATGATTTAGCACCAAATTGTGTTTTAAACAGAATAGCCCCGACAGGTATCCAAATACATTTGGAGGCTCTTTCTCGGCCTCTCCAGCCATTTGGTGGGTATTTCATCCCTCCCCTGGCATTCCCCCAATGCTTTACTAATGTTCTGTCCCTTTGGTACCGTCCTCCAAATTCCCTGTATTACCATGTTCCTTAGCCCTATCATTTTAGACTGATCCTTCTCTGCCTGCGTGTTTTATGATGGTCTCTGTTCAGGCTTTCTCTCGTGCCACTCCCTCCCTGGGGATTCCTGTGTTCTCAATCATTTATTGCAGCCTGCCGTATCATGTCCCATTCCTCAGCGTTGAATAACGAGCTTAGAATGGCGCAGATGTCATCATATGAATAGATGATGTTCCCCAAAAATTCATCCAGCCTCTCTGCCACCCCTAGAGGATTATCCATTAATTTCTGCATTTCCTTGCTGAAAGCTCTTACATCTCCCATATTGATCGGCACATTTACGTACCCAATGACTCCGGGAGCGGTTGGTACTTCCCTTAGAGGGTAAAGACTGGGTCTGTCCCCTTCCTCCTCACTATCGTCATGGTTTTCTCTCCGTGTCTTGCACCGTGTTCTGCTAGCTGGAGGATAAGCAGTTTTCCCAGGGGGAGGTGTGTGCCCGGGATCGTCTGCCTGTTGTGGTGCAGGTGGGGCTGGGAGGGACCTGATGGGTCCGGCAGCACCGGAGCCGAGGGCTGTGTGTTACACGGCGGTGCCTGTGCCTGTGCAGGCTGAGGCGGGTGCCCCGCTGGTGCAGGCACAGGGGCGTGAGCCTGGGGAGGAGAATTCAGGTACAGGGGTGGAAGATTGTCCAAGGGCTCTGTCTTGGTTTGAAAAGGCAGGAGTCTGTGAAGGAAGGCAAAAGCCTCTTGTGAAATGGAAAAGGTAAACTCCCTCTCTCCGAATTACCACAATTTCAAAAAAAGCTCTTAGGTAAAGATATGGGAATGGGAATAACAGTTCCTTATTAGGAGAAAAACTAAATAAAAATAATAACAATAAAAATGTAATTAGTACAAACAAAACTAGTGATAGAGTAGGAAACCTAACACCCTGAGGAGTTAGGGTGTTGGCAGTAGTCCAGTTAAATGGTGGCTGTTTTTCCTGGAGTGGCAGATGAAATGCTGCTGGATTGGTGATCTCTAGAAGGGTGGAGTTTTCTTTGGAGGTCTGGTAGTAGTTGGGCTTGGTCTTCCTCTGGGAATCCAGCAGAGAAATGAGCTGCTTTTCTGGAAATCCAGCTAATAGCTGCTCAGTGTCCCAAAAAGTGCTGATTTTATGCAGGTAGGAATGCTTGGCTCCTCCCTCTGGGTGGAGCATCTCACCATGGGATGATGTAACTTTACTGGTCATGCAGTGAGTCATTCAATGGTCCATGAACAGAAGATATCTCCCCAGAGGGAGACTTTGTTCTTGGAAGAGATAAGAAAACTGCCCAACCTCCAACAGACGGCAGATAGAATACCTGCTTATCTTACAAGCCAGGACAATTATTTCGGAAAGTTATTCTCATAGTGTAATCTTGTCTCTGAAACTGCAGGGAAAAAAAATTTCCAACAATATCTTTAGTGCTAGAGAGTCAAGGCATTCCTTGGTTCTGGCAAAGATGTGCAACAGAAATCATTTCATTCACACATAGGCTGGCTGTGCAGAGAAAATTATCCCATGACATGTGAGTTTTAGTAGATTTTCCTAAATTTATATAGTCTGAACCAATCTAAATCCATTGGTTTAATGTTCATTGCTTCCAAGTTGTGTAGTTTTTAGTATTTGGTTTCCTACTGGACCCAGATTTCTTTGCCTCTGATGTTAATTAGGTTCGAACTCCTGGATTTCCTTCTCAGCCTTTTGCAGACCAGGTGCCTCTAACTCTGCCGGGGGCAGTGTCTGGGGTAGGTGCTGGTTGCTGTTTGCTGCTGGGGTTGATGTTTTGTGGGTATCTTTTGGGGTATTCCCAGTGGGTTGAGATGTTAAACTCATCTCCACTGAGTGGTGTAACAGCCCATAACAAAACCTTTAAAATTTCTCTCCCCAAGGCAAAGGCAAACCAAGCCTGAGTAGAAAAATATTTTTTTTTTTTTTTAATGAAACTTGCTACATTTTCCACCAACCCAGCTAATGCAGTGTGAGTGTAAGTGAGTGGAATTGTCCCGGTGTCTCCCCAGCAGCTGTGGCAGTGCAGTCCCAGCGAGCACTGAAGCTGCAGCAGTGGCAGCAAGGGCTGGCCCCGGTGGCTGGAGCTGCCCAGGGAGGGTGGCCAGGCCGAGGATTTCAGCAGAGGAGGTGTGGGCAGGCCCAGGGCCTTGCCCCGCTGTGGAGCCCTGGCTGCTGCTGCGCTGCCTTCAGTGCAGGCTCAGGGGGGCCTCCCATCCTCCTGCTGCAGGCGGGAAGTGCAAATCTCTGGGGCTGCAGAGACCTGGAGCCCAGGCTGAGGGGTCCCCCCGTGTTCAGCTGTGCTGGCGGCTGTTTCTGGCCTCGGGGCCCCTTGGCATGGGCCACGCCACTTGGCCACCAGTGGTGCTGCTTTGCACTCCTTAGGCAGAGCCCATGTTCTGCTTGGATGTTGGTGTTATAAATGAAAATTTGTCCATCCAAATAAAAATGAAAAATGAAAATTTTATTTAGAGTCAAATTCTCTCTGAGCCAGCCACAAGGAGAAGGACAGTGCTGAGCCTGGGGTCGGCACTGGGTGTGTGACAGGAAGGACGCCATTTGGCAGAGGTTCCCCTACCCTAGGCACACACACACCCTCCTGGACCCTGCAGTTCTTACAGGAAATTTTCTGCCCAAGGCTGGGATTTCAGCCATCTGCCTTTTCTTTCTATTCAAAGTCCCACATATTCATAAAGTTCTTTTCTCTGAGTCAAGGTTGAACAATCCAAGTCCAGGTGTGGGTGATCCTCGATCCTCTGATGGAGTTATGGAGCCGTGGCTTTCAGATGTATCAGCCCGGAGGAGTTCAGCAATCCCAATCTAGGGTTGTTACCAGGATGATCAGTGCCCAGGCATTCCAGTATCGCCCTTCTGAGCAGCCCATCTCCCCATCTTCCGGCGAGCCACATGTGTTAAATTGTAAAGGAGGCTTTGTCCAAGAAAGCCGGTATTGGTGTAACCAATATGTGGGGGGGGGCAGTTCTCAGTGCTGGTGTGTGTGCTTTGCAATAACAAAATATTATACGTGTCAAATCATATTTCCCTTAACCAAATACAACAATATTACATTGGTGCAAATTATAACAAACATACATATCATTGGGAGCAGCAAAGTGCCAAGTCAGGCTCTGTGCCAGCCCAGCTTGCTGGGGAAGAGATTGCACCAGAGACAGGATTCTGGCCACAGACTGCTTTAAATGTGCATCCCTTATCTCCACCCTGCACTAGGTGGAGAATTCCCAGGGTAAGGAATTCCCAAGATCAGTTCCATGGGAGATTGAATTGAATATCTGCCCTGGGTCTGGCTCTTCTTCTTGCCCAAGCCAATGGCAAAAGCCGTACCCATGGCATCCTGGTTTGTATCCCCAGCTTCCAATAAGTGATCCAGTGGTTGCTGAAGAAGTCAGAATTGATTTTGCCCCCTTTTAGCTGACATGGTCTTACCAGAAGCTATTGAAGCCTTCCTGCTCAGGGCATTTCAGTGCCAGGCTCTTACAAGCACACACAGCTCTGTGGGTTTGTCCTGCGCTTTGTCTAATTCCCCTTCCTTCCTGTGAAAAACACCATTCACTTTTGTTAAAATTTTAGAACTTTATTAGTAAGAAAATAGTCATAAAAATTAGGACAATAAGAGACAATAAATGTAAACAATTATGGAGTCCGGTTGCCTGGCACTCCACCAAATAGCACACCTTGCTTATAAAGGACTACCCCTTAAAAGCAATAGCCTATTGCATATTCATATATCTCATACATGATTCAAACATTCCTTTCAAACCAGGGTGTTTCTGCTTAATTTTAGATTCCCCCCCATGCTGTAAATCAGCCTTCTTGGTTCCTGGAAGTCTGAGCTTTTCTGTAAAGGAGGCAATGATTCTTTTCTGGGGTTCCAATTGTCTGTTGCTGTGATCTCTATCCAGCATCAATAATGCAAAGAATTTCTTTATTATCTTTTCCATTCCTTGAGCTAGTTACAAAAAGTATCTTATGTCACATAGTTTCTATTTTAATCACATGCTATAGGCTAAAAACTGTATGTAGCACACTACTTAAAAGAGATTAATACAGCACTACTTAAAAGAGATTACTAGAGCATAACTTTCCAACATACCACATATAGGATTCATTTTAATATTTGCAATGAGCCAATCATATAATATGCATTTTTCATTCTTCCCTCCCTTGGAATAGGGTGTTGCTTCTAGACAACACTTGTGCTGGTTGCTTCAAAGTACTTTGAAGAGGCTCCATATCTAATTTTCCCCATTTCCCTGAGGCTGCCCACACTTCTGGGTTCACTTCAGCATAGGCCTTGCCAGACATATGACACAAAGGTACAACAGAACTAGCCTCTGTGTCAGCTTTTATAATGTTAATTTGCATTCCCAGTTTAGTGATCAAATCCCTTCCCTGTAAACTATAGTCACAATTAGGAGCAAGTAAAAATTCTTGCATTTCAAACCCTTTCCCACATATGCTATAAGTGGTTGAATAAAGCCACTCCTCTTTCCTACTTCTCCCCTGAATACTCAAAGACATTTTTAGCAGTTGTCCCGCTTAGGTGTAAGATTCAGAGTGGTTGGAGAGGCCCCTGTGTCCATCAGGAGAGGCCTCCTCTGGATGCAGACCCAGCCTGAATGTTCTCCAGGGCTCCAGTGTGGTGGGACCCCAGTGGGATGGGAGCTCAGAGAGCCCTGACAATCCATGTCCATGCAGGGGTGGACTTGCTCCTGCTGAGGGTGCTGCTGTCTGTGCTTGCAGTGTCCTTGTGGGCTGCAGCTGGAGCCCTGACTCCTTCCCAGGGGCTGTTTGGGTGGGCTCTGCCCTGGCCAGGAGGGCAATGCCTCTGCCAGGTGCTTGTGGCCGACCCCGTCATGCCCTGGGTGCTGGGGCCCCCTTGGGCCCTGGGGTTGATCCCTCAGGGGCTGAGGGAACTCTGCCATGGCCTTTGCCTTCAGCTTGGCCTTTTGCTCATCCCTTCTTGCCTTCAGCTGCTGTGCCCTTGTGCCCAAGTGCTGCAGGGCTTCTTGTGCCACTCCTGCAGCCCCGGTCACTGCCTGTGGGTGCTCATCCTCTGAGAGCTGCTGAGCTTTCTGCAAAACCTTTCCTTTCTGCAGGGATCCAAACCAAATCCTGAACAGCAAATCCTGATCCTTCATGTGCACTCTGCATTTCCCAGCTGTTCCTTTGTTTTCCCCGTTGTGCTCAGGGTCCCTGCCCAGCCCGTGTGGCAGAGCCGGTGCCTGTCCTGCCGCAGTGTCCAAAGGCGGCCCCCCCGGCGGGCAGGGCCGGCAGCTCCCCGGGGCCGGGCAGCGGCCGGGGCGTCCCGCAGCCTCCTGGGGGCCGGGGGCCACTGCCGGCCCTGCCCGGGGCTGGTGGGGTCAGGCAGCGCCCGGCGCTGAGCCCCGGCTGCCCCACAGCCCCGGCCCGGCCCCGCAGCTCCCCACAGGCCCCAGCCCGTGCTCCCGGTGCCGCACCTCTGCGCCCGGTGCTGCCGCTGCCAGCGCAGAGAAACCCCTGGCATCCTGACCTCCTGCTTTTCCTGTCTGGGAAACCGGGGATGGAAAGGATCTGGATCAGCTGGCAAATTCTGAGGATAAGACCCTGCTGAAAATCATCCCAATCGTGACTAATTTTCTCTTTCTCCTCTTTTCCATCATACTTTTTCTTACCACATAGATTCCTCCTGCTGCTTCTTGCCTGAACCATATTCCTGCACACTCCCCTTCACCTGATCCCTTCCCAGCACACCAACACCATCCATCCCCTGTTGTCCAAATCCCTTCTCCACTTCCCTTATTGCCCCCCTGGGTGTCCATACCTTAATTAGCTCATGGGGAATGTGCAAACTATTTCAGCATTCTCCCAAAGGACCCTTCAGAGACATTTTGGGATCATCACCCCTTTGGCCAGGCCCCCTCCCTGGCTTTCCCTTTTCTCCCCTCCATGGGTGCCCTGCCATGTTCACTCCCCGAAGATCCCAGGGCACTCACTGATGAGATTTTCAGTGCTCTCTCCCTGCTGATTCTTCACAGACCCCCCTGATGTGTCACTTGTCTGTCTCCTGGTCACTCCCGGGTCCCCAATCAATCTCTGGTGCCACCGCCAGCCAAGGGAGCCAATCACCCAAAGTGGGTGAGGCACCTTCAGCTGAACTCCCTGCCCGCCGCCCCGGACGGTTGGAAGAAAATCGGGATGAACCTCAGGGTGTGTGGAAAAATTGACATCAGCAGAGGATTCTGTCCACAGAGCAGACAGAGGAGTCCTGTAGAAGTAATTTCATTCCAAAAAATGGGAAAGGCCATTGGACATTCCCGATGGGATATCTCCAATTGTTGGAGCACACAGCCTCCTTTTCAACCTAATTATCCTGGCCACATCTCCCTCTGCTTTCCCCATTGGCTGAAGCACTTGAGAGGTACAGACTTCCCAATCCACCTTCTATATACCCCCTTCATATGCACCCCACTTCTGTATGGCAAACGATATTCATGGCTCGGTTAAGGCTTTTTTATGTTTCTGGAAGTTCATTAATTGAGCAGGACCTTGGCTGAGGAGCAGTCTGTGTCATCAGTTAATAACATCTTCTGAGATAGATTGTGTCTGCTGTCACTGGTCCCTGGCCCTATCTCCGAGGAGCTTCAGAGCATCTGTTTGTAAAGACACTTTCCTGTGGTTCCTTCCATGGGGTCCCCCGTTTGTGGGACATCCCCCCTGGAGCAGGGTGTCCCCTCTGTGCTGCAGCCCCAGGGCTCGGGCAGAGCTCAGCCAATCAGAGCCCGCGGCGCTGATGACTCACCAGTTGCCAGGCAGACTCGCAGCTCCCCGCGTTCCCCACCTGGACCCACCTGCGCCCCCCCTCGGCCCCATGGCCCCGCGAGGGGAATTTGGGGAGGTGGGAGTGGGGCAGCGCCAAGGCCGGGCCCCCCCGCGCTGTCCTGGCGGGAGCGGCTGCAGTGGGGACCGAGTGCGGGCGGGAGCGGCCGAGAGCCCAGCGCTGCCCCAGCCCGACCTGCCCCAGCTCCATCCCTGCCCCTGTGCTGGGATGCTGTGGGGCTGGGGGGAAGAGGGAGCCGGCAGTGGGTGCTGGGCCTGGGGGCAGGAGGAGAAGGGGAGGAGAAGGGAAGGAGAAGCAGGCTTGAGGAACTAAATGGTCAAACGATGCAGGAGGCAGGGGAGGGTGGGATTGTGCAGGAGAAGGAGGAACAGCAGGAGGAAGAGGAGTGTGAGGAAGAGTAGAGACACAAGAGGTGGAGGAGAAGGAGCAGAAAGAGGAAGCAGCAGAAGGTTCCACGACTCCTTATAGTTGCAGCGTCCCTCCAGCCCCAGGAGCATTGCTCCCCCCACATGCAGCAGGTGACTGTGGAGATGGATCCACGATCTTCACGGGGTGAATCATGGTGTTTCTGAGCTTGATCTGTGTCTTGAAGTTTGTGGGATTTTTGGGCTGAAACTTGGTGTTTTGGATGTTCTTACAGACACAAGATTCCCAATGACTTCCTGAGATGAACTTGGGCAAGGAGGAACCTCCAGTCCAAGGTGCTCTCCTCTTGTTTTTCCCTCAAACCAGGATTTATCATTTCCAGGGCGTGGCTGGATGGAGGAGGAGGAAAAGCCCCGGAGATGCTGCAGGAGGAGGAGCTGCAAACCCAGCCCAGGGAGCTGTGGGGAGGAAAGATCCCCCCTGAGCCAGGAAGGCGGGCGGAGATCCAGCCAGAGCTCGGAGCTGGTGGAGAAGCCTCATGGCAGGGAGAAGCCCCACAAGTGCTTGGAATGTGGGAAGGGTTTCAGCTGGAGCTGCACCCTGATCCGGCACGAGATGATCCACACTGGGGAGAGGCCCTACGAGTGTGGGGAGTGTGGGAAGAGTCTCAGAGACAGCTCAGACCTGGTCCGGCACATGGTGATCCACACTGGGGAACGGCCCTATGAGTGCTTGGAATGTGGGAAGAGCTTTGGGTGGAGCTCACACCTGAGAAGACACCAGCGCATCCACACTGGGGAAAGGCCCTATGAGTGTCCCCAGTGTGGGAAGAGGTTTCAGACCAGCTCCCATCTCCTCCTACATGAGCGGATTCACACAGAGGAGAGGCCCTACCGCTGCCCCGACTGCGGGATGGGCTTCAAGCACAACTCCAGCCTCACCGTGCACCAGCGCATCCACACCGGGGAGAGGCCCTACGAGTGTGGGAAGTGTGGGAAGGGCTTCTCACAGAGCTCTCACTTGACCCAGCACCAACGGAGGCGCCACTAAGGGAAGCCCCGTGCGTGCCCTGAGTGAGGGATGAGAGTTAGGCAAGAGCTTGAATTGAGGGAAGAGAGTGAGGGAAGAGCTTGGAGTGAGGGAAGAGAGTGAGGGAAGAGCTTGGAGTGAGGGAAGAGAGTGAGGGAAGAGCTTGGTGCGCTGCTGCAGCTCCATCCCCCATGGGAGGATCCGGGCTGGATGATCCCCAGTGACCCCCGTTGGGCAGAGCCCTGGTGCCCCCATATGGGGAATAAAACAGAGAGTAAAGCAATGGAGCTGATAAAGGGGCCCGATATCCGAGGCCTGACTGAGCAGAAACTGTGGGAGACACAGACACACTTGAAGTCTCCCTGGGCAAGAAGTGACCAGGCAACATGGTGTGAGACTTTGTGTTAAGATAAATGTTCCCAGGTTACTGGATGTCACGAAGAATGTGTAACCAATGGGAAATCGTTACCAAAAACAGAGCCCTCTATAAGCACCATACAAGTAAATCCCTGTATAAACACCTGGTACACGCAATAAAATTGGCTTTGGTCTAAACTGGGATGTCCCCGTCTCTCCATGGTGGATAACCCTGTTGTGGGTGATCCCCGTTGGGTGGGGGAAGGTGCTGGAGGGATTTCTTTCCCTTCTCCTGGTGCTGCCGTGGTTTGGTTGGTAATAAATTCCCTCCCTGTGCCCAGGCCGGGTCTGTTGTCCCCGTGCCGGTGCTCGGGGCGGGATCTCTCCCGTTCCTTCTCTGCACTGCCGGGCCTCTCCTCAGCCAATGAGAGAACGCGGTGGAGAAGAGTCAGCCAATCAGCGAGAGCGGGGCTGATGACTCACCAGTTGCCGGGCAGACCCGCAGCAGGCAGTGTTCCCCACCTGGACCCGCCCTCCCTGCCCAGGGCCGGCCCCGCCGTGGGGTCCCCCCAAGTCCCTCCCCAGTGCCCCCAGGAACTGGGCTGGGTTTAACTGGGAAGCTTTACTGGGAACACTGGGAGCAGGGGGCAGGGGCAGAGTGACAGCAGGGCTGGGGGACACTCAATCCCCCCAAAATCAGCATCGTGATGGAGCGGGGGGGGTCCTGGCTCGGCCCGAGGCCACGGGGAGGGGCTGCGGCCGCCGGCGGCTCAGGAGCTCTGTGGGCAGAGAAAAGGGGGTGACACCTGACTGGGGGCCCCAGGGGAGCACACATTCCAGAGGCAGGAGGACACAACTCACTGGACCCCCCCAGACTCTCTTGCACAGGTAGAACCCGATCCCCAGTGTCAGGAAGACAGAACCCAACTCAGGAGTCTCCATTTCCTATCAGCATCTTGCTGCGGCAGCATCCAGCAGCATCTCTGGGTGGTCCGCAGGGGTCAGGATCTCCCAAAAACTCACAGACACCCAGGCCCCTCCAAGCACCCTCCAGGTCACTCCCAGCCCACTTAGGATCCCCTAAAACCTCCCTCTTGATCCCTTCCTGACCTCCCCAGGACCCACCAAAGCCCCTCCTGTCACTCATAGGATCCCACAGCCTCCTTACAGTCACCCCCACTGCCCCAGGACCCCCAAATCCTCTCCCAGTCTCTTCCCAGTGCCTACCAGGACTTCCAGAACCCCATCCCACCCTCCCCAGTATCCTTCAAACCCCTTCTTAGCCCTTCCAAACCCCCAACCTCGTCTCCCAGTTTAAACCAGGCTCTCTCCAACTCCCTCCCAGTTGCTCCCAGCACATCCCAGTGGCTCTCCCAGCAACCCCAGTTCCTCTGTTGTACCCCAGTGTCGGCTCACAGGTTGTTCCAGGCTGATGTTGTTGGCAGGTGGAGGTGAGCCTGGCCCGGGTTGGGGTTTCCAGCAGCACCAGGAGCTGGTGGGTCCAGTCCCCGTTGGGGACCACGTTGGTGGCCACCACAGAGAGCTCCTGCTGGCCCTGGAACCACCTCAGCTGGATGGGAGCAGGCGGCCGGGGCCGGGCCGGGAGCTCGAGGGCAGCAGAGAGATGGACACGTTGGGGGGCACTGGGAGAGAGTGGGTGTAATAAATAAAAAGGTCGTTGTTCATCAAAATGAGTGTTAAAGGAGACAAGAATTTGAACTGAGTAGGGAATGCAACTAGCATAGAAGGCTGTGTAACTAATTATATACAAGTTAACTTTTAGGCCAATGACAATCTGCAAGGAAGATGAGGAGCCTTCATTCCTATGACCACCAAGGGCAGAACAAAAGACCCCCAGGAACCAATTGCACCAGCGCAGAGTGCATCGAGAGAAAATACGTCAACCGGGACGTATAAAACCAAAAGGTCAAAGGGGGAAGGTGCGCCGTGGCAGAGCAGAGGCTCCCTGGCTGCCCAGCGCTGTTCTTTTGCTTAATACCGCTTGCTTACTAAATTCTTGTTAATTGATTTATCTATAATTAGCCTCCCCAGTTGAATTTGTCCGTAACAAATTTGGTGCCGTGACTCGGATAAGGGTGACCGGGTGGGAATTCCTAATCAGGGAGGTGCCCCGCTGCCTCTGCAGCGGCCCTGGTGCAGGCTTTTCCTTCCCAGACCCTTACCGACGAACCCAAATTCGGTATTGAGCACAAGGGATACGGTAACCCCGTAATCTTTGTGCACGAAGCCGGGCGAAGACGCAGGACAGCGTGAGTATAAAAGTGGGGATCCGCTGGGTTGGGCTGGGATCCCAGGACATAACGCGTGAGACGTCCTTGTAGGGCGAGGCACGGGCAGAGCTCTGAGTAGTGCGGTTTGCAGAGCCCGCGAGGGGCTGGGCACCAACAGGGGCTGCGAGTGTGTGTGTGCCTGAAGGTGTCCTGGGAGATGGGACAGAGGAAAAGCAAGCCCTCTGCTTCCATGGGGACGGGGACCCCGGTAACGCTTCCCCAGATCCCCCCTGACAGTCCATTAGGTCTAATGATAAAATCTTGGGATGAATATCCTTCAAGGAAAGGGAAGGCTAGGGCAAAAATGATACATTATTGTATAAAAGAATGGGGAGGAAAACAAATCTGTAGTGATAATTTGTTTTGGCCAGTGTTTGGAAACTTCAAGGTCTGGATTTTCCAGGCATTAAACATTTATGTAAACTCCAAAGAACCTTTTGATATGGGAGAGAGCAAGTATGCTGTCTGGATAGTGGGGGAAACAAGAGCAAAACTTTGCCTGAAGCACCCAGGGAGGGAAAAAGAAAAATAAAAAGCCTGAGGAAGTTCCAACTGCACCCCTTCTACCATACATACATCCTCCTCCAACCCCCACCAGCACCACCCGCAGTCTACCCCGATTTAGATCAAGGGGGAGATTTTGATAACCAAGAGGTAGAAATCCCAGAGCCGATCCCTGAGGAAAATCGCTGTGTTACTCACAGTCTAACAAGGGGGGAAAGAGAAAGGGAAGGGCAAGCTCTATATCCATGAAGGGAAGTAGCTTTGGGAATGATCCCTAACCCCAGTGCTGGTCAGCAGGGACAACCAACCCAAATTCTGGGAATAGTTATGTGGAGGTACCTCTCAGCTCAGGAGACGTGAGGGAGTTCAAGAAAGAAATGGGAGCATATGGACCAAACCTTAAAGGAATTTTCTGACCCTATAGCCTGGGACTTCCCATGTGAACAAATTCAGAATCCAGCTGAGGTGGCAAGATACCTGAAAGATAAATGCCATGATAAGTCTAAGGAGAAAAAGATCATTGCAGGGAGCTGGGCCGTGGCATGTGCTTATCACACCCTGCTAGATACTGTAGGGCAGCAGACAGAGGAAGGGGGGCAGGGAGATAAATCAGCAGCGATCCCAGTCACTCAGGCTGCAGCCAACAGCCCCGGCTCGAAGCCAGCAGCTAAAACAGACAGGGAGCCTAAGCCAGCAGCTAAACCAGACAGGGAGCCTAATCCAGCAGCTAAACCAGACACTGAGCCTAAGCCAGCAGCTAAACCAGACACTGAGCCTAAGCCAGCAGCTAAACCAGACTGTGAGCCTCAACCAGTGGCTGTTGCTATGAGCACAATGGGCCAGTGATGCCTCAGGCCATCAGGGCAGAGATGCCACCTACAAGGAGGCACAAGACCGAGGGGTGGATCTAACCATGGACAGTATTTCTCAGGTGATCCATGACTGTGAGACCTGTGCTGCCATCAAACAGGCCAAGCAGGTGAAGCCCCTGTGGTATGGTGGGCGGGGGTCCAAGTACAAGTATGGGGAGGCCTGGCAGATTGACCACATCACACTGCCCCAGACACGCCAAGGCAAGCGCTACGTGCTCACAATGGTAAAAGCCACCACTGGATGGTTGGAAAGCTACCCTGTGTCTCATGCTACAGCCTGTAACACCATCCTGGGCCTTGAAAAGCAGGTCCTTTGGAGGCATGGTACCCCTGAGAGGATTGAGTCAGACCATGGGACTCATTTCAAGAACAGCCTTATCAACACCTGGGCTAGGGAACATGGCATTGAGTGGGTGTACCACATCCCCTACCATGCACCAGCTGCAGGCAGAGTGGAGAGGTACAATGGACTGTTAAAAACCACCTTAAAAGCATTGGGTGGGGGATCTTTCAAAAATTGGGAGCAGCATTTAGCAAAGGTCACCTGGTTAGTTAACAGCTGAGGTTCCACCAATCGAGCAGGTCCTGCCCAGTCTGAGCCCCTGAGTATAGTTCATGAAGTCCCAGTGGCACATGTCAGAGGTTTGTTAGGGAAATCAGTGTGGATTAATTCTGCCTTGAGTACAGACAAACCCATTTGTGGGATTGTCTTTGCTCAGGGACCAGGTTGTACATGGTGGATAATGCAGAGAGATGGAGCAACACGATGTGTACCTCAGGGGGATCTGATTGTGGGGTGAGACTCATGTGCAAATATCACTGTTTGCTGGCTGTTACTGCCAGTGTCTGTACATGAAAACACACAGACATGAGACAGAAGGAAATGTGTAAGTGGCAAAGGTTTGAGCAAGTGAAATAGAAGGAAATGTGTAAGTGTTGAAGGTTTGAGTAAGTGAAAGATGGAAGGAAATGTGTATGAGTAAGTGAAAGATGGAAGTTTTAACTTGATGAAGTTTTTACATGATGTTGAAGATATGGAGATAAGGGGTGGAATGTCCCAGGGTGAGGTTCTGGTGTTTGTATCCCCAATCGTGGGTTCTGTTCATGTTTGATATTCTGTTCTGTGCTTTCAGAACTGACTCTGAAAGTGAAGGTTTGTTTTGCCTTGTTATCAGCCGGCTCACCTCCCCCCATGCTCTGCTGTCTAGAAGAGGCCAGTGCTGGCTGGCTTTTGCTTTACTTGGCTTGCTTGGCTTGCTTCTGCTTTTGCCTTTGCTTCCTAGTTAGTTTAGCTGAGCAGTCCAGTTCTTTCCCTGGACTGTTTCTTTTCCTTTCCTCTTCCTGAATACCATCCAACCTGCTCCGGACTGGGATCTGGGAAACACTGAGGAGCACCGGGAGCCTGCGCTCTGTGATCTGCAGCAGCCATCCCCAGTGCCCAGAGCAATCCCCAGCGCCCAGACCCGGGTGACCACTCCCAGGAGAGACTTTCTGGATTTGTCATCTCTGCAGAGTGGTGAAAGAGTTTTGTTGTCATCTGTTGTTCATTTTTTTAGTGCTGGGAAGAGTTTTGTTTGTTAAATAAACAGGTTCTTTTCCACTTCTCTCAGAGAAAATTCTTCCCGAATCAGGTGGGTGGGGAGGGGCCATGGGGGTTTCTTTTCTGGGGGCTCCTTCCAGAGGTTTTTCTCCCAGATTTGCTCTGAACTAGGACAAATATTTTGCTTCCCATTTCATGGCTGGAGAGAGGGAAAAAAAAAAAAACAAACTCATTCTAATCATATTTTGCTTCCAATTACTTTGTGTTAGTATGGAGCAGTTACTGGCTTTGTTGTTTGAATTCATAGTGTCTTTTTAGAGTGGAGGCCTGTATGTGTTTCTGGTCCCTAGGGTTTTTTTGAGATCTTAATCCCTCTATGGTCCCTAGGTTTATTTTCTTATCCAGGAATAGCTCCAGTATTGTCCCTAATACGTAGTTTTTGCAGTAGAAGGCCACTGACCAGAATATCCATCAGGTTGGGCTTGGGTGTAATGGCTTTCAGGGGTTTATGAAGGTGCTGAAGTCTGTTCCAGGAATGCATGGCTCATGGTCATGGTTGTGCAGCCAGTTTGTTAGAGGGGAAGCAGGGGATGAGGCTTTTCAGATGTTGCTTTCCTTCTTCTCCTCTGAATCTCTTAGCTCCCTATTAGAGAATGTTCAGTTTCCCCTGACTGTTAAAGAGACCATCTTCCTGGTGTTTAATCTGGTAAGCTTTCTCTCTACAGTCTGCAGTCTCTCTAGAATGAGGGCTGAGATTTCTAGGGGGGCTGAAGAGACCCCTGACCCAGGAGTAGACCCAGGTGTGAGAAATCCTGAGTGGTGTGGGAAATGGGGGGGATGGGAATTGGCACATAGACCGTTGTCATGGTTTGACACTGGCACAATGCCAGTGCCCCCATGAAAATGTGATCCCTCCCTTGAATGCTGTGAAGTGGAATCTAGAATAGAGCAAAGCAGGCCCAAGCTTAATAACAGAAAAAAAACTTTATTAAACTACTACTACAAAAGAAAAGAGAAAACTAAAGAAGGAGAAAAAAACCACACAAAGATCAAATGAAAACCTTGCAAAACATTCCTCCCCCAACCACCCAACTCCAACAAACCACAGTGAGACACAATCTGGACCCCAATCAGGTTTCCACCCTCCAAACAATCGACACTCAGTCCATCAAGGGAACAGAGTCTCTCCTGTGCCACAGACTCCCCAAGAAACACAGCTCCACATCCTGTGTTTCCATGTCACACATGGCACCGCCCGGAGAAAAAGTTTGCCATGGTGACCCTTCTCCTTGCCATGCACAGTGCTCTCACCACAATGCATGGATGGTCACTGCCTTTAGGATTTTTCCTTTCAAGGATGCCCTGCCAAGAGGGGAGAAAACAACAGTTCAGTTTTTCATTGTTTGGGACCACAGTCCCCCCCATTTTCCCCTGGGGCCGAGGGCTCAAGAACAGAGATCTTCTTCTCTTCTCTTTCCTTTCCAGGGCAAGGGGGCGCCACCACAAACCCCCTAACCTTTTCTCTGTTCACTCCAATTTTGTCTTTTTCCCAGCCGAAGCAGGTCTCTTGACTCACTGGCATCCTCCCAAAACACAGTCCCTCTTGAAGGAGAAGATTGGTTCAGGTTGTGGCTAACACGGAAAAGTCCAGCCAAAAGCCACTCCTTGTCCCCCTCCCCTCTAGAATTCCTCCTTCCAACATCCCAGGGTCCAAGGTGTCCCTCTTCCTCTCTTTCAAACCGAGGAGGGGAAAGGAAAATTCACAAAGCTTTCATTTTCTCAAGAAAGGGTTAAAAGTCTGAACTCCCAGGGATGGCTCGATGCCCGGACATCCAGCAACTCCCACACAACTGGGCACCTTGGAGCTCCCCCCGCTCCTCCTTCCTCGCGGTGGAATTGCTGACAGGACAGGATCGCCGCCGTCTCTTTCTCTCTACCCCTCCGGAGAGAAACCGGGGGTGGGGGGGGGGAAAATGGAGACATCCCAGATTTCTTCCACCCTTCCATCTGCAGGGGCCAGCCCGGTTCCAGTCCTTCCACCACCCTTGGGGCCTACCTTTCAGGCCATGGGGGCTTCCCCTCCCCCACCCAGCTCGTGGCTGGGCAGGGGAGGTTTGCACTGCACGCTGACCGGAACCAAAGAGAGCGAGTTCCCCTGGGAATTCTGCTTTCAACCCCTCTGTGTTCTCAGAGGTGTGTCTACTTTCAATTGGTCAATATCTAAATTGACCTCTTCCTTCCGGAAAAAAATTCTCTTTCCGTGTCAAACCACGACACTTCCTGATCCACTGCCCCAGACAAGAGAGAAATCAAGGCAGAGCCATGGTTTGTCAGGACTTGTTTGATCCGAATGAGCCCCATGATGCATTTGGAGCTGAGCCCTGGAATCTCACAGCCTGAGAGGAGATTGCACAAACCTTTACAGGAGTAAAAGTCAAGAGGAAACACCCAAGGTGTCTCAAGGCATTAATGGGACCCACTGAGGTCCATCCCCAACACAGAGTCTTCGTGGATTCCTTGGAAAAGAGAACTGGAGACCAGGATGGCACAAAAACCTCTCAGAAACTGAAAATGGCACAAAAACCTCTCCGTTTTGAAAGGACAATCCAAAGTACCCCAAGAACCTTGAGGATCTCAAAGCATTAATGAGCCCCACTGAGTGTCAGTACAAAGCTCTCATGGGACTCCTTAAAGCAGATAATTGGGGCCATGATTGCATAAACCTCTCAGAGACTCCAAGGCAAAAGCCAAACCCAAAGTCCTTTGCAAAACCTGCAGTCCCTGGGAGCATGAAGGAGCCCCCAGGGCCATTCCTGACCAAGGCTCCCCAGGGACTCCTTCCAGCAGATCCTTGAGGCCACTGGGATGTGGGCTAGGGGGGGATGCTGAGGGCAGGACCAGGGGCTGACAGTGCCCAGCCTGGCTGGGGCTGTGCCAGGAGGCCCCAGGGTCTCAGGACAAGGTGTCTCCTCATAGCCCTTGGTGGCACAGACCCTGCTGTGCCCCAGGGCACCAAGACTTGGCTTCTCTTTGTCCCCTCCTGTCATCAGTGCCTCCAGTTCTCTGCTCTGCCTGGGGCCTGGGGACACTTTCTCAGTCGTGTCTCTCGGTGGGACTCATTAAAAGTCCCAGAAACTTTGGAGCTGGATTGCGACTTGGAGTTCTGCAGAGGTTTCTGCAGCTCCCTCTCAGGGCCTGATGTTCAGGGCCTGAGCACAAAGCCCCAGAGGTTCATTAAAGTCCTTGTGCTGTGTCTGTGCTGCTGAGCTGGGCTGGGCTCCTGGCACAGAGGGTGATCCTGGTAACCAAGCAGAGCTTCAAAAGCACATTTCTCTTGCTGAGCAGCTCTTCTCGCAGCCCAGCAGGGCTGGGGCACTGCCTGCAGCCAGCCCGGGCACAGCACAGAGGCACAGAGAGCTTCAATCAGTCAGGGCTGGGAAGGGGCTGAGAAGTGCCTGGGGCAGAATCACTGCCAGCCCTTGGCACAGGAACCTCTGGCTGCAGGACAATGCAGCTGCAGCTCCTGGAGTGATCTCCTAAAGCTGGAACATCCCAATGCCCACAGAGCCTGTGAGTGCATTCTCTGCTCATCTCCTGTGCAGAGCAGCCAGGGGTGCCCAGGGCTGTCCTGCAGAGCAGGGTCCTGCAGCCCAGGGCGCTGTGCTGGGCCAGGGACTCTGCTGCCCACCAGGGACAGCTCTCAGCCGGCCCTGGAGCTGCTCCCAGCGCTGGCCAGGAGCTGTGGGGGGAAGGAGCCACCCTGAGCAGGGCAGGTGCTGCTGCTGAGAGGGGCTGGCTGGGGCAGGGCTGCTCCCAGCTCCAGACCAGCCTGGGCACAGCTCCGGAGGGCACTTCCCAAAGAAGGTAAGCCTGGGATTGCTGTAAAGATCAGGAGCTTTCCAGATGGTGTTTTCAATTTCGTTGTTGGAGAAGGATGGGAAGGTTGGGGTGATGACAAAAACTGTTCTTCTTTTTATATATTTTTCATATATTCATAGCTCTGCAAATTACTATGATTTAGTTATAAAATTATAATCCTTACATAAGTCTATTAAACTGTTAAGTGGCTCTTCTAAACTACTATTATGTACTTATATAATTGGAATCCTTAGCTGTGTCTACTATGTTTTCTTCCTATCTCTCAGATTTTACACCAATAAGCTGACTGTCTAAATACATTCCTGAAATACTGTATAGTCTAATTAGGAGGGAGTGGATCTACAAGAACAGCATTTGGTTTTTGACCAGAATATGAGCAGTCATAACAAAAAGTGGGGCAAAGAAGCCCTTTGACCTACTCCAATGGGTTGATCCAGGGGTGTGTAACTTGGGCAACTGAATCTCCTATTGGATGTTCCTGTTAAATATCCTAATTGATTAACCTTAATAATTGTTGAAATCAGTGGCTGGGTGTGCCCCATCCCCACTGGGACACCTGGAACCTTCCAATAAAAGTCTGTTTTTTTCTTTAATGTTGTAACACTCTTGCAAGTGCTTTTTTTCTCTTTTAATTGTAGATAACAGGGGGATGAGAGAAGCAGAACAGGAATTGTAGTCCCAGAATCACAGAATATTCTAAGTTGAAACGGACACACAGGATCATCAAAGTCATGTTTGAACATTTACAGAGACTCCAGAATGGTGACTTTGGCTGGTCAGTGTCTCTGCTGGGAGCCTCCCAAAGGGCCTTCAGCCACTCCTCAGCCCTGGGCAGCAGCAGCATCACCTCTGCAGGGCCCAGCAGGGCTCTCCTGAGCTGCCCTTGCCCAGCTGCACACAGAGCCTGCCCCAGCCAGGGCCCTGCACACAGGCAGGTTTCTGTAGGGCCGGGCCAAGGGCACACAGGGTGGGATGGGCTCTGTGAGCGCTGGCAGGGACAAGGCACCTCTCAGGAGGGGATGTCCAGGCCCAGGGAGATGCTCAGGGAAGGAGAGGGGGCTGAGCAGAGCAGTGCTGGGGGAACAAGCCCATCCAGCCCCTCACCTTCCCTCAGCCACAAGGAATCCTTTGCCTCTCACATCTCTCAGTGGCAAACTCTGAGTGCAGCAGGAATGCTGGGGAGTTCTGACCTCAGAAGGCCAGCAATGATGTGTGGGTAGGAAAACAATTCCTTAAACCAACTCCTGACATCTGTTTTGTTTCCCTTAGAAGTATGAGTGCAGATGGTATCAAGCCTCTCTGCAATAGGAATTACTCCCCTAATAAATCCTGAATATCCAGCCTTGCCCCTCTGCTAAATGGCCACAAACACAGGGCAGCAGGACAAGGATGGCTCCTCGAGAGCCCCCACACACTGCCCTGGCTGCTTCTGGCACATTCAGCCAGCACAACTGGAGCTCAGGCAGGGACCTGGGTGAAGGTTTTCCCAGAGCAGGAACAAGGGTGGCTGAGTCCCAGCAGGACAGTCTGCAGGGAATGGCCCAGGATTGGCTCCAAGCAGCCTCTCCTGACTTGTCCCTGTTCTTTCTCCATGAACAGGTGCCCATGTGCAGCCACAGCAAATGTCCAACAGCAGCTCCATCAGCCACTTCCTCCTGCTGGCACTGGCAGACACGCGGCAGCTGCAGCTCCTGCACTTCTGCCTCTTCCTGGGCATCTCCCTGGCTGCCCTCCTGGGCAACGGCCTCATCATCAGCGCCGTAGCCTGCGGCCACCACCTGCACACGCCCATGTTCTTCTTCCTGCTCAACCTGGCCCTCAGCGACCTGGGCTCCATCTGCACCACTGTCCCCAAAGCCATGCACAATTCCCTCTGGGGCACCAGGAACATCTCCTACACAGGATGTGCTGCACAAGTTTTTTTTTTTCTTTTCTGTGCTGCAACAGAACATTTCCTGCTGACCATCATGTGCTACGACTGCTACGTGTCCATCTGCAAACCCCTGCACTACGGGACCCTCCTGGGCAGCAGAGCTTGTGCCCACATGGCAGCAGCTGCCTGGGCCAGTGCCTTTCTCAATGCTCTCATGCACACAGCCAATACATTTTCCCTGCCCCTGTGCCATGGCAATGCTCTGGGCCAGTTCTTCAGTGATATCCCACAGATCCTCAAGCTCTCCTGCTCCAATTCACACCTCAGGGAACTTGAGCTTCTTGTGGTTACTAGCAGTTTATCATTTTGTTGTTTTGTGTTCATTGTTTTCTCCTATGTACAGATCGTCAGGGCTGTGCTGAGGATCCCCTCTGAGCAGGGATGGCACAAAGCCTTTTCCACCTGCCTCCCTCACCTGGCTGTAGTCTCTCTCTTTGTCAGCACTGCAGAATTTGCTCACCTGAAGCCCGCCTCGATGTCCTCCCCATCCCTGGATCTGGCCCTGTCAGTTCTGCGCGAAGAAATCCTGCTCAGCGTGGGCAACTGAGCCCTTGAAGGACTTAGTGTCAGGTCAAGGCTTGCTTTCCCTCCCAAAGCCTTCCCTTGGCAGCCTTGGGCAGGGGATTCATCCTCCCTCCCTCCTCCTTCCCACAGACCTGCTTGGAACCACTCTGTGGGCATGTTCCATTCTCTGTGTCTGTCCTCAAGTGCAGTGCCAACCTGGGTCAGTCCTGGACCTGTCCTGAGCTCCCAGGAGCTCACAGGCTGAGATGGGAACGCTCAGCCACACCAGGGCCCTGCCCCTGCCAGCAGCACCCCCACAAGGAGCAGCTGCAGCAGCAGCAGCAGCAGCAGCAGCAGCAGCAGAAGCAGCAGCAGCAGCAGCAGCAGCTCAGTCGCCTCTCAGCTGTTGGTGCCCCTGCACTGCAGCCCCTCCCGCTGGAACCAACGTTCCCTCGTGGCCCTGGAGACAGTCCTGAATCCATCCATGGGGTCACAGAGCCATGGAATCCCAGAGTTCCAGGTTCCTGGAATCCTAGAGTCATTGAATCCTGAGAAACACACACAGAGGAGGAGGAGGAGGAGGAGAGGGAGGAGGAGGAGGATGACAAGGACGAGGACGAGGAGGAGGAGGACGAGGAGGAGGAGGAGGAGGAGGAGGAGGAAGAGGACGAGGAAGAGGAGAAAGAGGAGGAGGAGGAGGAGGAGGACGAGGAGGAGGACGAGGACGAGGAGGACGAGGAGGACGAGGAGGATGAGGAGGAGGAGGAGGAGGAGGAGGAGGACAAGGAGGACGACAAGGAAGAGGAGGAGGAGGAGGAGAAGAAGGTTGAGGATGAGGAAAAGGATGAAGATGCAGAGGACAAAGAGGATGAGGAGGAGGAGGAGCAAGACGAGGAGGAGGAGGACGAGGAGGACGAGGACGACAAGGAGGAGGAGGACGAGGAAAACGAGGAGGAGGAGGATGAATAGGAGGATAAAGAGGATGAGAATGAGGATGTGGAGGATGATAATGAGGAGGACGAGGAGGATGAGGAGGACGACGACGAGGACGAGGACGAGGAAGAAGAGGAGGAGGAGGACGAGGAAGAGGACAAGGAGGAAGAGGAGGACGAGGAGGACAAGGAGGAGGAGGAGGACGAGGAGGAGGAGGAGGAGGAGGAAGAAGAGGACGAGGATGACGAGTAGGAGGACGAGGAGGAGGAGGAAGAGGAGGAGGAGGAGGAGGGAGGACGAGGACGAGGAGGATGAGGAGGACAAGGAGGACGAGGAGGAGGAGGAAGAGGAGGAGGAGGAGAAGAGGAGGAGGAGGACGAGGAGGACGAGGAGGACGAGGAAGTGGAAGAGGAGGACGAGGAGGAGGACAAGGAGGAGGACGAGGACGAGGACGAGGACGAGGAGGAGGACGAGGAGGAGGACGAGGACAAGGAAGATGAGGAGGACGAGGAGGATGAGGAGGACAAGGAGGACGAGGAGGAGGAGGAGGACGAGGAGGAGGAGGAGGAGGAGGAGGACGAAGAAGAGGACGAGGAGGACGAGGAGGAGGACGAGGAGGAGGAGGAGGAAGAGGAGGAGGAGGAGGAAGAGGAGGACGAGGACGAGGAGGATGAGGAGGACAAGGAGGACGAGGAGGAGGAGGAAGAGGAGGAGGAGGAAGAGGAGGAGGAGGAGGAAGAGGAGGAGGAGGACGAGGACGAGGAGGACGAGGAAGTGGAAGAGGAGGACGAGGAGGAGGACAAGGAGGAGGAGGAGGACGAGGACGAGGACGAGGACGAGGACAAGGAGGAGGACGAGGAGGATGAGGAGGACAAGGAGGACGAGGAGGAGGATGAGGATGAGGACGTCCTCCTTGTCCTCTGCATCTTCATCCTTTTACTCATCCTCATCCTTCTTCTCCTCCTCCTCCTCCTCCTCGACCTCTTCGTCCTCCTTGTCCTCTGTATCTTCATCCTTTTCCTCATCCTCATCCTTCTCCTCCTCGTCCTCGTCCTCATCCTTCTTCTCCTCCTCCTCCTCCTCGTTGTCCTCCTACTCCTCATCCTCATCATCCTTCTTGTCCTTGTCCTCTCTCTTCCTCCTCCTATTCCTCCTCCTCATCTTCCACCTCGCCTTCGTTGTCGTTGTCGTTCTCATCCTCGTCCTCCTCCTCATTCTCCTCGTCCTCCTCGTCCTCCTCCTCGTCATCCTCGTCCTCGTCCTCCTCCTTCTCCTCTTCATTGTCCTCCTCCACATCCTCATTCTCATCCTCTTTATTGTCCTATTCCTCCTCCTCCTCGTCTTCCTCGTCCTCCTCCTCCTTGTCCTCCTTGTCCTCCTCATCCTATTTGTCCTCCTTATCCTCGTCCTTTTGCTCATCCTTGTCCTCCTCCTCATCCTCCTCCTCCTTATCCTCCGCATCCTTATCCTCCTCATCCTCCTCATTGTCCTCCTCATCCTCATTCTCCTCATTCTGCTCCTCCTCATCTTCCTCCTCTTCCTCCTCCTCATCCTCCCCATCCTGCTAATCCTCATCCTTCTGGTCCTTCTCCTCCGGGTCCTCCTCATCCTTGTCCTCCTCCTCTTTATTCTCCTCCTTGTCCTCCTCCTCCTCCTGTTCATCTTCCTTCTCCTCCTCGTCCTCCTCCTCCTCGCCCTCCTTGTCCTCTGCATCTTCATCCTTTTCCTCATCTTCAACCTCCTCCTCCTCGTTGTCCTCCTCCTCCTCATCCTCATCATCCTCCTTGTCCTTGTCCTCTCTCTTCCTCCTCCTATTCCTCCTCTTCATGCTTCTCTGCTTCCTCCTCTTCCTTGTCCTCCTCCTCCTCCTCATCTTCCTTGTGCTTGCCCTAGTCCTTTTCATCCTCCTCCTCCTCCTCTTCCTCCTCCTGCTCCTCCTCTTTCTCCTCCCCCTCCTCATCCTCCTTGTCATTGTCCTCCTCCTCTTCCTCATCCTCATTCTCCTCTTCCTCCTCGTTCTCCTCCTCCTCCTCATAAATTTCCTTGTCCTTTTTCTCTCTCTTACTCTTCCTATTCCTCCTCCTCATCTTCCACCTCCTCTTCGTCGTCGTCGTTGTCGTCGTCCTCGTCCTCCTGTTCCTCATCCTCCTCCTCGTCCTCCTCTTCCTCATCCTCCTCGTCCTCCTCATCTTCGTCCTCCTCGTCCTCATCCTCCTTCTACTCATCCTCCTCCTCCTCGTCCTCCACCTACTCGTTCTCCTCATCCTCCTCCTCCTCCTCCTCGTCCTCCTCATCCTCCTCATCCTCGTCCTCCTCCTCCTCGTCCTCCTCCTCCTCCTCCTTGTCCTCCTCCTCTTCCTCGTCCTCCTCCTCCTCCTCCTTATCCTCCTCCTCCTCATCCTCATCATCCTCCTTGTCCTTGTCCTCTCTCTTCCTCCTCCTATTCCTCCTCTTCATGCTTCTCTGCCTCCTCCTCTTCCTTGTCCTCCTCCTCCTCCTCATCTTCCTTGTGCTTGCCCCATTCCTTGTCATCCTCCTCATACTCCTCTTCCTCCTTCTGCTCCTCCTCTTTCTCCTCCCTCTCCTCCATCCTCCTTGTCATTTTCCTCCTGCTCCTCCTCATCATCCTCATCCTCCTCTTCCTCCTCGTTCTCCTCCTTCTCATCATCATCCTCCTTGTCCTTGTTCTCTCTCTTCCTCCTCCTATTCCTCCTCTTCATCTTCCACCTCCTCTTCGTCGTCGTCATTGTCGTCGTCCTCCTCGTCCTCCTCCTCGTCCTCCTTGTCCTCCTCCTCGTCCTCCTCCACCTCCTCCTCGTCCTCCTCGTCCTCCTCGTCCTTGTCCTCCTTGTCCTCCTCCTCATCCTCCTCCTCCTTATCCTCCGAATCCTTATCCTCCTCATCCTCCTCATTGTCCTCCTCATCCTCATTCTCCTATTTCTCCTCCTCCTCATCTTCCTCCTCTTCCTCCTTCTCGTCTTCCCCATCCTGCACATCCCCATCCTCCTTGTCCTTCTCCTCCTGGTCCTCCTTATCCTTGTCCTCCTCCTCTTTATTCTCCTCCTTGTCCTCCTCTTCCTTCTGTTCCTCATCCTTCTCCTCCTCGTCCTCATCCTCATCCTTCTTCTCCTCCTCCTCCTCCTCGTTGTCCTCCTCCTCCTCATCCTCATCATCCTCATCATCCTCCTTGTCCTTGTCCTCTCTCTTCCTCCTCCTATTCCTCCTCTTCATGCTTCTCTGCCTCCTCCTCTTCCTTGTCCTCCTCCTCCTCCTCATCTTCCTTGTGCTTGCCCTAGTCCTTGTCGTCTTCCTCCTCCTCCTCTTCCTCCTCCTGCTCCTCCTCATTCTCCTCCCCCTCCTCATCCTCCTTGTCATTGTCCTCCTCCTCCTCCTCTTCCTCATCCTCATTCTCCTCTTCCTTCTCGTTCTCCTCCTCCTCCTCATCATCCTCCTTGTCCTCGTTCTCTCTCTTCCTCCTCCTATTCCTCCTCCTCATTTTCCACATCCTCTTCCTCACCGTAGTCGTCGTCGTCCTCGTCCTCATCCTCGTCCTCCTACTCGTCCTCCTCCTTCTCCTCCTCCTCGTCCTCCTCGTCCTCCTCGTCCTCCTCCTCCTCCTCTTCCTCCTCCTCCTCATCCTCCTCATCCTCCTCCTTGTCCTCCTCGTCCTCCTCGTCCTCATCCTCCTCATCCTCGTCCTCATCCTCCTCCTCCTCCTCCTCCTCCTCCTCCTCCTCCTCCTCCTCCTCCTCCTCCTCCTCTGTGTGTGGTTCTCAAGATTCAAGGACTCTAGGATTCCAGGAACCTGGAACTCTGGGATTCCATGGCTCTGTGACCCCGTGGATGGATTCAGGAATGTCTCCAAGGCCACGAGGGAAGGTTGGTGCCAGCGGGAGGGGCTGCAGTGCAGGGGCACCAACAGCTGAGAGGCGACTGCAGCTGCTGCTGCTGCAGCTTCTGCCGCTGCTGCTGCTGCTGCTGCTGCTGCTGCTGCTGCTGCTTGTGGGGGTGCTGCTGGCAGGGGCAGGGCCCTGGTGTGGCTGAGCGTTCCCATCTCAGCCTGCGAGCTCCTGGGAGCTCAGGACAGGTCCAGGACTGACCCAGGTTGGCACTGCGCTTGAGGACAGACACAGAGAATGGAAAGTGCCCACAGAGTGGTTCCAAGCAGGTCTGTGGGAAGGAGGAGGGAGGGAAGATGAATCCCCTGCCCAAGGCTGCCAAGGGAAGGCTTTGGGAGGGAAAGGAAGCCTTGACCTGACACTAAGTCCTTCAAGGTCTCAGTTGCCCACGCTGAGCAGGATTTCTTCGCGCAGAACTGACAGGGCCAGATCCAGGGATGGGGAGGACATCGAGGCGGGCTTCAGTTGAGCAAATTCTGCAGTGCTGACAAAGAGAGAGACTACAGCCAGGTGAGGGAGGCAGGTGGGAAAGGCTTTGTGCCGTCCCTGCTCAGAGGGGATCCTCAGCACAGCCCTGACGATCTGTACATAGGAGAAAACAATGAACACAAAACAACAAAATGATAAACTGCTAGTAACCACAAGAAGCCCAAGTTCCCTGAGGTGGGAATTGGAGCAGGAGAGCTTGAGGATCTGTGGGATATCACCGAAGAACTGGCCCAGGGCATTGCCATGGCACAGGGTCATGGAAAATGTATTGGCTGTGTGCATGAGAGCATTGAGAAAGGCACTGGCCCAGGCAGCTGCTGCCATGTGGGCACAAGCTCTGCTGCCCAGGAGGGTCCCGTAGCGCAGGGGTTTGCAGATGGACACGTAGCGGTCGTAGCACATGATGGTCAGCAGGAAATGTTCTGTTGCAGCACAGAAAAGGAAAAAAAAAACTGAGCAGCACATCCTGTGTAGGAGATGTTTCTGGTGTCCCAGAGGGAATTGTGCATGGCTTTGGGGACAGTGGTGCAGATGGAGCCCAGGTCGCTGAGGGCCAGGTTGAGCAGGAAGAAGAACATGGGCGTGTGCAGGTGGTGGCCGCAGGCTACGGCGCTGATGATGAGGCCGTTGCCCAGGAGGGCAGCCAGGGAGATGCCCAGGAAGAGGCAGAAGTGGAGGAGCTGCAGCTGCCGCGTGTCTGCCAGTGCCAGCAGGAGGAAGTGGCTGATGGAGCTGCTGTTGGACATTTGCTGTGGCTGCACATGGGCACCTGTTCATGGAGAAAGGACAGGGACAAGTCAGGAGAGGCTGCTTGGAGCCAAACCTGGGCCTTTCCCTGCAGCCTGTCCTGCTGGGACTCACCCACCCTTGTTCCTGCTCTGGGAAAACCTTCACCCATGTCCCTGCCTGAGCTCCAGTTGTGCTGGCTGAATGTGCCAGAAGCAGTCAGGGCAGTGCGTGGGGGCTCTCGAGGAGCCATCCTTGTCCTGCTGCCCTGGGTTTGTGGCCATTTAGCAGAGGGGCAAGGCTGGATATTCAGGATTTATTAGGGGAGTAATTCCTATTGCAGAGAGGCTTGATACCATCTGCACTCATACTTCTAAGGGAAACAAAACAGATGTCAGGAGTTGGTTTAAGGAATTGTTATCCTACCCATAGATCATTCCTTTCTCTCTGAGGTCAGAAATCCCCAGCATTCCTGCTGCACTCAGAGTTTGCCACTGAGAGATGTGAGAGGCAAAGGATTCCCCGTGGCTGAGGGAAGGTGAGGGTCTGGATGGGCTTGTTCCCCCAGCACTGCTCTGCTCAGCCCCCTCTGCTTCCCTGAGCATCTCCCTGGGCCTGGACATCCCCTCCTGAGAGGTGCCTTGTCCCTGCCAGCGCTCACAGAGCCCATCCCACCCTGTGTGCCCTCGGCCCGGCCCTACAGAAACCTGCCTGTGTGCAGGGCCCTGGCTGGGGCAGGCTCTGTGTGCAGCTGGGCAAGGGCAGCTCAGGAGAGCCCTGCTGGGCCCTGCAGAGGTGATGCTGCTGCTGCCCAGGGCTGAGGAGTGGCTGAAGGCCCTTTGGGAGGCTCCCAGCAGAGACACTGACCACCCAAAGTCACAGTTCTGGAGTCTCTGGACATGTTCAAACATTCCTTTGATGATCCTGTGTGTCCCTTTCAACTCAGAATGTTCTGTGATTCTGGGATTACAATTCCTGTTCTGCTTCTCTCATCCCCCTGTTGTCTATAATCAAAAGAGAAAAAAAAGAACCCTTGCAACAGTGTTAGAACAGTGAAGTTAAAACCAGACCTTTATTGGAAGCTTCCAGGTGTCCCAGTGGGGATGAGGCACACCCAGCCCCTGATTTCAACAATTTGTTCATGTTGATTATTTAGGATATTTAACAGGAACATCCAATGGGAGATTCAGTACCCAGTTACACACCCCTGGCTCAACCCACTGGAATAAGTCCAGGGCCTTCTTTGTCCCAGTTTTTCTTATCACTGCTCACATTCAAAACGCAAAATACTCTTCTTGTGGGTTCTTCTCTGATAAAAAGATTATATAGCACTTTAAAAATGAATTTAGACAGGTTATAGTTCTAAAATCTAAGAGAAGGTAAGGAAACATACTAGAGTTAATTAAGGATCATAAATACATTAAATATATAATAGTAGTTAAAAAGAGTTATTAAAGAGTTTAATAGAGTTAGTTAAGGATTATAATTTTAAAACTACGTAACAGTAATTTACAGAACTATGAATATATGAAAAATATATAAAAAGCAAAAATATTTTTATCATCATCACAACTTCATCATCTTTCTCCAAGCAGAAAATTGAAAACACTCTCAGTAAATCTCCTGACCTTTACAGCAATCCCAGGCTTACCTTCTTTGGGAAGTGCCCTCCGGAGCTGTGCCCAGGCTGGTCTGGAGCTGGGAGCAGCCCTGCCCCAGCCAGCCCCTCTCAGCAGCAGCACCTGCCCTGCTCAGGGTGGCTCCTTCCCCCCACAGCTCCTGGCCAGCGCTGGGAGCAGCTCCAGGGCCGGCTGAGAGCTGTCCCTGGCAGGCAGCAGAGTCCCTGGCCCAGCACAGCGCCCTGGGCTGCAGGACCCTGCTCTGCAGGACAGCCCTGGGCACCCCTGGCTGCTCTGCACAGGAGATGAGCAGAGAATGCACTCACAGGCTCTGTGGGCATTGGGATGTTCCAGCTTTAGGAGATCACTGCAGGAGCTGCAGCTGCATTGTCCTGCAGCCAGAGGTTCCTGTGCCAAGGGCTGGCAGTGATTCTGCCCCAGGCACTTCTCAGCCCCTTCCCAGCCCTGACTGATTGAAGCTCTCTGTGCCTCTGTGCTGTGCCCGGGCTGGCTGCAGGCAGTGCCCCAGCCCTGCTGGGCTGGCAGAAGAGCTGCTCAGCAAGAGAAATGTGCTTTTGAAGCTCTGCTTGGTTACCAGGATCACCCTCTGTGCCAGGAGCCCAGCCCAGCTCAGCAGCACAGACACAGCACAAGGACTTTAATGACCCTCTGGGGGCTTTGTGCTCAGCCCTGAACATCAGGCCCTGAGAGGGAGCTGCAGAAACCTCTGCAGAACTCCAAGTCGCAATCCAGCTCCAAAGTTTCTGGGACTTTTAATGGGTCCCACTGAGAGACACGAATGAGAAAGTGTCCCCAGGCCCCAGGCAGAGCAGAGAACTGGAGGCACTGATGACAGGAGGGGACAAAGAGAAGCCAAGTCTTGGTGCCCTGGGGCACAGCAGGGTCTGTGCCACCAAGGGCTGTGAGGAGACACCTTGTCCTGAGGCCCTGGGGCCTCCTGGCACAGCCCCAGCCAGGCTGGGCACTGTCAGTCCCTGGTCCTGCCCTCAGCATCCCCCCCATGCCCACATCCCAGTGGCCTCAAGGATCTGCTGGAAGGAGTCCCTGGGGAGCCTTGGTCAGGAATGGCCCTGGGGGCTCCTTCATGCTCCCAGGGACTGCAGGCTTTTCAAAGGACTTTGGGTTTGGCTTTTGCCTTGGAGTCTCTGAGAGGTTTATGCAATCATGGCCCCAATTATCTGCTTTAAGGAGTCCCATGAGAGCTTTGTACTGACACTCAGTGGGGCTCATTAATGCTTTGAGATCCTCAAGGTTCTTAGGGTACTTTGGATTGTCCTTTCAAAACGGAGAGGTTTTTGTGCCATTTTCAGTTTCTGAGAGGTTTTTGTGCCATCCTGGTCTCCAGTTCTCTTTTCCAAGGAATCCACGAAGACTCTGTGTTGGGGATGGACCTCAGTGGGTCCCATTAATGCCTTGAGACACCTTGGGTGTTTCCTCTTGACTTTTACTCCTGTAAAGGTTTGTGCAATCTCCTCTCAGGCTGTGAGATTCCAGGGCTCAGCTCCAAATGCATCATGGGGCTCATTCGGATCAAACAAGTCCTGACAAACCATGGCTCTGCCTTGATTTCTCTCTTGTCTGGGGCAGTGGATCAGGAAGTGTCGTGGTTTGACACGGAAAGAGAATTTTTTTCCGGAAGGAAGAGGTCAATTTAGATATTGACCAATTGAAAGTAGACACACCTCTGAGAACACAGAGGGGTTGAAAGCAGAATTCCCAGGGGAACTCGCTCTCTTTGGTTCCGGTCAGCGTGCAGTGCAAACCTCCCCTGCCCAGCCACGAGCTGGGTGGGGGAGGGGAAGCCCCCATGGCCTGAAAGGTAGGCCCCAAGGGTGGTGGAAGGACTGGAACCGGGCTGGCCCCTGCAGATGGAAGGGTGGAAGAAATCTGGGATGTCTCCATTTCCCCCCCCCGCCCCCCCCCCGGTTTCTCTCCCGAGGGGGAGAGAGAAAGAGACGGCGGCGATCCTGTCCTGTCAGCAATTCCACCGCGAGGAAGGAGGAGCGGGGGGAGCTCCAAGGTGCCCAGTTGTGTGGGAGTTGCTGGATGTCCGGGCATCGAGCCATCCCTGGGAGTTCGGACTTTTAACCCTTTCTTGAGAAAATGAAAGCTTTGTGAATTTTCCTTTCCCCTCCTCGGTTTGAAAGAGAGGAAGAGGGACACCTTGGACCCTGGGATGTTGGAAGGAGGAATTCTAGAGGGGAGGGGGACAAGGAGTGGCTTTTGGCTGGACTTTTCCGTGTTAGCCACAACCTGAACCAATCTTCTCCTTCAAGAGGGACTGTGTTTTGGGAGGATGCCAGTGAGTCAAGAGACCTGCTTCGGCTGGGAAAAAGACAAAATTGGAGTGAACAGAGAAAAGGTTAGGGGGTTTGTGGTGGCGCCCCCTTGCCCTGGAAAGGAAAGAGAAGAGAAGAAGATCTCTGTTCTTGAGCCCTCGGTCCCAGGGGAAAATGGGGGGGACTGTGGTCCCAAACAATGAAAAACTGAACTGTTGTTTTCTCCCCTCTTGGCAGGGCATCCTTGAAAGGAAAAAATCCTAAAGGCAGTGACCATCCATGCATTGGTGGTGAGAGCACTGTGCATGGCAAGGAGAAGGGTCACCATGGCAAACTTTTTCTCCGGGCGGTGCCATGTGTGACATGGAAACACAGGATGTGGAGCTGTGTTTCTTGGGGAGTCTGTGGCACAGGAGAGACTCTGTTCCCTTGATGGACTGAGTGTCGATTGTTTGGAGGGTGGAAACCTGATTGGGGTCCAGATTGTGTCTCACTGTGGTTTGTTGGAGTTGGGTGGTGGGGGGAGGAATGTTTTGCAAGGTTTTCATTTGATCTTTGTGTGGTTTTTTTCTCCTTCTTTAGTTTTCTCTTTTCTTTTGTAGTAGTAGTTTAATAAAGTTTTTTTTCTGTTATTAAGCTTGGGCCTGCTTTGCTCTATTCTAGATTCCACTTCACAGCATTCAAGGGAGGGATCACATTTTCATGGGGGCACTGGCATTGTGCCAGTGTCAAACCATGACAACGGTCTATGTGCCAATTCCCATCCCCCCCATTTCCCACACCACTCAGGATTTCTCACACCTGGGTCTACTCCTGGGTCAGGGGTCTCTTCAGCCCCCCTAGAAATCTCAGCCCTCATTCTAGAGAGACTGCAGACTGTAGAGAGAAAGCTTACCAGATTAAACACCAGGAAGATGGTCTCTTTAACAGTCAGGGGAAACTGAACATTCTCTAATAGGGAGCTGAGAGATTCAGAGGAGAAGAAGGAAAGCAACATCTGAAAAGCCTCATCCCCTGCTTCCCCTCTAACAAACTGGCTGCACAACCATGACTATGAGCCATGCATTCCTGGAACAGACTTCAGCACCTTCATAAACCCCTGAAAGCCATTACACCCAAGCCCAACCTGATGGATATTCTGGTCAGTGGCCTTCTACTGCAAAAACTACGTATTAGGGACAATACTGGAGCTATTCCTGGATAAGAAAATAAACCTAGGGACCATAGAGGGATTAAGATCTCAAAAAAACCCTAGGGACCAGAAACACATACAGGCCTCCACTCTAAAAAGACACTATGAATTCAAACAACAAAGCCAGTAACTGCTCCATACTAACACAAAGTAATTGGAAGCAAAATATGATTAGAATGAGTTTGTTTTTTTTTTTTTCCCTCTCTCCAGCCATGAAATGGGAAGCAAAATATTTGTCCTAGTTCAGAGCAAATCTGGGAGAAAAACCTCTGGAAGGAGCCCCCAGAAAAGAAACCCCCATGGCCCCTCCCCACCCACCTGATTCGGGAAGAATTTTCTCTGAGAGAAGTGGAAAAGAACCTGTTTATTTAACAAACAAAACCCTTCCCAGCACTAAAAAAATGAACAACAACAGATGACAACAAAACTCTTTCACCACTCTGCAGAGATGACAAATCCAGAAAGTCTCTCCTGGGAGTGGTCGCCCGGGTCTGGGCGCTGGGGATTACTCTGGGCACGGGATGGCTGCTGCAGATCACAGAGCGCAGGCTCCCGGTGCTCCTCGGGGTTCCCAGGTCCCAGTCCAGAGCAGGTTGGATGGTATTCAGGAAGAGGAAAGGAAAAGAAACAGTCCAGGGAAAGAACTGGACTGCTCAGCTAAATTAACTAGGAAGCAAAGGCAGAAGCAGAGGCAAAAGCAGAAGCAAGCAAAGCAAAGCAAGCAAAAGCCAGCAATCAAAGCAAAGCAAGCCAGCCAGCACTGGCCTCTTGTGGACAACAGACCATGGGGGGAGGTGAGCCGGCTGATAACAAGGCAAAACAAACCTTCACTTTCAGAGTCAGTTCTGAAAGCACAGAACAGAATATCAAACATGAACAGAACCCACGATTGGAGATACAAACACCAGAACCTCACCCTGGGACATTCCACCCCTTATCTCCATATCTTCAACATCATGTAAAAACTTCATCAAGTTAAAACTTCCATCTTTCACTTACTCATACACATTTCCTTCCATCTCAATTACTCAAACCTTCAACACTTACACATTTCCTTCTATTTCACTTGCTCAAACCTTTGACACTTACACATTTATTTCTGTCTCATGTCTGTGTGTTTTCATGCACAGACACTGGCAGCAACATCCAGCGAACAGTGATATTTGCACATGAGTCTCACCCCACAGTCAGATCCCCCTGAGGTACACATCGTGTTGCTCCATCTCTCTGCATTATCCACCATGTACAACCTGGTCCCTGAGCAAAGACAATCCCACAAATGGGTTTGTCTGTACTCAAGGCAGAATTGATCCACACTGATTTCCCTAACAAACCTCTGACATGTGCCACTGGGACTTCATGAACTATACTCAGGGGCTCAGACTGGGCAGGACCTGCTCGATTGGTGGAACCTCAGCTGTTAACTAACCAGGTGACCTTTGCTAAATGCTGCTCCCAATTTTTGAAAGATCCCCCACCCAATGCTTTTAAGGTGGTTTTTAACAGTCCATTGTACCTCTCCACTCTGCCTGCAGCTGGTGCATGGTAGGGGATGTGGTACACCCACTCAATACCATGTTCCCTAGCCCAGGTGTTGATAAGGCTGTTCTTGAAATGAGTCCCATTTTCTGACTCAATCCTCCTAGGGGTACCATGCCTACAAAGGACCTGCTTTTCAAGGCCGAGGATGGTGTTATGGGCTGTAGCATGAGACACAGGGTAGGTTTCCAACCATCCAGTGGTGGCTTTTACCATGGTGAGCACGTAGCGCTTGCCTTGGCGTGTCTGGGGCAGTGTGATGTGGTCAATCTGCCAGGCCTCCCCATACTTGTACTTGGACCACCGCCCACCATACCACAGGGGCTTCACCTGCTTGGCCTGTTTGATGGCAGCACAGGTCTCACAGTCATGGATCACCTGAGAAATACTGTCCATGGTTAGATCCACCCCTCGGTCTTGTGCCTCCTTGTAGGTGGCATCTCTGCCCTGATGGCCTGAGGCATCACTGGCCCATTGTGCTCATAGCAACAGCCACTGGTTGAGGCTCACTGTCTGGTTTAGCTGCTGGCTTAGGATCCCTGTCTGGTTTAGCTGCTGGCTTAGGATCCCTGTCTGGTTTAGCTGCTGGCTTCCAGCCGGGGCTGTTGGCTGCAGCCTGAGTGACTGGGATCGCTGCTGATTTATCTCCCTGCCCCCCTTCCTCTGTCTGCTGCCCTACAGTATCTAGCAGGGTGTGATAAGCACATGCCAGGGCCCAGCTTGCTGCAATATTTTTCTCCTCAGACTTATCATGGCATTTCTCTTTCAGGTACATTGCCACCTCAGCTGGATTCTGAATTTGTTCACCTGGGAAGTCCCAGGCTTTAGGGTCAGAAAATTCCTTTAAGATCTGGCCCATATGCTCCCATTTCTTTCTTGAACTCCCTCACATCTCCTGAGTTGAGAGGTACCTCCACATAACTATTCTCAGAATTTGGGTTGGTTGTCCCTGCTGACCAGCACTGGGGTTAGGGATCATTCCCAAAGCTACTTCCCTTCATGGATATAGAGCTTGCCCTTCCCTTTCTCTTTCCCCCCTTGTTAGACTACGAGTAACTCAGCGATTTTCCTCAGGGATCGGCTCTGGGATTTCTACCTCTTGGTTATCAAAATCTCCCCCTTGATCTAAATCGGGGTAGACTGCGGGTGGTGCTGGTCGGGGTGGAGGAGGAGGATGTATGTATGGTAGAAGGGGTGCAGTTGGAACTTCCTCAGGCTTTTTATTTTTCTTTTTCCCTCCCTGGGTGCTTAAGGCAAAAAGTTTTGCTCTTGTTTCCCCCACTATCCAGAGAGCAGCAAACTTGCTCTCTTCAATATCAAAAGGTTCTCTAGAGTTTACATAAATGTTTAATGCCTGGTAAATCCAGACCTTGAAGTTTCCAAACAGTGGCCAAAATAAATTATCACTACAGATTTGTTTTCCTCCCCATTCTTTTATACAATAATATATCATTTTTGCCCTAGCCTTCCCTTTCCTTGAAGGATATTCATCCCAAGATTTTATCATTAGACCTAACGGACTGTCAGGGGGGATCTGGGGAAGCGTTACCGGGGTCCCCGTCCCCATGGAAGCAGAGGGCTTGCTTTTCCTCTGTCCCATCTTCCAGGACACCTTCAGGCACACACACACTCGCAGCCCCTGTTGGTGCCCAGCCCCTCGCGGGCTCTGCAAACCGCACTACTCAGAGCTCTGCCCGTGCCTCGCCCTACAAGGACATCTCACGCGTTATGTCCTGGGATCCCAGCCCAACCCAGCGGATCCCCACTTTTATACTCACGCTGTCCTGCGTCTTCGCCCGGCTTCGTGCACAAAGATTACGGGGTTACCGGTATCCCTTGTGCTCAATACCAAATTTGGGTTCGTCGGTAAGGGCCTGGGAAGGAAAAGCCGGCACCAGGGCCGCTGCAGAGGCAGCGGGGCGCCTCCCTGATTAGGAATTCCCACCTGTTCGCCCTTATCCGAGTCACGGCACCAAATTTGTTATGGACAAATTCAATTGGGGAGGCTAATTATCGATAAATCAATTAACAAGAATTTATTAAGCAAGCGGTATTAAGCAAAAGAACAGCGCTGGGCAGCCAGGGAGCCTCTGCTCTGCCACGGAGCACCTTCCCCCCTTGACCTTTTTGGTTTTATATGTCCCGGTTGACGCATTTTCTCTCTATGCACTCTGCGCTGGTGCAATTGGTTCCTGGGGGTCTTTTTTTCTGCCCTTGGTGGTCAGGAATGAAGACTCCTCATCTTCCTTGCAGATTGTCCTTGGCCTAAAAGTTAACTTGTATATAATTAGTTACACAGCCTTCTATGCTAGTTGCATTCCCTACTCAGTTCAAATTATCTACTTTAACACTCATTTTGATGAACAACGACCTTTTTATTTATTACACCCACTCTCTCCCAGTGCCCCCCAACGTGTCCATCTCTCTGCTGCCCTCGAGCTCCCGGCCCGGCCCCGGCCGCCTGCTCCCATCCAGCTGAGGTGGTTCCAGGGCCAGCAGGAGCTCTCTGTGGTGGCCACCGACGTGGTCCCCAACGGGGACTGGACCCACCAGCTCCTGGTGCTGCTGGAAACCCCAACCCGGGCCAGGCTCACCTCCACCTGCCAGGTGGAGCATGTCAGCCTGGAGCACCCTGTGAGATGACACTGGGGTACGGGGGAGGAACTGGGGATGCTGGGAGAGCCACTGGGATGTGCTGGGAGCAACTGGGAGGGAGTTGGAGAGAGCCTGGTTTAAACTGGGAGAGGAGGTTGTAGGTTTGGAAGGGCTAAGAAGGGGTTTGAAGGATACTGGGGAGGGTGGGATTGGGTTCTGAGGGTCCTGGTGGGCACTGGGAAGAGACTGGGAGAGGATTTGGGGGTCCTGGGGTAGTTGGGGTGACTGGAAGGAGGCTGTGGGATCCTGAGAGGGACAGGAGGGGCTTTGGTGGGTCCTGGGGAGGTCAGGAAGGGATCAAGAGGGAGGTTTCAGGGGATCCTAAGTGGGCTGGGAGTGACCTGGAGGGTGCTTGGAGGGGCCTGGGTGTCTGTGAGATTTTTTGGGAGATCCTGACCCCTGTGGACCACCCAGAGATGTTGCTGGATGCTGCCACAGCAAGATGCTGACAGGAACTGGAGACTCCCGAGTTGGGTTCTGTCTTCCTGGCACTGGGGATCGGGTTCTACCTGCGCAAGAATGTCTGGCGGGTCCCGTGAGTCGTGTCCCCCCTCCCCCAGTGTGTGGGTGCTCCCCTGGGGCCCCCAGTCAGGTATCACCCCCTTTTCTCTGCCCACAGAGCTCCTGAGCCACTGGCGGCCGCAGCCCCTCCCCGTGGCCTCGGGCCGAGCCAGGACCCCCCCCGCTCCATCACGATGCTGATTTTGGGGGGATTGAGTGTCCCCCAGCCCTGCTGTCACTCTGCCCCTGCCCGCCTGCTCCCAGTGTTCCCAGTAAAGCTTCCCAGTTAAACCCAGCCCAGTTCCTGGGGGCACTGGGGAGGGACTTGGGGGGACCCCACGGCGGGGCCGGCCCTGGGCAGGGAGGGCGGGTCCAGGTGGGGAACACTGCCTGCTGCGGGTCTGCCCGGCAACTGCTGAGTCATCAGCCCCGCTCTCGCTGATTGGCTGACTCTTCTCCACCGCGTTCTCTCATTGGCTGAGGAGAGGCCCGGCAGTGCAGAGAAGGAACGGGAGAGATCCCGCCCCGAGCACCGGCACGGGGACAACAGACCCGGCCTGGGCACAGGGAGGGAATTTATTACCAACCAAACCACGGCAGCACCAGGAGAAGGGAAAGAAATCCCTCCAGCGCCTTCCCCCACCCAACGGGGATCACCCATAACAGGGTTATCCACCATGGAGAGACGGGGACATCCGAGTTTAGAGCAAAGCCAATTTTATTGACTGTACCAGGTGTTTATACAGGGATTTACTTGTATGGTGCTTATAGAGGGCTCTGTTTTTGGTAACAATTTCTCATTCGTTACACATTCTTCGAGACATCCAGTAACCTGGGAACATTTATCTTATCACAAAGACTCACACCATTTTTTCTGGTCACTTCTTGCCCTGGGAGATTTAAACTGTGTCTGTGTCTCCCACAGTTTCTGCTCAGTCAGGCCTCAGATATCGGGCCCCTTTATCAGCTCCATTGCTTTACTCTCTGTTTTATTCCCCATACGGGGGCACCAGGGCTCTGCCCAACGGGGGTCACTGGGGATCATCCAGCCCGGATCCTCCCATGGGGGATGGAGCTGCAGGAGCACACCAAGCTCTTCCTGCACTCTCTTCCCTCACTCCAAGCTCTTCCCTCGCTCTCTTCCCTCACTCCAAGCTCTTCCCTCACGCGGGGCACTCACAGGGCTTCCCTTACTGGTGCCTCCGTTGGTGCTGGGTCAAGTGAAAGCTCCTGGAGAAACTCTTCCCACACTTCCCACACTCGTAGGGCCTCTCCCCGGTGTGGATGCGCCGGTGCATGGTGAGGCTGAAGTTGTGCTTGAAGCCCTTCCCACAGTCGGGGCAGCGGAAGGGCCTCTCCTCTGTGTGAATCCGCTCATGCTTGAGGACATCGGAGCTGGTCTGAAACCTTTTCCCACACTGGGGACACTCGTAGGGCCTCTCCCCTGTGTGGATGCGCTGGTGTGTTCTCAGGGCAGAGTTCCACCCAAAGCTCTTCCCACATTCCAAGCACTCGTAGGGCCGTTCCCCGGTGTGGATCACCTGGTGCTGGATCAGGCTAGACCTGTCTTTGAAGCTCTTCCCACACTTCCCACACTCGTAGGGCCTCTCCCCGGTGTGGATGCGCCGGTGCACGGTGAGGCTGGAGTTGTGCTTGAAGCCCTTCCCGCAGTCGGGGCAGAGGAAGGGCCTCTCCTCTGTGTGAATCCGCTCATGTCTGAGGAGATGGGAGCTTCTCTGAAACCTCTTCCCACACTCCCCACACTCGTAGGGCCTCTCCCCAGTGTGGATCCTCTGGTGCCGGATGAGGCTGGAGCTCCACCTGAAACCCTTCCCACATTCCAAGCACTTGTGGGGCTTCTCCCTGCCATGAGGCTTCTCCACCAGCTCCGAGCTCTGGCTGGATCTCCGCCCGCCTTCCTGGCTCAGGGGGGCTCTTTCCTCCCCACAGCTCCCTGGGCTGGGTTTGCAGCTCCTCCTCCTGCAGCATCTCCGGGGCTTTTCCTCCTCCTCCATACAGCCAAGCCCAGGGAATGACAAATCCTGGTTTGGGGAAAAAACAAGAGGAGAGCACCTTGGAATGGAGGTTCCACCTTGCCCAAGTTCATCTCAGGAAGTCATTGGGAATCCTGTGTCTGTAAGAACCTGCAAAACACCAAGATTCAGCCCAAAAATACCGCAAACTTCCAAGACACAAATCAAAAACTCCCTAAACATCACAACTCAGGAAAAACCTCCTCCAGGATATAAATATTCAGCTGCCACATAAAACCAAAGCACCAACATTTAGCCCAAGCAAGCTCAGAAACACCAAGATTCATCCCATGAAAATTGTGGATCCCCCTCCACAGTCACCTGCTGCATGTGGAGAGAGCAGCACTCCTGGGCTGGGGGGAGGCTGCAGACACAGGGAGGGGTGGAACCTTCTGCTGCTTCCTCTTTCTGCTCCTCCTCCTCCTCACACTCCTCTTCCTCCTGCTATTCCTCCTTCTCCTGCACAATCCCACCTTCTCCTGCCATGTCCATCGTTTGACCATTCTGTTCCTCAAGCCTGCTTCTCCTTCCCTTCTCCTCCTGCCCCCAGGCCCAGCACCCACTGCCGGCTCCCTCTTCCCCCCAGCCCCACAGCATCCCAGCGGAGGGCAGGGATGGAGCTGGGGCAGGTCGGGCTGGGGCAGCGCTGGGCTCTCGGCCGCTCCCGCCCGCACTCGGTCCCCACTGCAGCCGCTCCCGCCAGGACAGCGCGGGGGGGCCCGGCCTTGGCGCTGCCCCACTCCCACCTCCCCAAATTCCCCTCGCGGGGCCATGGGGCCGAGGGGGGGCGCAGGTGGGTCCAGGTGGGGAACGCGGGGAGCTGCGAGTCTGCCTGGCAACTGGTGAGTCATCAGCGCCGCGGGCTCTGATTGGCTGAGCTCTGCCCGAGCCCTGGGGCTGCAGCACAGAGGGGACACCCTGCTCCAGGGGGGATGTCCCACAAACGGGGGACCCCATGGATGGAACCACAGGAAAGTGTCTTTACAAACAGATGCTCTGAAGCTCCTCGGAGATAGGGCCAGGGACCAGTGACAGCAGACACAATCTATCTCAGAAGATGTTATTAACTGATGACACAGACTGCTCCTCAGCCAAGGTCCTGCTCAATTAATGAACTTCCAGAAACATAAAAAAGCCTTAACCGAGCCATGAATATCGTTTGCCATACAGAAGTGGGGTGCATATGAAGGGGGTATATAGAAGGTGGATTGGGAAGTCTGTACCTCTCAAGTGCTTCAGCCAATAGGGAAAGCAGAGGGAGATGTGGCCAGGAGAATTAGGATGAAGAGGAGGCTGTGTCCTCCAACAATTGGCGAGATCCCATCGGGAATGTCCAATGGCCTTTCCCATTTTTTGGAATGAAATTACTTCTACAGGACAACTGTTTGCTCTGTGGACAGAATTCTCTGGTGATGTAAGTTTACCCACACACCCTGGGGCTCATCCCAAATTCCTTCCACCCTCCGGGGCGGCGGGCAGGGAGTGCAGCTGAAGGTGCCTCACCCACTTTGGGTGATCGGCTCCCTTGGCTGGCGGCGGCACCGGGGATTGATTTGGGACCCGGGAGTGACCAGGAGACAGACGAGTGACACATCAGGGGGGTCTGTGAAGAGTCAGCAGGGAGAGAGCACTGAAAATCTCATCAGTGAGTGCCCTGGGATCCTCGGGGAGTGAACATGGCAGGGCACTCATGGAGGGGAGAAAAGGGAAAGCCAGGGAGTGTCCTGGCTAAAGGGATGATGATCCCAAAATGTCTCTGAAGGGCTCCTTGCGAGAATGCTGAGGTAGTTTGCACATTCCCCCAGAGGTAATTAAGGACATGGACACCCAGGGAGGAAATAAGGGAAGGGGAGAAGGCATTTGGAAAACAAGGGAATGGAGGATGTTGGTGTGCTGGGAAGGGATTGGGTGAAGGGGAGTGTGCAGCAATATCATTACAGCAAGAAGCAGCAGGAGGAATCTATGTGGTAATAAAAGCGATGACGGAAAAGAGGAGAAAGAGAAAAATACTCAGGATTGGGATGATTTTCAGCAGGGTCTTATTCTCGAAATTTGCCAGCTGATCCAGATCCTTTCCATCCCCGGTTTCCAGGAGAGGAAAAGCAGGAGGTCAGGATGCCAGGGGTTTCTCTGCGGTGGCAGCGGCAGCACCGGGCGCAGAGGTGCGGCACCGGGAGCACGGGCTGGGGCCTGTGGGGAGCTGCGGGGCCGGGCCGGGGCTGTGGGGCAGCCGGGGCTCAGCGCCGGGCGCTGCCTGACCCCACCAGCCCCGGGCAGGGCCGGCAGTGGCCCCCGGCCCCCAGGAGGCTGCGGGACGCCCCGGCCGCTGCCCGGCCCCGGGGAGCTGCCGGCCCTGCCCGCCGGGGGGGCCGCCTTTGGACACTGCGGCAGGACAGGCACCGGCTCTGCCACACGGGCTGGGCAGGGACCCTGAGCACAACGCGGAAAACAAAGGAACACCTGGGAAATGCAGAGTACTTGGTAAAATAAAAAGGCAAATGGTGGAGAAAAAGGTTAAAAATTTGGGATATATTTTGACTGAAGGTTCGTGGTTGAATGACCCAGAGTTGGTGTGGGCAATCTCAGAAGTAACACTACACATGAACAAAAAGGAGCTGTGACAATGCTGAGGATTAGAAGGGAATTACACAACCTGGACTGAGGATTCTCTGTTCCAGGACTGTAGGACTTTTTAGCCCCAGACAGCCTCCATATTGTGGTATGGACAGGAGAAAGAGAGCAAAACTTGAGAAAATGAACAACAAAAATATTGATGCCTCAGCTGTGGCTCTTCCAGACTCAGAAAAGTGTTGGGAAGCATGGATAAATACAATTATTCATAATACAGCCAGGCTGAAAACAACCCTCCCTACTGGCTGGACAATACCGTTACCTACAGATAAATCCAAAAGTCAAATAGACTGTTCCATCTCACCCCCCAAAATGTATGGTTCATCCCCTAAAACATCAAGTGCCTGTAACCCCATTGGCCCAAGTCTTGTTCCAGCCCACCTTGAAGCCCCTGATAAGGGGTCTCCCAGGGGCCAGACGCTCTCTTGGATCTTCCCCCCTCTCAGGACCTCCACCCTGTCCTAAGGCATCCTCTTCTCTCTCCCCTCCCCCATCCCCTCAAGCTTGCCAGGTGCTGCATCTGGCAGCTCCAAGCAAGACCTTTCTCCATCCCTAATAAACCTCATATCCTAAGAGCAGCCTTCAGAGATCTCTCGTCTCCATTCACCTAAACCGTCCTGGAGCACAGTGCTCCCTACAGAAAAGAAATTGGAATTGTAGGTGAATGTTAAACAGGGCCATGCCAAAGGAATTCTTGGGCCAAAATGTTTCACCCAGTGGCCACAGTGGCCTCATTGGCTGCAGAATTGTGCAGCCACAGCTTCCACGGGAACTGAGGCCCAAAAACTGATAACAACAGGATCTCCAACTGTTCCAGTCTGCCATCAAAGTCAAGCTTTGATCACCAAAAGAGCCTCGCAATGGATGAGCAGTGCTCGGTTATTACAGTGTGAAACTTGTTCAGTGGCACAGGAGGATTCAGAAATAAGCACAGGGGAAGGGTTTAACCCAGCCTCCTGTTTGAACAGCCCACAGAGGGGCTGGGAAGAAACCCAGCACTGCATTCAAGTGACACAGCTCCAGACCCAGCCTGGGGGAGATTCAGGAGACATTGCCTGGCCTGAGGCAGAAAATGTCTTGGTGGATGGCTCTTCAAGGGCAGCAGAAGGGAAAAGAGTTCCAAGACACGCTGTTATTGAGGAAAGGGAATCAGACAAAGCGCAGGTTACCCCCATGGTCAGCTCAACCGGCACAGCTGTGTGTGCTTGTAAGAGCCTGGCACTGAAATGCCCTGAGCAGGAAGGCTTCAATATCTTCTGGTGACACCATCTCACATAACAGGGGGGCAAAAGCAAATCTGATTGCTCAGCAACCACTGGATCACTTAATAAGGCATCTCTAAAAGAAGTAATTTCTATAACAGGGATTGCGGAAGCAACAGATTCAAAGAGCAGCACTCATTTTACAGGAAAGATCCTCCAGGGGCTTATGGCAGCTTTAGGAATACAATGGGACCTCTTGACCCAGAGCTCAGGCTGGGTACAAAGAATGAATGGGGAAAGAAAGAAACACCTTTGGAAGCTGGGGATAGAAACCAAGATGCCATGGGTACGGCTTTTGCCATTGGCTTGGGCAAGAAGAAGAGACAGACCTAGGGCAGATATTCAATTATTTCCCCTTGGAATTGACCTTGTGAATTCCTTACCCTGGGAATTCTCCACCCAGTGCAGGGTGGAGATAAGGGATGCACATTTAAAGCAGTCTGTGGCCAGAATCCTGTCTCTGGTGCAATCTCTCCCAGGAAGCTGGGCTGGCACAGAGCCTGCCTTGGCACTTTGCTGTTGCCAACATCCAAGCAGGACATGGGCTCTGCCTAAGGAGTGCAAAGCAGCACCACTGGTGGCCAAGTGGCGTGGCCCATGCCAAGGGGCCCCGAGGCCAGAAACAGCCGCCAGCACAGCTGAACACGGGGGGACCCCTCAGCCTGGGCTCCAGGTCTCTGCAGCCCCGGAGATTTGCACTTCCCGCCTGCAGCAGGAGGATGGGAGGCCCCCCTGAGCCTGCACTGAAGGCAGCGCAGCAGCAGCCAGGGCTCCACAGCGGGGCAAGGCCCTGGGCCTGCCCACACCTCCTCTGCTGAAATCCTCGGCCTGGCCACCCTCCTTGGGCAGCTCCAGCCACCGGGGCCAGCCCTTGCTGCCACTGCTGCAGCTTCAGTGCTCGCTGGGCCTGCACTGCCACAGCTGCTGGGGAGACACCGGGACAATTCCACTCTGGCTCTCACTCACACTCACACACTGCCCTGCCTGCCAGTGCATCCATGGAAAATAGACCAGCTCATAGACTTGAGCATTGTTAACCTTTGATTTCTCTACTCAGGCTTGGTTTGCCTTGGCCTTAGGGAAAGAAATGTTAAAGGTTTTGTTAAGGGATGTTACACCACTCAGTGGAGATGAGTTTAACATCTCAACACACTGGGAATGGCCCAAAAGAGACCCACAAAGACAACGACCAGCAGCAAAACATCAACCCCAGCAGCAAACAGCAACCAACACCTACCCCAGACACTGCCCCCGGCAGGGCTGCAGACACCTGGTCTGCAAAAGGCTGAGAAGGAAATCCAGCACTTCCCACCTCATTAACAGCACAAACCAATAAATCCGGGTCCAATAGGAAACCAAATAATATAAACTGCACAACTTGAAACTACAGAATATTAAACCAGTTGATTTAGATTGCTTCCGACTGCACAAATTTGGGGAAAACCTAGTAAAACCCACATGTAATGGAACTATTTTCTTGGCACACCCAGGCTATGTGGGAATGGAATGATTTTTGTTGCACATCCTGGCCAGAATCAAGGAATGCCTTTAACACTAAAAAGATTAGTGAAGTTTTTCTTTTTCCTGAAGTTTCAGTGCAAAGTTTAGAGCATTAGAGTATTTTTTTATTACTCATACTTCTATGTAGCTGGTTAGGTTTGCGTAAAGGATGTGAGAATGAGTTTTTCTTCCGAGGGGAAGTAGAAAAAAACTGAACCACCTTGGGATTTTTTGTCTATGTTTTTGCATAGCAGTAAAATATACCAAAATTTTGATCTGGGTTTTTCGAAGTTCACCTTTAGGCTGCATCACTAGAAGAGATTTAAAGTGAGCCCTTAATGCTTAAACAGGTAGCCTGGACAGGAGCTTTAGACATGCAAATTAACACTGCTGGGGCAAAGTGGGGACAATGTACCTGGCTCTTCTTGCCTGGGGCAGGAATTGGCTGATTCCCTCTGCCCCTTACCCCAAGCTCTGCCTGCTTGCACGGATGGAATCTGCACAGCTGAAGGCAGAGCCCATGCTGAGGATCTCTGACTCTGCAACAGAAATGGCTGAAGCTGCAAAGGGAAACAGCAAATGGAGAATGTTGGGAAAACTTCACTAAAATAAGGGGGGGATCATCCCTCTGCCCACTCCAACATCTGCTGTCCCTGTCTGTGCTGTACAGGGTGTATCAGAGCACTGGGGTTTCTGCTAGAAGAGGTTCAGGAGTAAGAAAAAAAATGGTCAATTGATGCAGCCCCAGCTTGAGGGAGCGCCCAAACATGGGGAAAAGATGAACGGCCACCAGAACAAATCCTACAACACCATGGACCAGCCCCTGGGAACCAAAATGATTTTGTGAAAAATGCATGTTATATGGCTCTGTGCAGATAGTTACTACATGTATTATGTTATAATGATAACTTGTGCTGTATTAACATTTTAATAGTATGGTAAACGTAGCTTTGTAGATAAAATTAAGCTTTAGTAGTTAAAAGAGAAAATATGCATGTGTGTGTGTGTGTGGGGGGGGGGGGGGGTTTAAGGAATGAGAACACCTAAATTCGCTCAAGGAACACCTAAATTCTCCAGAGAAGAGCAATTTATGGTTTTCTTACTAGAAGAAGTTAATTTCTTCAGGCCATGCTCAGACTGGAGGATGCCGTGGGGATTAAAAAAAAATAGCTGACATACAACAGACAGAGTTTCTTGTTTGAAATAGAATGTATGCATAACCATGAAGGATATAAGAATATGCAACAGTGTATTTTTTTAGGGGTGATTCCTTTATTCACAAGGTATTCTTGTTGTGGCTTAAGCGCCCAAGAGAGCATCTGTCCATCTGTAAGTCTTTGCTTTTTAATGTCTTGCAATTGTCCTAACCCTAAATTTTTAGTAGTCTAATTGTATTTCTACTTCTATAACCATTTTACTAGTATTAAACTTCTAACATTTTAAAAACCAAGTGATTGGCGTTTCTCACAAATTCATATCAGGAGACAGAGAACCTATTTTTCATTTGAATGGCATAATTTGATTACAAGCTGTCCTCAGAATAAGAACCAACCAGACAGCTCCAGCTCCTGACCTTCCTGCCGACCAAGCCACTGAAATGAGGAACACAACATTTCAGCGGGAGATGGGATCAGATTATCTGTGAACAGAAAAAGGAGGAGTTTGTGGAAAACTAAATGGCTCAAACTGCTGTTGGCAAAGAGATGACGAGAAAACTGCTAAAAATTATAAGAAAGGAAATAGGAGAGCAGTTTATGTATTGGTCCAAACATGGAAAGGATGGGAATGGGACACGCTTTCCTGGCTCCCCAGCACACCAGGGGTTAAAGGAATGCTGCTTCTCCTCTTCTGTGCTGCAGCAACTCTCATCTTTTTACCATGCTCCACACCTTGGCAGTGCAGCTCATCCAGCAGCTGAGCCAGGGCATGCAGGTGGCAGCCAGGCCTCCTGATCCACAAACGGCTACAAAAGGACAGGGAATGAGGGCACCGAGAATAATCCCAAAACCAAAGAGGACCCGGGAAGGACAAAACAGAGTCAAGGAGTCAATCTGCCTGGAGATAGGGCCGGGCACTTGTAGATAAGGAAGTAACGAAAGAAACCATCAGTTCCAATAAATGGTACAAATTGACCCAGAGAGCTGCTCAAAGTCCCGCTACATTCCTGAACTTCGAGGAGAAGAACAAAGACTTAACAGAGCCATGAATATCGGCTGTTCTACAAAAGGAGGGTGCACATTAACGAGGACAGGCAGCAGGCGCATCGGGAAGTCGGAACTTTCCAAGGAACTCAGCCGGTGGGCAAAGGCAGAGGGAGATGCGGCCGGGAAAATGAGGATAAAAAGGAGGCTGCGGACTACAGCCACGGCAGAGAGCGCACGGCAAATGCCCCACGGCCTCTGCCCCTGCTCGGCAATAAAGTCACTTTGACAGGACTCCTCGCTCTCCGCCGGGCACACGAACCTCCGGCGACGGGAATTTCCCCGCCCGCTCCCGGCCGCGGGGCAGCCCCTCTGTCCTACCCACAGCAGCCGGGCCGAGCCAGCGCTGCTCCGGCAGCGGCTCCTGCCCGGCCCCGGCGGGAAGGAGACCGCGGGCAGCCGCTCCCGCAGCGCCCTCAGCCCGGGGCCGGCACGGGCCGGACACGGCACCGGCGAGCCGCCGGAGCCCCCTGCCGCCCCCTCCGCCCGCAGCCAGCCCCGAGCCCCCGCAGAGCCCAGCGCGGCTCCCACCTGCGCCGGGGCCGCCTCCGAGCTCCGCCGCCGCCGCCTCACCGCGCTCCGGCCGCTGCCGCCGCTGCCGGGCCCGCGCAGCCGCTCGGCCAATGGCGGCGCTGCGCGGCCACGGCCGCCCTCAGCCCGCCGCCGGGGCCGCGCCGCGCCCCGCTCCCACCAATCAGCGCGCCGCAACCGCGACTGACGGCACCGGCGGCCAATGGCAGCGAGCTCGGGGCGGGCTCTGCGCACGGCCCCGCCTCGCCCCGCGCTCTCGGCGCCCCCGGGCTGCGTGAGGGGAAAGCCGGAGATGAGGAACAGCCCCGGCACGGGCCCGGGCCGAGCCGGGATTGAGCTGCCCACACAAACAAACTTCTCCGCGCCTCCCGCCACGGCTTTCCCGGCCCTGCGCCTCCCGTGCCTCCGCCTCTGCGGGAAGCCCAGGAGCCTCACTTCTCCTGCCCCTCGTTAGCGCATCAGAGCTTCGCTTTGATTTCCCCCGAAAAGGGAAACCTGCCCCAAGCCCTGTGGGTGAGTGGGGCAGGGGAGAGATTTCTGGCAGAAAACTCCAAAGACTCGGAGCAGGAGCAGGAGAAGTCAGTGCAGAGCCTTAAATGCAGCTTTCCCCACGCCTCCCTGCTCCCAGCTGCACCTCCTCCCCCGGCAGGGCAGGAGACAGGGAATGGGGCCATGCTCAGCTCATCCCCCGGGGCTTCTCCCTCTGCTCAGGGACAGGAGTCGTTCCCTGCTGCACCCTGCGCTCTCTCCCGGCCGAGACTTCTCCAGGAACTTCTCGGAGCGGAGTCCATCCCCTGGGCACAGCCCCCTCCGAGTGCTGCAGCGTGGGTCACTGTGCCACGGGCTCAGTCCTGCCAGGACAGGCTGCTCCAGCGGGGCCCCTCTGCCCGCGGGCTCACAGCTCCTCTCAGGCATCGCCGAGCTCCAGCCCGGCTCCTCCAGGGGCTGCAGGGGATCTCTGCATCCCCATGGACCTGCAGGGGATCTCTGCATCCCCATGGACCTGCAGGGGATCTCTGCAGCCCCATGGACCTGCAGGGGATCTCTGCATCCCCATTGTAATATATGTTATGGAATAATTCGTGCTTATGTAAAATATACATCAAGTCAGTTGTGCTTGTACAAAAAGATTCTTAAAGTTTTAAATGACCGGTGGTTGCATCCCGGGCTGGAGAAACCACAGATGGCAGAGAAAGAAAGACCTAATTTACAAATGAAAAAAGGTAGCTGGGTGCAGAGATGGGCTCTTTCCGGGGATAATCCAGGAGACACCCAATGTTTAACCCCTGGTCTGCCGGGGAGCCAGGAAACCAGGCACAGGGGCATCCCGCCCTTGCAGCTGCTGAGGAGGCTGCTGGGCTGTGCTTCAGCAGAGGAGATGGAATGTGGCTTACCACTCTGCCCTTCTCTAAAAACGGAGAATGGGTCAGGAGGTTTGGGATCTGAGCACACAGCAGCCTGGCCCAGGCACAGGCCGTGGTGGGACAGGGGCACAGGAGCCTTCTGTGACTGACCGTGGCTCTCTGGTTTCTCTCTGCAGGCTGCCAGCTCCTCATGCCATGGAAACGGCCCCACTCGGCTGCCAGTCTGGGAGGGCTGGAGGGCTGTGGGTACTCATTTCCTGTCAAAAATAAATTGTGGTTTTTTGTCATTGTCATTGTCATTGTCATCATCAGAACATTTCTTTCATCCTTTTCCAAGTTTTTGGCCCCTCCAGGGTAATATTTTTGTGTCCTTCCTCAGACAGTTGATGGCATTTGGATGGGGGGGTAAGCAATGTGAAAAGTTCAACAACAGCTCCAGTTGCCAACTGCAGCAGCCCCTTCAGGAGCCCTGAGCTACCAGCGAGGTCCACGTGTGCCTTGCAAAAGGGAGTGGTTTGCAGCGATGGGGTTGGTGCCCTGCTGCAAAAGCTGGGAGCAGATCAGAAGTGGCAAAATGCCATTTTGGCTCAACCCCCACCCAGGTTCTTTATCTTTTCCCTCTGCTTGGTGATAGGCAGACAGGGCTGGATGCAGGGAGGTTCAAGTTCTGGCTGTTCCCTGGCATCAAAGGGATCAACTAAACTCTTGTTTGCAGTGACTGCAATAGGGCTACTGAAGGAAAAAAGGGAATGTCATGAGATGGGGAATCCTTCTTGTCTCCTCTGTCTCCCCAGGAGCCCCTTGGAAAGGGAAATACCCACTGGGTTTATCTGACTCCTTCCCAGCCAGCCTTTCCCTCGCTCCCGGGTCTCATTTGCTCCGCAGGATTCACCAGCTTGCTCAGCTCAGAGGAGCTCTCAGAGGAGAAAACGCTGCCTGGCGTGGGGCTGCCTGATCCTGTCTCACCTTGATTCCATTTGCCCCCTCCCTGCCCCATCCAAGAGACCGAAGGATCCCCCACAGCCCCACGGTCCTGCAGCAGATCCCGGCACGTTCCCTGCTCCGCTCCTTGGTGCCCTGGGAGGCTCCAGAGCCCTCCCTGTGTGCGGGACAGCGGCTGCAGCACCGCTGCGCCCGCGGGCGAGCAGCGCCCAGGAGCAGCTGCGCCAGCTCCGAGCCTGAAGGGAATCCTCAGCGCACACAAATGACAGCTGGCACTTCAGGGGCTGGCAGGAGAAGCTCAACCCATCTGCTCGCTGCCCTTCCCAGCCATGGCCACGCTGATGCAATTGGAAGAGTCGCCCCTGCCCAGGAAGCTCTCAGGTCAAAGAGAGGAGCAAAAGCCACGGGTTTCTGAGGTGTTAGCTGCCACTGCCTCTGGTTTTCCTTCCAATTCCTAAGGGGTTTTGACTGGTTTTACCATTTCAACACTTTCTGTGTAGAATGCTTATTTTATGATTGGCTTTTCACAAATGTTACAATGAATATTATATGTGTAATGTTAGAAAGTTATGCTGTATTCATTCTCTTAAGTAGTGTGTTAAATAGAGTTTTAGGTAACAACATAATATTAAAATAGAAACTCTGCGATGTAGGATTTTTTTACTTGCCCAAGCAAGAGATGAGATAATCAATAAACTCTTCACACAGGGATGGCGGTGACTTGGGGCACATAGAGTTACAACCTCCTTATCAGAAAAGACAAACATTCTTCCATCTTGTCTCCATCTTTATGGAAGCACCAGGATTAAGGGAAAGAAGTTGACAAAATCCAGAAAAGTTCCTAATTTGCAAGGAATTTCTGCATCATGTATGAGATACATGAATATGCAATAGGCTATTGCTTTTAAGGTTATTCCTTTGTTCACAAGGCATGCTCGTCCTGGCTTAAGTGTCCGAGAGCATCTGGACGTCTATAATTTTTTGCTTTTTATTGTCTTGTAATTGTCCTAACTCTAAATTTGATTACTCTAATTGTGTTACTATTTTTATAACCATTTTATTATTATTAAACGTTTAAAATTTTAAAAACCAAGTGATTAGCGTTTTTCACAACGTTCCAGGCTCCCGGGGACCCCCTTATCGGTATGTCCGACCCCGCAGGCTGCAGAGGGTCCCCCCGCTCCGGTGCCGCCCTTCTCCGCTCCCCAGCCCCGCCCCGCCGGTACCGGGCGATCCCCGGTGGCTCCGGGCTGACGATGCAGCGCCTGCCCCGGGCAGCCCAACCCCACCGCGGGAGGGTCCCACGCATCCCCGGCCCAGCGCCGGGGCTCTGCCGGCAGCCAGCACCGGGACCCCAAAATTCTGCTGTCCCGGGGCCACCGAGCGGGCACCCGGCCCTTGGCCCTGTTATAGATACATATTATAATATTGGCTTTTTGCAAATATTCCACTGGATTTTATATGTGTGGTGTTACAATAACTTTGTCATATAGTTTTTATTTCTGTTGTTCATTGATTACGCTCAGACATAGTAGTGCCATAGCTGATAGAAGCATGCTTGTGTTAAAATTCCTGCTTGGATGGGATAACATCCAGTGAGCACAGGATGAGGACACCTGTACAGATCTGCCGACCATCAGCACTCACCGTCTGAAGGCAGTGTGGGCCGGGGCCAAAACCGAAGATTATGATAAAAAAGGACCAAAACCACAACCAAGGAATACACATGCCCTAAAAAGGTGCAACCGAGGAGGAGCCATGCTGAACAGTTCTTGGAATATGTAAACTAGCTTGGGAAAAAGTTTACTATGCATAAGGGACTATGAATATGCAACCGGCTGGTGTAAGGGAAAAGGTATTCAAGGGGTATCTCCGGAGATAAGCGTGTGCTCTTGGCTCAGTGCCGAGATGCACCCGGCCGTAAGAACCTTTGCTCTATGGCCTTGTCTCCTCTTGTCCTGTATTAAACTTTTTAAATGTTCCCAGGGCAGTGAAGGTGCTTTTCCCAGCCCCGAGCAGAGAGCTCTGCCCGGCGGCTCCCGGGAAAGGCGGCGGCGCTCGGCAGCGGCCCCGGCCCGCCCGGCCCGCGGGAATTCCCCGCAGCGGGACAAAATCCTGCCCCGAAGGAGCGCTCGGAACGCCGCCTGCGGTTCCTCCGTGCCCCGCAGGTGCCGCAGCTGCCCCGCTGCGGCAGGCGCGGCTCTGGAGCAGGGAGGCTCTGCGGGACCCCCGGGCTGTGCCCCCTCCCGGGCCGTGCCCCGGGGCTGATGCTCGGCCCGGGCTCTCTCGCTGTCCCGGCTCCCGCAGGCTCCCGGCGGGAGCGGCACCGCCCGCCCGGCGCCGCAGGGCCGAGCCCTGCCCAGCAAAGGCTCCGTGTCCACGGCCGGGCCCTGCCGGGGCTGCGGCCGCTGCCCGGCCCGGCACAACCCGCAGCGCCCGGCGCGGCTCCCTCCAGCCGGGCACTGCGGCTCCAACCAGGCGGAATATTCAGCGCACGGAATCTCTGTCAGCGCTGCTCACATTGCAAAAACAGCTGCTGCCGAGGCAATCCCAGCTCCCACTGAAGCCTCCCACCCAAAATGCTGCCTTGAGCTCGGACACACCGGTAAGAAACCCAAGAGCAAACTGAAAGCTGATTAGAGAATCTTGCACAATCACATCCAAGAACATTTTGTTATAAAATCACAAATATTAACAGAAGCTGAGAAAGTCAACAATGTTAGAAAACAAGCTTCCAACAATGGGACTCGAAGAGCTAAGAGCATGTGTTTGAATGGAATAAGCCCTCTCTGACATGTGAGCAATGCCATGGAATTTCTCAAACCAGGGAAATAGGGAGGCCTGGCAGCAGCAGCTTCACACACAGCAATGACAGAGAACAGGGCAGGGCAAGAGGCTGACAAAACTCTAACCGCTACTTGCAATGAAGTACCTTTGTTTCCAGTTCTAATCTAGCCACTATTAATATAGAGTCCAAAAGACTAAAAATACTAGTAATAATAATAACAACTGTACCATTAATAGCAAAAAATTGAGAGAATAGAAATAATAAGAATTAATAGTGGTAATAAAAACCCTACCATACTTATACCAGGTTTGCATGGCCAGGTTTTGGTAAGGGAGGAGCTCTAGGAGCAGCTTCTGTGAGAGCAGCTGCTCCTCCATGTCCCACAGTGTCAATTCCAGCTGGCTCCAGGACAGACTGGCTGCTGGCCAAGGCTGGCCCAGTTAGAAATGGTGGTAATGCCTTTGGAATAAGAGATTTAAGGAAATGGGTGATCCTGGAATTGTGGCTGTGAGCAGGGAGGAACAGGGTGAGGACCTGTGAGGGGAACAGCTCTGCACACCCCCAGGGCAGGGCAGGGCAGGAGGGGCAGGAGCTGCTCCAGCTGCTGGAGCTGATTGCCCTGAGATTCCCTGGTCAGTCCCTGGGGAGGCAGCTTGGCCCTGCAGCCCATGGAGGGCACGGAGGGCAGAGATGCACCTGCAGCGCCTGGAGGAGCCCGTGCTGGAGCAGGGGGATGCCTGAGCGGAGGCTGTGACCCCATGAGAAACCTGTGCTGGAGCAGGGACCTGGCAGGGACCTGCAAACCCCTGGAGAGGAGCCCACGCTGGAGCAGGGCCCTGCCAGGACTTGTGAGCCCATGGAGGAGCGAGCCATGCTGCAGCAGCTTGTGGAGAACTGCTGTCCGTGGGATGAACTCACCATGGAGAAGTTCATGGAGAAGTGTCTCCAGGAGGGACCCCTGGCACAGCAGGGGAATGACTCCTCTCCCCAAGCAGCAGGAGAAACAACCGGGGATGAACTGACCAGAGCCCCCATTCCCTGTCTCCCTGCACCCACTGCGGGGGGAGGTAGAGATGGGAAGGAGGGAGGAAAGGGCAGAAGGTGTTTTTAAAGCTTTGTTTTACTTCTCACTATCCTGCCCTGATCCAGATAGCAAAAATTCCATTAATATCTCCAATTTTGAAAATGGTTTGCCCATGATGGCATTTGCTGAGTGATCTGTCGCAGTCCTTAGCTCAACCCATGAAGCCTTCATTCTGTTTTCTCCCTCCTGTCCATCTCTGGAGGGGAGTGAGAGAGCAGCTTTGGTGGGTGCCTGACATCCAGCCAGGGTGAACAGACAACACTTCCTTTCCTTCATTCATTCTTTCTTTCCAGAGGTCACTGTGAAGGGGTTGAGTGGGGCTTTGACAGAGGGAGTGAAGGTGGTGGGGAGTGGTGGGGACAGAAGCCACAGGGACGAGGGACAGGCATCAGAGGGGCCTGGGCAGCTGGCAGGGGGCACGGCCTGTTCCCTGGCCCAGCAGCAGGGGACAGGGGGCACGGCCTGTCCCCCTGGCCCAGCAGCAGGGGACAGGGGGCACGGCCTGTCCCCCTGGCCCAGCAGCAGGGGACAGGGGGCACGGCCTGTCCCCCTGGCCCAGTAGCAGGGGACAGGGGGCACGGCCTGTCCCCCTGGCCCAGCAGCAGCCCCGTGCCTTGCCCAAGGCGCTCCCAGCAGGGGCTGGGCCCCAGAGGCAGGGGGAGACCCCAGTCCCAGGGCAGCGTTTCTGACCCGTCCCCTGTCCAGCCCAGCCTGCCCCATGTGTGCAGTGACCGCTGGCACGGGCTGCCCTGGACACTGTGACCTGCTGGGGACACTGAGAGCTGCCCCGCTGTGACACTGCCCTTGGGATTGCACAGGCACCAAACAAACCCCAGCCAGCACCGCCCCTTGTCATGTCCCAGGCACCGGAGAGCATCAGAGCCAGCCCCGCTCCTGGTGATGTCCCAGGCACCAGGGCACATCCCAGCCCCACTCCTGGTGATGTCCCAGGCACCAGAGCACATCCCAGCCCCGCTCCTGGTGATGTCCCAGGCACCAGGGCACATCCCAGCCCCGTTCCTGGTGATAGATTTCAGGGGCACAAAAACAGTTGCAGACTTCCCATACTTTAGGGATCCATTAAGCACAGGAAAACGGCAAAGATTCATTTGTCACGTATGCATGGGAAAGGCAGAAAGGTCAGAACGAGGAAGACTTATTTTGCTTCTTCATTTTGGAGACCCCTCCCCAAAATGGACCCCCAACTCATTTCAGGGAACAGAACTACACATGCTTAATTGCCTTTTTGCCAATTAGCACATGAAGCGGAGCAGAGGAAGTGACAGGGATATGAATATGCATTCATATTTGTGTATTCAAGACTTCTGCAAATAAAAAAGCTTTGTAATACCTGTGATTTTTGCAGTGTGCATTAGGGAATTATCCCATGTACTGCCCGGCTGTCTCAATAAACATACACTTTCTAACTTTAAACCCTTAGAGAGTTTTTGTCCATCTCAGTTGGATATCGATATTAAATTGATACTCATATTTCAGTAAATCATTGTCTTAAAGATGTCCTAGTATGTGTATTAACATGTCTTTTCTTAATATTCTAGTAATTATTCTTGCATTGTTTCAAGATAAACTGGTATGATTCAAAGAATATCCACTGAGGTACACATAGAACATCGATTTATCATAAGCAAATTGCAGTTGCAAAGTTTTTTCACTGAAATTCTGCCACTTGTCATAATTTTAAAAGTCAGCTATTAAAGTCAACAACAAAATTTCTAACTTTGAACAAAGGGAAAAAAGTATATGGTTTGCACTAGAAAAAATAGAAATACAGAAAATGTCTCCTAACCAAGTTCCTTGCCCTGATCAAAACATCTCCCAATCAAGTTCTTCACCCTGAACCTGGCTGGTAAAGAAAAATATTATCAGTAAACGTGGATGAAATTTTGCATAAGTTAATAGTATTCAAAATCCATGTTCTAATCCTATTATTATTTCTTAGACAACGAAAAAAGGGGAAAGGGGTTGGATTGAGGGTACACCCTCCTCCCCTCTGAGTCTGTTCTCATGTTTTACAATAAATCCTACAACAGTACAATACAGCTGCGTAAAATATGGACACAGGAAACCACAGACAGCATTACAAATGATCACCTGCCTCATGGACAGTTCATATAAGGACTTGATTTGTTTACAAATTATTTCTCATGTTTACAAACAGTTTTTCTGTTTACAGATTGTTTTCTGGGAGTTCAGTTTTTCCCCAAGGGATCAAGTGCTTAAAGGTTGTTTTTTAAAATTGGGTTTTTCTCTAAGGGTTAAATGGGCTCAGGGTTAAATAGCTTTCTGCTTTTAGAGATAAGTTCAATTTGTAACCAAGAAGCATTATGCCTGTGGCCTGAGTTCTCCCCTAACAGTTCCTGAAGGGGAATGCTGCAGCTCCAGTGCAAATTAGATGCACGCTGTCCTCTGTCACCATGTTGGCAAAGGGCCCTTGCAGATGGGTGACAGAGAACAATACACAGAATTTTATAAAGAAAAGAAGGGTGAGGTGTTACCATGATTGACAGGGGTCTTGACCAATCAAATATCTCCCAAAACTGCAGGCACCTCACGGGCCAGAACCTGAAGGGGCATGGAGCTCAAACCAATGAGAGCTTCCAGGCCTGGTCTTTCAAATGCCCTGTGTAAGGGGGGGCTTGGGAAATAAAATCTCTCTGTTGCCCCATGAACTCGGGAGGAGCAGTCTTTGTCTCCTGTGCCCTCGCTGCCCCACGAGACCAAAGAGATGTTCACCAGGGCCCTCCCTGTTTGTGGCCGTCCATTGCCCAGCTGAGCAGGCAGCCAGTTGTGTTTGCAGGGAGCTGCCACAGGCAGACACACAGCAGCTGGAGATTTGAATAGCAGGGCTTGGGCCAATTCTTCTTCTTTCAGAGTGCAAGAAAGACACAAAAGCACAAGGAAACATGACAGTGTTTTGGTGGAGTCTCTTTGTCCTGTGAAGTTCAGTAGCTGTTGGTGTTTCTGTGCTGCTGCTAATCCCTTCCATGAAAAAATCATCCCAGGAAGGAGCAACAACATCTGACATGCACCAAATGTTGCCCCCAGTTGCTCCAGGTGCTGCTACCCTGACAGCCCCTGTAGGACGGAGCACAGCCCCCAGTACACACCAGCTTTGGCTGCCCTCTGGCAGAGAAGCCCTTTTGGGGCACAGGTTTCTGGGCAGGAGACGGGCACCGGTGCTGCCAGGGCTCGGGGGAACTCTGCTTGGGCGGGGACTGTGCCTCACCTGCTGCTGTCAGCGCTGCCCGGGCCCCAGGGCTCAGAGCAGCATTCCTGCCCTGGCCCACACGTTCCTGGTCTGTGTCCCACGGCAGCTGCGGGGGCTCCTGCTGCTCTGAGCCCGCAGAGCAGGGCAGCGTTTGCTGATGGGCTGAGCCCTTCCTAAAGATCCTGTTGGGCTGTCTGACACACCTGGGGCAAGGCATTCCTTCCACCCTGGGCCACTCTGGGGGGCTGGGGGTGGCCCCAGGGCAGGTGGCAGTGAGTGCAAGGGCCCTTGGTGACACGGTGCAGCATGGTCACCGTGGAATGGAACGGGACAGGGATTCCAAGGGCCCTTGGTGACACGGTGCAGCATGGTCACCGTGGAATGGAACGGGACAGGGATTCCAAGGGCCCTTGGTGACACGCTCTGGCAGAGGTGTTGGCAGTTACAAGTTACAGTTACACTCCACAGTGCTCGGTGCACACGACGAGAGAGGACGCGAGAGAGCGGTGCTGTGAGGAGCCCTCGCACAGCTACTTATTCCTTGCTGACCCAGAGCTTTCCCAAGGTATTATTCCTGCAGGTGAGCTCGTGGCCAGACCAGAGCACTTGGTGACCCCTGGCCTTCCCGAGGCATCTCTTCTGCAGCTGCCCTCGAGGGCAGACTGTGGCATTTGCTTTTCACTGCCCTTGACAGGAGTCTCCTGTCCTTGTGGCTGGAGCCCCCAGGACCAGAGTGCAGGACTTGCTGTCCTGTAGCCTTGCCTAGACTTCACTCTTGCAGGTGCCCTCAAGGCACGACTGCAGCACTTGCTGACTCGGACCTTTTCCTTTTCACCTTCTGCAAGCAGCCATGAATCCAGGTAGTGTCGTAGAGCACAGACCTGCGAGCGTGCCCAAGCTGGCCTGGGGGAAGGAGGAGAAAGAAGGCCCTGGAGCTGCCCCAGCACAGCAGCCTGAAGAGGTGGAGCAGTTCCAGCCACGGCAGAAGGGTGAGTGGCAGAGCTGGGCCACAGGGCTGGTGCCTGCAGCCAGCTTGGCCCCATGCCATGCCATGCCATGCCATGCCATGCCATGCCATGCCATGCCATGCCATCCCATCCCATCCCATCCCCTGGGGCCATGCCCATGGTCAGGATGGAATAGGGGCCGGGCAGACACCCCACAGCCGTGCTCCGTGCCCTGGGCCGTCGCGGGGCTGTCCCTGCCTGGGCAGCGCAGGGCTGGGCTGTGTTCTCCGGCCTCTCCCGCAGCCCCTCAGCTCGGGCTGCGCTCGCTCTTTGCCAGGTGCAGCCGTGCAGCGCACACGAGAGCAGGATCGCACCCGTGGCCGCTTCCGCAGAACAGCGCAGGTACCTGCAGCCATCCCCACCTGGGCTGGGCCTGCTGGCACTGCTCAGCCCAGCACTGTGCTCGGAGCACTCCATGCAGCATCCCGGGCTTCTTGCCCTTCTGCTGCAGATGGTTTGCAAATTCATGAAGAGGATTCGGGAGGAAGAGAGCAGCGCCATGGGCACCGTGCTCAGAGCGTACTCTCCCATCTTCAAAACCAAGACCAGCGCTGCCCTGCTGGATATGCTTGTGGAGGAGGGTCCTTCCAGCCCAAAGCAAGTAAGCAGCCTGTGGCCTGGCTATTCTTCTCCCAGCAATTGCTTGGCCTCCCAAGCCACACCTGCTGCTCCCTGGGAGCCTTTGAGGCCATAGCAGTGTGGTGGCAAGGGAAGCACTTCTCTGGGGCAGCTGGGCACATTCCTTCCTCCAGCAGCTTTCCAAGTCTCCCCTTCCTTCTCCAGGTGCCCGCCATGGTGAGGTACATCCACCAGTGGCTCGTGGCCAATGAGTTTCCTGAATACAATCTGTACAGGCCCCTTCTGGATCTGACAGAGGCACAGCCCTCTGACGTGGTGATGGCTCTCCTGCGTGTGGCCCCATTGTGTGACAGGTACGGGGCCCACCTGCCCAGAGGGCTCAGGGCTCAGCAGCCCTTCCCCCTGTGCAGCCTGTCCCAGGTGTCTGACACAGAGAATTCCAGGGCCCTCTGGCTGCTCCCTCTGCCAGCCCTGGCCCCTGCCAGCCCCCCAGCATGCTGCCATGCTTTCCCCCTGCCCCTCAGGGGCCAGTGCCCACTGGGCTGGGCTGCCTGCGTGCTGCCAGTGAGGGGCAGTGGGCAGAGGCAGGGCTGGCAGAGCAGCTCAGCTCCCCGCTGCCGCCCAGGCCACGCTGCTGTGTCCCAGACTCCTCTGAGACAGAGCTCTGATCCCACAGAGCTGCTCTGGCCATGTGGAAGAGCATCATGTGTTCGCTGAGGACTGCAGAGCCAGCCATGCTTGTGCTCCTCGATGTGCTGGGGAGCTGGCCAGAGCACAGCACGTGCACCTCCGATGGGGACCACGCGGCTGTCCTTGCCCTGGCTGTGAGTTTCTGCCTTTGCTGGCCCCAAGGCCACCTTTCCAGCAGCTCTCCATCCTCCCTCTCTCACGGCGTCTCCCTGCCTCAGGCGCTGGGCTGAAACCTGGCCTCGGGGCAGCTCCAGGGCCACCAGGCCCGGTGCTCCCCCTGCGTCTCTCCGGGCCTCTCCCTCCCGTGCTCGGGCCCTGCCACACGGACACCTCGGCACTGAGCGCTGTCTCAGGCTGCTCTGTCCTTTGCAGGCAACCGTGGTGATGTGGAAGATCCTCCAGCTGCCCTGTGTGCCACATGTAGTCACCGTGCATTTCCCCGGCCTCTTTGTGCATCTGCTCTTCCAAGTGCTCTTCAGCACTCTGGATGTGCCAGAGGAGGTCAATACCTTCTGGAAGGGATGCCAGCAGCAACACGGCCTTGCCACGAGCCCCAGCAGGTGCTCCATGCCAGTCCTCCTGTCCCTGCCATGTTCCCAGGGCAGTGGCCAGTGCTCCCAGTGTAACCTCAGCTTTGCTCTGTGCACAGCTTTGCAGAGCAGACCCTCAAGGCCCTGCTCTGCCAACTTCACTATGAGGATGTGGTGGTGGCCATGGAAGACAAGCGTGGCTGGGACACACTGCTCTGTGCTGACACCCACCACTGTGCTGTGGGCGTGCTGGCCAGGTGAGACCCCCTGCTCCCCAGCTGTCCCCGGCATGTGTGCCCTGTGCCCGAGGTGCCCCACACAGTCCCCGTGGCCGTGGGCCAGAAGGCCTTGTCACCAAGGGACGGCCAAGGAGGCTGCAAAAGGCTGGGAGAGGAGCGTGCCCAAGAGCAGCAACCTCCCAGAGGGCTCAGCTGCCCCTTGCAGGGTGGTGGAGAAAGGCCAGAGCTCTGTGAGGCAGTCCTGGGAGAGGTTTGCCCCCGCTGGCTCAGGGCTTTGACTCGTGTTTCCTCCTGTCAGAGAAATGCACCGCGCATCCGAAGCTGCGTGTTCCGCGATTGCATTCCACCTGCTCGGGCTGCTCAGCAAGGACATGCCGTGCCGGGATTTGGCTGCCCTGGCGTTCCTTGTGGAGGTGAGCCTGAAGGCCGGCGCTGCCTCGCTGAGCTGCCTCCCGGCTCTCTGCCCTCTCTTGGCCGCAGTGCCTGGGACGGAGCCCGCGCCCTGTGCTGCTGCCTGGGCCCGGCCCTGGGCGGTTCTGGGCTCCCGCCGGCCGCTCCCCCGTCACCGGCCTGTGCCTTTCAGATCCTGGAGCACCTGAACTTGAGTGAGTGCCGGGACAGCGTCCTGCAGTTCTTGTCCAAGCACCTGCAGGGCGAGTGCAGGGGGAGGCGTCGCTTGGCACTCCGAGGCCTCGTGGCGCTCGGCACCACCAGTGTCTCGGTGAGAAGAGCGCAGGGGCTGAAGCCGTGCTGCCAGCGTGGGGCTGGGGAAGGCAGTCCCTGGGGCTTGGCTGGCCTTGGGGCACTGGGGCAGCTGCTGCCAGCTCTCCTGCCTCCTGCTGCAGCTGCCCCAGGGCTTTGGCACAGGCCTGTGGCCCCTGGGCCCTGTGGCAGCAGGATGGTGTTTCACACACTTGTGTTCCACAAGTAGATGGCCATAAGGATGTGGAGCCTGCATGAGAGGCTCGTGGAACTCCTGAAGGAAGATGACAGCACCATGCTCAGGATGACCACGGTTCTCCTCAGAGCTTTATTTTTCTGCAATGGTGCCCCAATAACCAGCACCATCGCCCTGCAGCTGGCTGAGGCACTCCTGCCACTCTTTGACAATGTAAGGGTCTGCGCCTCCAGCCACGGCCAGCGGGTGCTGCCCGCACACTTTGTGCCCTGTGCACTCACAGGCTGTGCCCAGGTGGGCCTGAAGCAGCTGATGCTGAGGTCTTTCTTCCTTCCTTTCCTACAGGAGGACAGCCAGGTGCAGTTGTGCTCCCTGTTTGTCTTCAAGGAGATGCTGGATTTTCTTCCGGAAGAGGAGAGAAAGGTCCTGAAGGCATACGTGCGCCAGAGCCTGCTGCCACTCTCCATGCACTGCCACGATGAGAACCAGCGAGTGGCAGAGGTGAGGACTCGGCAGCTGCTGCTGGCCCCTGGCAGGGGCTGGGCTGGCCCTGTCCTGGCGCCTCGCAGGCTGCAGCTCCTGCTGGCCTTGGCACAGGGACGGGGTCCTGCGCCCTGGGCTGTGGGGCCATCTCCGCGTCTCTGCTGCTCTCCAGGCTTCTCAGGAAACGCTGCTCTGTGCGGCCGAGTTCCTGAAGAGGAGGGATCTTGGACAGATGGTTCAGAACCAGAAGCTGTGCCAATTCACCGAGTGCCTGGTAAGGAGGGCCGGGAAGCCGCAGCCCCAGCCTGGAGCAGCCCCTAAGCGCGGTGCTCGGTGTGCGGGCTGGCAGCTGTGCCCCTGCCCGCTGCTGCAGCCCGAGGCCGCGCGGGCTCTGCTCCAGGCTCCTGCGGCCCCAGCCGGGTGCCCATGGAGCCCCGGCCCGGGGGGCTGCGGGGCCAACCCTTCCCTCTTGTCGCTCTCTCCAGCTGGCAGAGGACAGCAGCAGCGTGGCCGAGCACCTGCGCCGGGCCCTGCCCTACCTGCAGAGCCCACAGGAGCCCCTGCGAGAGGCGGCTGTCAGGTTCATGGGTGAGCCACGAGCCGGGCCAGGAGGGCGTGTGGGCACAGGGCTGGCGGCGCCGCTGGCAGGGAGCTGTGCCCTGGGCCTGACAAGCTCTGTGTTCCCAGGGACGGCCGGGCGGCACCTGAGGGGGAGGAAGGAAGAGCTCCAGCTCCTCTCTGAGGGTGAGTGAGGGCAGCGGGCTGCCAGCGGGGGCTGCCGGGGGAGCTGCGAGCCCTGCCCCGGCTGTGGAGGGCTCTGCTCCTTGTGCGGACCAGGGCCGGTGTGGGCAGAGCACACAGAGCTTTCAGGGCACCTGGGGGATTCGTGGCCAGCAGCTTCGGGCTGATCCGGCTGGTCCCTGCTCCCTGCTGGCCATGGCCAGAGCCAGCTGGGATGGCCCTGGCACAAAGTCCCCTCGGGTCCCCTCACATGTGGGAACTGACCATGGCTCTGTTCCTCTCTCTTTCAGCCCTTGAAGGCTTGGAAAATGACAACAGCGTCACCGTGGCAAGCCTGGCAGTTCAAGCATTGTATATCCTCCAGGAAGCAGAGAGTGCTCCATATTCCACCTTTGACAACCTGTGTGATCGGCTCTGCAGGGCATGGAGGAGACGGCCTCGTCTGTCGGGGCTCGGCTGGCTGCACTGCTGGAGCTCTGCAGAGAGCTGATCCCAGAGGCTCTGTCTGCTGGAGCCACCCCAGCCAGCAGGAATGTTTCATTTCTTTAAGATTGTTCTTTTCTTTATTTTTGTTTTTCTTTAGCGTATAAATATAGGATGTGTTGCTATAGTCAGACTCCCAGGATCTTTCTTTGGCTGCCCAGGCTCTGCAGGGCTGAGGGGAAGAGGGAGAAAAGGGTTCCTGGGCTCAGCAAGCTGCCAAGGCATGCAGGGTTGCAGGGAAAATGGCCAGAAGCCACTTGGCTTTTGGTGGTTCTGCCGAAGCCTTTGTGCTGCCCACAGAGCAGATGGGCAGGGGCTGGAGCTGTGGGGATCTCTGTGAGAGCGGTGCCTGGAGATGGCCACAAGCCCTGTCCCAGGCAGGAACCACCATCCGTGTCCTCCTGCCCGCGTGTTCCTGGCTGGATTGCTGAGGGCTCCAGGTGCCTCTTGCTGGGGCTCCTCTGGAGCTCCTGTGGGGCTGTGGCGCTGCTGCCGGGCAGGTTGGCTGGGCTGGGGAGACCCTGAGGAGATGGGGCCACAAAGGGATGAGGGGCTGTGGGAGTCCTGACAGGACAAGGCAGTGGGAAGGCACGAGGGGGACGTGTGAGGGGGTGGGTAACGTTGGCTCAGGGAGGAAAGTGGGTTGGAGCCAAAGAGACCACTCTCCCCGATGTTCATGTGGCAAACAGAGAACGTTTATTCTCAAGCCCTTCCTTCTAAAGGGCCTTTGAAAACCCGGTCTGGATGATTTCACTGGTCTGATCTCTGTGCCCCTTCAGATTCTGGTCTGGGCAATGCCTGCAGCCTTGGGAGAGATGTGATGGGCCCGGCCCCTGTCAGTCAAACCAGGGCTGGTACATTCACCCCGTACAAGCCAGCCTGCACGGTGACACGGCAACAGAGTGAGAGGCACAGCTCCGGGAGCTCCCCGTGAACCTCAGCTCTGGGACCACTGTCTGCCCCAAGCTTCAGGGGCTGCAGTGGGAGCCCGGCTGGGCTCTGCCCTGGGGCCATCCTGCAGGGACAGCTGCAAACAGGGAGCATTCCCTGCCACAAAGAGCCAAGGCAGGGCTGCAGGGCAGCTGCTCCAGCCCCGACTGCACTGCTGAGTGCTGTGCTCTGGGGCTGGGGCTCCCTGCACAGGAGACTGCACTGGTGTGCCAGAGGAGACAGAGAAGCTGCTGCTTCAGCCTAACTGAGGTGGGTGCGTGGGCTGGAAAGAGTGGGGAGGCTCCAGGGGATTCACAGAGCTCATCCTGCTGCAAGGACAAGGAAAAAGGAGCGGGAACTCAGCAGTGAGGAGAGCTGGGGGCTGGAGAGCAGGTCTGAATGACACTAAAATCCCACCAGACCTCTGAGACATTGCTGCTCCTCAGCCAGTGACAGGATGAGTCCCTTAGCCTGGGGCTTGGCCTTCCTCATGGCGAGGGGCACCAAGGAAGGGAACAGTGTGATGGAGACTGGAATAGGCTGGGAACTCACTGGGGGAAAAGAGGAAGCAGTTGGGAAGTAAAAGGCAGGGAGAAGAGAGAACAGTTCAGAGAAGGGCTGAGCTACTGCTTGAGCAAGCTGCAAAAAGTCATTTGGGGTCATCCCAGATTGATTTCATTTCAGAAGTTATTGAACAAGTTTATTTTTTGGGTGGCTGCATGTTTTCTTGAGCTGTGTTGCTGAAATGCTCAAGCCAGTCTGTGCTGCAGGGCACCTCATTTCTCCTTTGGCTGATTGCAGCCCGGTGCTGAGCTCCAGCAGGGCCCTGGCAGAGCCCAGAGCAGCCTCAGCACCCGCAGAGCCCGGCTGCAAGGAGAGAAACCAGAAAGCCCCGTCAGCTGAAGGCTCCTGTCCCCTTGTCCCAGCCACCCGCGGTGCCCAGGCCATGCTGGCCGTGCCAGAGCTGTGCCCAGAGCTGCCCATCACTGCTGCCTTTGGGAGCAGAGCAGGAGGGCAGGACATGTGCCCAGCCTGCAGCCAGCCATGGCACCTCCAGCCCTCAGCAGCTGCCCAGAGCAGGACGCTCCTGTGCTCGCTGCCATCTCCCCAGAGCTCTGATCCCACCACCCCCAGCAGACAGGACCCACCTCACGCCATCCCCCGCTGGAAGAAAAGCTGGTCCCAAACGATGCCCTCAGCCTTCTCCAAGGGCACGGCCCATCCACGCCACAGCTGCTCCCAAGCACGTCCTGATCCAGACTGGGCCCCACCTGGAACACTTCCTCTAGAAAAACAAACATCAAATTATGGAAAATAGGTTACAGACAAAAAGGGGAACAAGAAAAAAGGTGAAAAATCTTATCTCTGTCAGGGCCTTAAGGAAGGCCCAACCCCTGCATGCCAGGGAAAAACCCACCATGGGGGAGGGAATCCCAGGCTTTCTCCCTTCCCCTGCACTGCCCCCATGGTGATCCCAAAGCAAACAAGGGCAGTGGAGCAGCCCAAGCCCTTCCTTGCCTGCAAAGCAAAGCAGCCCCTGCACAGGGTCTGGAGTCCCACCTCTGCTCCCACCATGGGGGTTTGTTTGTGTCGGGCTGGCTGCCCCAGCCCAGCCCCAGCCCGGGGCATGGTGGGTGCCGGAGGCTGTTGGCAGGGCCAGCAGCCCACTCCCATTTCATACCCACCCCAGCCCATGCCCCCAGCCCTGCCAAAAGCAGCCTGGCATCCGACTGAAGGATCAGCTGCATCCGCCTCAGCAAAGGGGGAACCTTTGGTTCCCAGACAGGCTGTGCAATGCCCAAATCTGGGAGCATCCCCCAGCGTGTGGACTCATCTGCAAATTCCCACACCAGGTGTCCAGCTCAGCTCCAGCCCATGCACTGTGTCTTCCCTTCTGCTGACCCCTGCTCAGAGCTACAGGCAGGACAAAACCTGTCTGGTTGGCTTTGCCACTGAGTGCCAAGGGATGTGTGGAGCTGTTACCTGCCAGGCCCCTGGATCCAACTGTGCACGTGGAACTCTCCCATCTTCTAGGGCAGAGGAACACCCTGCACCCAAGGATCACGGAAAAGCTCTTCTAAGGATGGCCTGTCCAAGGGCTGCATGGACAAACACCTCCTAATGACATCCTGGCACTCTGGGGAGAGAAACCAGCAATCACCAGTCAGTTGTAGAAGTTGCCCCCTGTTCCCGTGCCCAGGCCATGCTGGGTGTGCCCAGAGATGGGCCTAAACTTCCCCATGGATTCTCTGTTTGGAGGAGAGCAGGAGAGCAGGACATGTGCCACCTCCTCAGCAGCTGCCAGAGCAGCATGCCTATGAGCTGCTGCTGTCTCCCAGCACTGGTATTCCCCCTGTGCCCAGAGATGAGGATCACCTTGAGAGAGCCGTCTTGGGAACAAGATCTGACCCCAGATATCTCCTGGCCCCTCCTGAATGGGAGCTTCCCATAACCAGGTGGTGCAGCAGGAGGTCCAGGGACCAGATCGTCACTGCCTCGCCGTGGTAGTGTTGCTGGTGGATCCACTCTGGTGGGCTGTAGGACAGGGTTCCTGTGGAGCACAGACACAGTTCATCAGGGGGATGCTGCTGCTCCCAGAGCCTGGCCCTAGCACCCCTGGGCATGCAGGGGCTGCCCCAGTGGCACACGGTGTGACCGCTGCCCTCTCGCCAGCACCTGGGACTTGTGTACAGACTCAGGGCTGGAAAAGAAGCCACTGGTGCTGGAAGAGGGAGCAGAAGCCCTGGGAAGGAACAACTATGACACACAAAAGAAAAACTCACACAGTAGTGGAGAAAACCCCCTCTCCTCCTTGCTTGCATGGCCCCAAAAAATGTTAATATGCCAAGGCAAACAAGGAGAGCACAGCAGTCCAAGCCCTTTCTCACCTGCACACCAAACTGTCTGGGGCACGGGGTCAGACCCCCCTCTCTGCTACCTCCATGGGGGTTTTTGTCGGGCTGGCTGCCCCAGCTCCAGCCCCAGCCCAGGGCACAGTGGGTACTGAAGGCTGTCAGCAGGGATGGGACCTGGACCCCCTCACACCCCCACCCAAATCAACCTGGCTCCAGCATTAATCCCATCCTGGCTGCAATAGGGGAAGCCCGGGTGCTGCACCTCGGCTGGGCCATGAGATGCCCAGGAGCATCCCCTGGCAGGGCTCACCTGCAAACTGGGTGTAGGCTGTGTCTTGGAGGAAAGTGCCACAGCCAAAGTCGATCAGTGTCAGCTGCCCGGTGGCCAGGTCGAGCAGGATGTTCCCTGGTTTGATGTCCCTGTGCAGGACCCCGCAGCTGGGGCAGCGCCGCACGGCCTCCAGCACCTGGAGGAGCAGCCCCCGCGCCTCCTCCTCCGGCAGGAACCCCCGCTCCGCCAGGAAACCCGACAGGTCCTGGCACCGCTCCGGATGCTCCAGCACCAGCACAAAGCTGTCGGGGAGCTGAAGCCACTCCAGGAGGTGAATGACACCAGCACAGCCAGAGGAGACCTTGTCCAGCAGCGCGATCTCCAGGGCTGCGCTGGTGCCGTGGGGCTGCGGGAGGAGCACGATGCCGTCAGTGGGGCTGATGCCGTGCCGGGGGTCGGGAACCCCTCGGCCAGCCCGGGATGCTCTGCGCCCTGCGCTGGCCCCACGCCCGCTCTCCCTCCAGGCGTCCTGGCAGCTCCCACCCTGCCGGGCCCCGGCTCAGCCCCGCCCGGCACGGCCCGGCTTCTGCCGCTGGCCTGGCTCACTCACCAGCTCACCCTAGTGCTGGTTGCTTTCGCTGCTTTCGCTGCTTTTGCTGCCACTGCAGCCGCTGCAGCTGAAGCTCCGTGTCCATGTGTCCCCGTGTCCATGTGTCCCCGTGTCCGTGTGTCGAGTGTCCGTGTGTCCCCGTGTCCGTGTGTCCATATCCATGTGTCCCTGTGTCCGTGTGTCCTGTGTCCATGTGTCCGCTGCCCGCTCGCCCCCGCGCCCAGCCCCGCGCTCCCCGGGGCAGCCCCTGAGCCTGTCCAAACACGGGAACTTTGCCGTGTCCAGCCCAGACCCAGAGCCTGGACTCCTGCCCAGGAGCACAGGAATCCCCTCGGTCACTGCTGTGCATTGTCCCTGCTGAGGGTCAAACACTCTTGGAGCACATTCCCTCAGTGCTGAATTTGTACCTGACCCAAGAACTGCACTTAGTCCCCAGCACTGATTTCCAAAAAGAAAACACCAAAAAACAAAACAAAACAGGGGAAGGCCAACTGTGTGTAGCTCATGATATTTTACACTGTCTAAAACTTGCCACGTCGTGGATCATAAAAGTGAGATCCACTTGCAATTAGTGAGAAGGAGAAGTAGTGAAAGATAGAAAAGGGTAGCATAAAAATAAACAGAGAAATACATCTTGGATTGTTTCTTTCCATTTTCATTTCATTTCTTAAAAGCTGTTTCAGTTTTCCAAGAACCTTTGCTGAAAGACGAGGAAGCTTTGAGCAGCTTTTGTCACAAGATGTGCCACCAGCTGCAGCTTTTCTTTGCCTTTCCACACCATGTGTGCAGCTTGACTCTTGCAGAAAAGTGGGACAAATAGTTGAAGAACTTTACAATTTGTTCTTTCTTTATCTTGTGGGCTGGGCAGTTGGGCCATTGGTGAGATTTTCACTGTTATTGTTCTACCCTAAGAAACCATGATGGGCTACCAGGAATTGTCAGGGAATGCAAGCCTGACTGAATGCAGAGAAAGAATCTCCAGAGCCTGCAGCCAGAAATGGAGAGCTGTGTGATAATCATTCCAACACCCCTATGGACAGCTTGAAAGTGATGTAGAAGATGAAAATGGGCTGACAGAGGGAGTTTGTTTCTGTGTTCAGTTTAGAAGCTTCCACATCTCATGCACTGATATATATCAAGAGTTCAATCAGTTCATGAAAAGCACCAGAACAATCTGGACCTTTCAGGAGATGACTGTAAGAACCTGAAAAGGAGAAATGCAGGCAATGACTTGGTGAACTTTGTTTGGAAGAAGGGTCACTTTTTCCAAATAATTTCTAATCCATCTCCTCTGCATTTGTCTTTCTGAAAAAGGCCATTTTCATCCCAGATTCCCCATGAAATGGGAACCCTGAGCTTGTGGAAGTGCCTGAAAAATGCCCTGTTCCTCTGCAGGGACACTCGGGCTGAGACAGGTGCCGGAGCCCTCTCTGGGGAAGCCTCCTCCGAGCTGGAATTTGTGCTCTGCTTGGAGAGGAGGAGGGCCGCAGGACATTCCATCTGCGCCGCTGCCCCGCAATGGGCAGGAACGCTGTGGGGAAGGCTGGGGGACACTGGAGCGGGATATGGATGGCACTTGGGGGACTGAGAGGGCCTGGGAATGAACTCAGGTGTATCGGGAGGGACTGGGCTGTACTGGGAGGGACTGGAGGGGCACTGGGGCTGTACTGGGCTGTACTGGGGATGAACTGGGCTGTACTGGGAGGGACTGGAGGGGCTGAATGGGCTGTTCCCGCCCTCCACTGCCTCCCATTGGCCGAGGCTCCTGCCTATCACGGCTCCAACCAATCAGCGTCAGGAATCATGGCTTTGGGAGCGGTGCCTGGAGTCTGCGCCATCTTTTCTTTTGCCTACAACTCCCGTCATGCTCTGCGGCCCCATAGAGCCCCAGTAAAGCCGGGACTACAACGCCCGTCATGCCCCGCGCTCCACAGAACCCCGGTACCGCCCCCATCTGTCCCATCAGTGTCCCCCAGACCCTCCGGGACCCCCAAGTGCCCCTCAGCGCCCATTCGGGACCACCAAAATATTACTGGCAAAGTACAAAAGAACAAGAAACTTTGGAAAAGCGTTTAATACAAATCCAATCCAACTTAAATCACTTGTCACAGCTGTAACTTCATTCCGTCAGCCCATTTAGCCTGGAAAGCCCTAAACACTGAAGTTGTTCAGGTACCCACAAATGTTCCATATAAAGAGCATTAGAAGGGGAGGAAAGAGAGAGAGAGACAGGAAGACAGAAGCTCCACAGAAAGACACACATGTGGCTCCCAGCTCCTGGGGCTCCAGTGCTGGCGAGACACAAACCCCAGGAGAAGGCAGAGTCCATAAGAGAGGCTGACATTGTGCTCCTTGGTTTTAAGCCCCTGGGCCTTCGTGGGCCTCCCCCCAGTTGGGACTTCTGATATCTCAGGTGTTCAGAGCTGGGTGAGCGCTGTCCCATCTGTGTGACTGATTGACAGCTCAGCCCAAGGTGTCTGGGGACATTGATCTCATCCAGCCTCTGACAGCGACCACGGTGACACTGGGGAACCTCATGGAGCCTCATGGAGCCATGGGTCAGTTGTGACAAGGCAGGTCCAAGGACACCCTGGTGACACTGGGGAACCTCATGGAGCCATGGGTCAGTTGTGACACTTTGGGGACCTCGTGGAATCAGAGGGGACCATTGGGAAGCTCCCATGGATCCAAGGGCCCAGGGTGACACTGTGCAGCCCAGAGTGTCACAGAGGAGCCATTGTGACACTGTGGGTCCCCATGGAACCAAGGGAACATGGGACAGGCTGATGCCTTAAGTTTTAGCTTCCATATTTTCCCAATTCTGTCCTGTATCTGTAACTCTAAACTTCATGCAGAGTGTCAGCAAGTTTTCTTACAGTGTAGTCAGACAAAACAATCCTTTTCCTGCCCGAGAACCAAAGACACCGCTGCAGCTTTGGGCCCAAAAAGTGAAAACAACAGCAAATTGAGGAGAGCAGACTGGGAGGGTGGGGCTGCATAATCTGAAGGTGTAATTGGACAATTAACCTCAATATGGAAATGAACCAAATCTTACAAAAGTGTGAAAATGCGTGACCTGGCGTCCATCCTGGATGTACCCTCAGCCAGGCCCTTGTGCTGCCCAGGTGAATCCTTTGAAGGCCTTTTTAATAAATCCCCACTTTACTCCTGTAACACTGTCCAGCCTCTGCTCTAGGTGGCCTCTCAAGGCATCAAGGCCTGGCTGGCTGGGCCACCTGGGGGCCACCTGACAGGTCCAGCTGACCTTGGCATGTCCAGGGCTGCTGCTCATCTGCCCCTGGAGCACTGGGGCTCGGTGCTCTCCTTCCTGTGGAAAGAACTGTCCTTCTCCTCCAGGTGCCCATGGCCAGCATTTGGATTCCTCTTCTTAGTTTGCTTCTATGCAAAGATTGTTCCCAGATGAAATCTGCCAGGACAGACAGGTCTGGCTGGCTTGGCCACCCAGGGGCCACCTCTCATCTTCCTGTGAAACACTGGGACCCTGTGCTTTTCTTTCTTATGGGAAAAAAGCACCTTTCACATCCAGGCACCCATGGCCAAAGTTGGGAATCCGCCTCCAGGATTCCCTATATCCAAGGATTTCTCCCAGGTGAAAGCTTCCAGGAGAGACAAGTCTGGCTGGCCTTGGTTTCCAAGGAGCTGATTCTTATCTGCCTTTGAAACACTGGGGCTTTGTGCTTTCCTTTATGATGAAAAGAACTCTTCTTCCTGCCCAGGTGCCCATGGCCAGAACTGAGATTCCACCTTCAAAATTCTGAATATCCAAGGATTTCCCCCAGATGAAAGGTGCCAGGAGAGACAGGTCTGGCTCTCTTGGCCTATGGTGACCACCTCTCATCTTCTTCCAAAACACCTGGGCTCCACGCTTCTCTTTCCTGTGGGAAAAACCATCCATCTTGACCAGATGCCTGTGGCCAAAGTTTGGAATCCTCCTCCAGAATTCCCTAGGTCCAAGGATTTCTCAGTGACAAAAGCTGCCAGGACAAACAGGTCTGGATGGCTTGGCCTCCCAGGAGCCTTCTCTCTCTGCTTCTGCCCCTGCAACAGTGGGGCTCTGGGCTTTCCTTCCTATGGAAAAGAACCGTCCTTCCTAACAATGCAGAAATGGCCAAAACCGGGGTTCCACCTCCCAGATTCCCTAAATCCAAGGGTTGCTTTCAGACAAAAAAATACCAGAACAGAGAGGTCTGGCTGCCCTTGGCCTCTGATGGTCACCTTTCATCTGCCCCTGAAACACCGGTGTTCTGTGCTTGCCTTCCTATGGAAAAGAACTGTCCTTCTCCTCCAGGCAGCCAGGTCTGAAACTGGCATTCCACCTCTAAAATTCCCTATATCCAAGGACAAAATCTGCCAGCACCATCTGATCTGGCTGCCCTTGGCCTCTGGTGGCTGTGGCTCATCTGCCCCTGCAGCACTGGGGCTGGGTTGTTCCCTTCCTGTGGAGACCATGGTGGCACGGTGAGGACCTGGTGGAACCATGGAGTCCATTGTGACACTTTGGGGCCATGGTGACACCGCGGGGCTCCATGGAACCCAGAGACCACCATGACTCTGTGGGGCCTTGTGGAACCGTGGAGACCATCCCAACCCTTCAGGGCCTGGTGTCACCAAGGGGGCATTGTGACACCTCAGGGCCTCCTGGAAGCAAGAGACCATTGGGACACTGTGGGGATCCATGGAATGAGGGGAACAGGCAACAGGTCTGGCAGGCTTGGCCTCCCAGGGACCACCTGACAGGTCTGGCTGATCTTGGAATGTCAAGGACTGCTTCTCATCTGCCCATGAACCACTGGGGCTCCGTGCTTTCCTTGCTATGGAAAATAACTGTCCCTCTTTTCAGACATCCATGGACAAAATTGGTACTTCCCCTCAAAAATTTCCTGTATGCAAGGGTATCTGCCAGAAAAAGACCTGCCAGCTCTGGCTGGCCTTGGCCTCTGATGGTCGCATCTCAGTTGCCTCAGAAGCACTGGGGCTCTGTGCCTTCCTTCCTGCAGGAAAGAACTGACCCTCTTGTCCAGGGGCCATGGCAGGAGCTGGAATGTGGCCGCCAAAATTCCATCTATCCTAGGATTGCTCCCAGACAAAAGCTGCCAGGACAGACAGTTCTGCCTGGCCTTGGCCTCTGGTGATATGAGCAGAATGTTTTCCTTTGCAAACACCTTGGACAGGGCCCAGAGATCTCCCGAGCTGGGTTTTGCAGGCCTCAAGAACATAACCCACGTATGGAGGCTGATGTGCCTGGGCTCAGCTGTGAAGAGACTGAGGACAGATCAGGAGTGGCCTGGCAGGGCTTGAAAGGTGGATTCTGAAATGGTGGAGCTTTTCTCCATAGTGGGAATCAGGCAGGGAGAGAAATTATGCCCCAAATGCAGCTGGGGAAGTCCAGACTGGACACAGGAGGAGAAAGGAATTTCCCTCCCAGGGCAGGGCTGTGGTGCAGCACGTCCCCAGCAGGAGCCTGGAGCAGCCCAAGGCTTTGTGTGGCCAGGCAGGGGCAGCAGGAGGCAGAGCTGCCAGCAAAGGAAGGGCCAGCGAGGTGGGGCAGCCGGGGGTGACGACAGCCTGCAGGGACAGAGGCGCAGGGCAGGGACACCGTGGGACAGCCTGGGCTGCAGAGGGCTCAGGGATGTGCAGCAGCTGCAAGGCCCTGACAGAGCCAACCTGTGCAGCCCTTTGGCCATGGCTGCTGGCCCTGGGCCTGAGGCCACGAGGGGACAAGTGACCCTTGCAGCCCTGGGGCCTCAGTGCCTCCTTGTCCCTGCTCAGCAACCTGGCAGGGGCCGCCCCATGGTCCTGCCCTTGGCACTGCACATCCCCACATGCCAGTGCCCATCCCGGGAAGAGCCCTGAGCAATGAGGGAGGGACAGGATCTGCCTTGCCAGGGGCTGGGGCTCTGGCCTGGGCCCTTTGCATTCCTGAAACACATCCAGGTTTGCTCAGCACCAGAGACACCTTTCCCTTGCTTGTGCCCAGCTGTCATCACTGACTCCAGTGTTCTGCTCTGACGGGAACCTGGGGAAACTTTCTCAGTCCTGTTCCTCAGTGGGACCCATTAAAACTTCAAGAAACTTTGGAGTTTTAATTTAACTTTGAGTTCTTTAGAAGTTTTTTGAAGACACTCTCAGGGACTGAGTCTGATGTAAACAACACCAAAGCCCTGAGAGGGTCATTAAAGTTTTCCTATTCCAGTTGTGAAGAAAGATTTCAATCTGCTTGTAAGAAATACACATTCCTGTTTTAAAGCGTGTAATTTATTACATTTCTCTTTAGATCAGAGGCTATTCAGCATTCTATGATTGATATTGACCCAGGGTCTCCCCTCAGGAGCTCTGGCCTGCTCAGAGAAGCTGTGCCCTGAGCTCTGGCCCAGCATGGACAACCTTGCTCCACATTGCCCCAGCCCATCCTGTCTGTCCTCACTCACCTGGGACCTGCTGTGCCTGCAGAGCTGGCTGCACCCAGCCTAAGAGGGGCTTTCCCTTTTTCTATGTTTGGAACAATCTAAAACCCCTGAGTTTCCCCATGAAAACAGACACCCTCCTCAGGTGTGTGCCAGCCCAAGGTGCCACCAAAACTCCTCCAGACCGGCCCAGGGCCAGCTGTGAGGGTGGATCATCAGCCCCAGCTGCACTGGGCACTGCAAGGGGCTGTGGCCATGGGCACTGCACTGACCCCACTGCTGGGTTTGGCTGCCACGGCAGCCCTGAGAAATTAAACTGTCCTTGGAAACACTGGGGAGGACTGGGACATACTGGGGAACACTGGGAATGCTGTGGGAGACACTGGGACATACTGGGAGTGATCCTGTGGGGCACTGGGACAGCCTGGGAACATGAGGAATGCTGAGGGGGAATCTGGGTGGGCTGGGACACACTGGGACATACTGGGAGTGAAACTGTGAGTGAAACTGGGGGATACTGGGACAAACTAGGGACATTGTGGGGAAGACTGGGCAATACTGGGGCATACTGTGGATGACATTGGGATGAACTGGGAGGGCCTGGGAATGAACTCAGGTGTATTGGGAGGGACTGGGCTGTACTGGGAAAGATTGGAGGGGAACTCGGTTTCTACTGGGCTGTACTGGGGATGAACTGGGCTGTGCTGGGACGCCCTGGAGGGGCACTGGAGCTGTACTGGGAATGGGCTGTTCCCGTCCCCGCCACCTCCCATTGGCGGAGGGTCCCGCCCATCACTGCTTCCAACCAATAAGCGTCAGGGATCATGGCTTTGGGGGCGGTGCCTGGGGGTCTGCGCCATCTTTTCTTTTGCCTACAACTCCCGTCATGCCCCGCAGCCCCATAGAGCCCCGTTAAAGCCGGGACTACAACGCCCGTCATGCCCCGCGCTGCACAGAACCCCGGTACCGCCCCCATCTCTCCCGTCAGTGTCCCCCAGACCCTCCGGGATCCCCAAGTCCCCTCAGCGCCCATTCGGGACCCCCCAAAAGCGTCCCCGGATCCCCTGAGTGCTCCCAGCCCCACAGGTGCCCGGTACAGCCACTTCTGGGAATTCCTCTCCTCTCATCCCCCGCGGCCCCAGTGCCCCTCAGAACACAGTTCCGCGCCTAAAATTCCTGCCGCGCCCTGCGCCCTGAGGAACCCGGTTAAATCTCCCCAAGCTCCCCCGAGTGCTCCCCCGGACCCCGAACTGCCCCTCAGAATCCCTGAGTGCCCCTCCAAGCGCCCGCCCGGCTCCCCCAGGGGTCCCCAGACCCTCAAGTTCTCTCTGAATTCCCTCCCCAGACACAAAACTGCCCCAAATGTGCCCAGAAATGTCTCCGTGGGCCCCAAAGTGGCCGCTTTCACCCTGTCTGTGAAAATGATAAAAATGATGATAAAAATAATACAAATAAAGGAAAATACAATAAAGGGGGTAAAATCAATAGCCAATAGTGGTCAATGAATTAATGAAGGGAATTGTGTTACTTAGAACCAATGACCAATCCGTTTTTGGTTGCAAAAAACATACAGAGATTTTTTTATAGAAGCATTAAGATGAAATGTTAAAATATAGAATAATATTTTTATGCATAAGCAAAATAAAATTTTAATTATTATTATCAAAAATCAATCAGTTTAATTAATTTAATTAAAAATTCACTTAATTTTAATTATGAAGAAAAATGCACAATTTTTAAAAAATGTTTTGGGATGTCAGTCCCAGGTGGGCAATATCAGGGGGTAAGGGGATGTGGTAAATGGATGTGATTCATGCTGAATAAGTTGTTGTCCTAGATTGCAAGGCAAGATGTATTCAATTGCCATCTGTTAGAGGTTGGTTCACTGCATTGTTTATTTTATCTTTTTATTTTCTTCCCTAATAAAGAACTGTTATTCCTGCTCCCATATTTTTGCCCAAGAGTCGCCCTTAACTTCAAATTTATAGCAATTTACAGGGAGGGGGTTCTACATTTTTTTTTTCCCCATTTCAGGGAGGGTCCTGCCTTCCTTAGCAGACTCCTGTCTTTGAAAACCAAGACAGATTTTGGCACCCAACGTGCAGCTCGAAGGCAAAGAAACAAAAAAGGGAATAACAGTTCTTGAGTAATCCAATTTCTGTGTGCTGCTACAGAAACCTCGTTCAGCGGCACCCTGTGCTCCAGCCTGCCCTGGTTTGGGTGGCACGGAACCGTGGCTGCATTTCTCCATTTGCAGGCCCTGATCTAAACACGGCTCCTACAGCCAAGGCTGCTGTGGCTGTTCTCTGGTTTGTTTCATGGGTGAATAAGGGGAAGAATTCATGGATCTTTAACTTCCTCTGGGAAACAGGCACATGGATTCACAGCTGTCACACACTAACTGTGTGCTTTTGGGGTTACTTTAATAATGGCACCTACTGTGAGGAAATGACACCGGGGGAAATTTTCGCCCAAGCCTTTAACCATCTCTTTGGGGCTGCCCCACCAGTTTGTGAAGGGCTCAGATCCACTCCAAATACCAATGATATCATACAGGGGCTGTGTTGCTGTTAGCCCTGTTCTATTTGGCACTGAGAGACAAGGGAAGATTAACCTGGATAACCACCCTGACACCCAGCCCAGAACCTGACACGGCCCCAGAGACCAGGGATGCTGCTGCCCCAGAGCCTGACCCTGCCCCACAGCCACCCCAGATATGAACCACCCAGACTGGGTGGGGGTCTGGTGAGGGAGATGCAGGAGATGCTGAAGGAGTGCATTTCCCCAGCTGGTGAGAAGCCCTCCCCCTGCCTCGAAAAAGGAGATTCTGATGGGGCAGCAGTGGAACCCACAGATGTTACAACTGTCCAGGTTCCAGCTGAGCCACAAAGGCAGCCACAGCCAGCAGCAGTCGCCCCTGTAGAAACAAGGAGGTCTAAGATGGAATCAGAGCACCCAGATAAGGGAAGGCACTCACAACCCACAGGGGAGCCAGAGGTTGCGATCATCACCGAGTCCCTGATGTACAAAAGTCTCTGTAACCTGCACAAGTACATTGTACGACGGAGACGTGAGGCTTATACAACCTGACTGCTTCAAGTCTGAGACGTCATGAGTACAGGTGTCCAGCTGGATGGTGGTGAGGCAAGGAATTTGGGACCCTTGACCGAGGACTCAGGTATGAATCAGATTTTTGTAAGGGAGCCAGGTTCCCTTTCCCTCTGGGCGCGGATTTTAATGAGTGTCAGAGAGAGGTTTGTCCACAGGGAGAGAATGCAGGAGCACCAGCACAGAACGTGCTGGAAAACCCTTGAGGAAGGGATCCAACAGCTGAGGGAAGTGGCAGCATTGGAGGTACTCTTTGGGAGGGATGGACAGCATGATAATGACCCCAACAAGGTCAGGGGCACAGGGCAAATGCTGTGGAGTCTGGCAAGGCTGGGGCCCTCTCAGTACACAACCTTCACTGCCACGATTAATGCCGATAACAGCCGAGAGACAGTGGGCTCTGCTGCCAGCAGCTGAGAAATTGTGAGAGTATGATCCATGGCCCAGTGCAGGCTCATGGCTCTGCTGTGGGCAAGGAACTCAAAGAGGAGATGAGGGAGATGAGGGTGGAGGTGAGGAGGAACAGTTCCCACATTGCCCCAGTGCGAGTCACAGGCCCCAAAGTCAGAGCCCAACGTTCCCCAGCCAGAGAGAGAGGGTACACCCCACGGGCTAGCCTGGAGTTCTTTCTGCGTGACCATGGGGAAGACATGGGAAGGTGGGATGGGAAACCCATTTCTGTCCTGGCAGCGTGGGTGTGTCAGCTCAAGGAGGGAAGCACTGACCGAGGGAATTCCAGTGAAGTGAAGGCAGCCTCAGCCTCCCATGCCCGAGCTGCCAAGTATGATCTGTCAGATCCCTTTAAAGTAGATCTACCATGTATGCCTAGGAAAGAAATAATAGCCAGGGCTAGAGGGGCCCTTCCCCAAGCCAGGAAGAGGCATGGGAAAACCGGATCTTTTGGTCAGTGTGGATCCAATGGCCTGGCACATCAGAGCCACAGAAATATGAAGCCTTAGCTGACACTGGTGCACAGTGTACCCCAATGCCATCGGGACATATGTGGGCAGAACCTGTTTCCATTGCCGGGGTGACGGGGGGATCACAGCAACTGACCCTGGTGGGAGCTGAGGTGAGCCTGGCTGGGAATGAGCAGCAGAAACATCCATTGTGACCGGCCCAGAGGCCCCGTGTGTTCTGGGCATAGACTTCCTCCGGAACGGCTGTTACAGAGGCCCAAAGGGACTCAGGTGGGCTTTTGGCATAGCTGCTGCAGAGGCAGAGGACATAAAGCAATTGAACACCTTGCCTGGACTGTCAGAGAACCCCTCTGCAGTAGGACTCCTGAGGGTGAAAGAGCAACGAGTGCCAATTGCCACCTCGACAGTGCACCGCCGGCAGTATTGAACGAATCAGGATGCCGTGATCCCCATCCACAGAATGATCCGTGAGCTGGAGAGCCAAGGGGTGGTCAGTAAGGCCCACTCACCCTTCCACAGCCCCATCTGGCCTGTGCACATGTCTGATGGAGAATGGAGATTGACTGTAGACTATTGTGGCTTGAATGAAGTGACTCCACTGCTGAGCGCTGCTGTGCTGGACATGCTGGAACTCCAGTACGAGCTGGAGTCCAAGGCAGCAAAGTGGTACGCCCCTGCTGACATTGCAAACGCGTTTTTCTCCATTCCTCTGGCAGCAGAATGCAGGCCTCAGTTTGCTTTCACCTGGATGGGCGTGCAGTACTCCTGGAACTGACTTCCCCAGGTGTGGAAGCACAGCCCCACCATCTGCCATGGGCTGATCCAGGCTGCACTGGAAAAGGGAGAAACTCCAGAACACCTGCAATACATCAATGGCATCATTGTGTGGGGGAACATGGCAATGGAAGTGTTTGAGAAAGGAGAGAGGATCATCCAAATTCTGCTGGAAGCTTTGCCATCAAGAAGAGCAAAGTCAAGGGACATGCCTGAGAGATCCAGTTCCTGGGGTAAAGTGGCAAGATGGACAGAGTCAGATTCCAACTGAGGTCATCAATAAGATCACTGGGATGTCTCTACCCAGCACCAAGAAGGAAACACAAGCTTTCCTAGGTGCCATAGGTTTTCGGAGAATGCACATTCTCAAGTATGGCCAGATTTTGAGCCCTCCCTACCTGGTCGCCCACAAAAAAAACCAATTTCCACTGGGGCCCTGAGCAGCAACAAGCTTTCACCCAGATCAAGCAGGAGATGGCTCATGCTGTAGCCCTTGGCCCAGTCAGGACAGGACCAGATTTCAGAAGTGTCTTCAAAGTGGATAGACTATATTGAAAACAATGCAGAGAGAATTGTTTTGTCCTTTTAACTTTTCCTACTTATATCTTGATATCAGCAATATCCAATTGATATTGACCCCCAGCACCTTGTTATGCAATCTGAATACATATGAAAATCATGATCCTTCATGGCTGACAATCAATTACACTTTGTCCCTACCCCCCACCCCCACCATTTCCCTCATCCAACCCCTGGCACTCATATGGATCAGGAATGTTGTGGCCAGAAGGACCAGGGCAGTGATTCTTCACCTGTGAGACAGAGTGAAAATTTAACAGGGTAGAAATCCATTTGGATTTCGGTGAAATGTGCTCCTTTGAGCTTGTTAACATAAGTGAAATATGCTGTTTAGTCTGGTAACTGCAGCACTAGAAAAGTTGCCCCAGCTAAAGAGAAAGAATGCAAATTTCCACACTAAAAAGAGATAAGAAGGACTCCTTGGGCCTTTAAACAGACCACGCAGAGTGACACAGGAGTTCTTTCTGTACTTTCTGACAGAAACAAGTGTAACTAACTCTAAGTGTAACATGAAATCATCAGAATGAATATGCATGAACCTATTATGAAATTCTATGCCTATGGAAATTAATTAAGGGTAATAAAAAAGGTTTGGGACTTCTCAGGGGTGCGCATATCCATTGAAGGGCAATGAGTCCCTACATGTGTCCAGCGCTGTAAATAAACATACCATTCCCTACAAATCTTTATTGGAATTGTGGGGTTTTTATTTTTCATACGTGTTTCCCCTGTGCTGGGCACTGGTTGGGCAGCACCTCGAGTGCTGGGTCCAGTTCTGGGGTCCCCAATTTAGGAAGTGTCCAGGACACTGCAGCACCAAGGAATTCATTGTGGCATTCTGAGGCTTCATGGAACCAAGAGGCCACTGTGACCCTGCAGGGCCTTGTGGAACCATGCAGAGCTTTGTGACAGAGCAGGACCTCGTGTCATGATGGGGCCATTGTGACCCCAGGAAACCGAGGGGCCAGTGCTGCCCCTCAGGAACTCACGGAATGAAGAAAACATGTTTGACACCGTGGTGGCCCTTGGGACCAAGAGGCCATTGTGACACTGTGGGACCAAGGAGAGCATTGCTGCCTGACAGACCTCATGGAACCAAGGATCCACTGTGACACTGCAGGGCCTTGGGGACCACGGTGACATTGTGACACTGCAGGGCCTTGGGGGACCACGGTGACATTGTGACACTGCAGGGCCCAAGGATCCAAGGGACTTTGTGACACCAAGGGGTCCCATGGAACCAAAGGGACATTGTGACACTGGGAGGCCTCATGGGATCATGGACACAATTGGGACACTCTGGGGCCTCATGGAACCATGGATGACACCAAGCTGGCTGGGAATGTGGATCTGCTGGAGGGTAGGAGGGCTCTGCACAGGGCCCTGGACAGGCTGGATCCAGGGCCCAAATCCAACAAGGTGAGGTTTAACAAGTCCAAGTGCCGGGTCTTGCACTTTGGCCACAACAACCCCTGCAGTGCTACAGGCTGGGGACAGAGGGGCTGGACAGCAGCCAGGCAGAAAGGGACCTGCAGGGACTGATGGACAGCAGGCTGGACATGAGCCAGCAGTGTGCCCAGGTGGCCAAGAAAGTGCAGGGCAGTGATTCTTCCCCTGTGCTTGGCACTGGCTGGGCAGCACCTTAAGTGCTGTGTCCAGTTCTGGGCCCTCCAATTTCGGAAGGACATGGAGGGGCTGGAGCATGTCCAGAGAAGGGCAACGAGGCTGGTGAGGGGTCTGGAGCACAAGTCCTGTGAGGATCATCTGAGTGAGCTGGGTTTCTTGATCCTGGAAGAGGCTCAGGGGAGACACAGCAGTGTCAGGGCATAGATTGGACTTGATGATTTCCAAGGACTTTTCCAACCTTGCTGATTCTGGGATTCTCTGAAACCACCCTTGGGCAAGTTCCAGGAGGAGCCCTGGGCCTCCTCTTCAGAAGCTCCAGCAGCCCAGGTCCCTCAGCTTCTCCTCACAGCCCCAAAGCCCATCCTGTCAGTCCTGCAGAGCCTCTGCAGCTCCTCCTCACTGCCCAGAACAGGAGCCCCACAGCCAGACACAGCAGCCCAGATGTGCCCCCCTGGCCTGGGGTGCCTCTGGCATGGGAGCAGCACCAGGCACTGCAGGAGCCTGCAGACAATTCCTGCAGCAGTTGTGGGATGATCCTGCTCCCCAAGGGATGTTCCCATGGTGCCAAGTCAGGAACTGCAATGGGGAGAGGGGCCAGAGAGGAAAGGGCAAACAGGGATGGGCTGTGTGCAGGGGAGGGAACAGGGGTGGGCAAGAGGAAGAAATTTGTAGCAGGAAGAGTAAAGAAAGCAAAGGTGAAGCCAAGGAAATGCTCAGGGCAGTTTGGGGGTGGCTGCCAGGCAGCCCTGGCTCTGAGCAGCAGCGTCTGCAGTGGGACAGGAAACTCCCAGCTGATGGGAACAAGCTTTCTGGCTGAGTGCAGAGGCCAGGACAAAGCTGAGTGGTTTCCCTGGCATCCCCCAGCCCTTCCTGGCCCCAGGGGCTGATGGCATTTGTGCTGCCTCAGGTTCATGTCCCCACAGCACCAGCATGGGGGTGCTCCCGCCTGCTGTGTGCAATGCAAACAGGGGCTGCTGAGCCAGTACTGCCGTGTCTGTGCCTGTGGCACCTCTGTGAGCTGGGGGAGAGGCCAGGGCTGCAGAGGGGGGATGTTGTTGGCAGCTCCATGAGGATGCTCTGGGACGCTGCCCTGGGCTGTGCAGTGCACTGGGGATGGATCAGCCCCTGCTCTGCTGCTCCCTCCCGTCTCCCCCAGGGCCCTTGCAGAGCACCAGCCGTGCTGTTTGCCCCCAGCCTGCCCACGGCCAGCCTGGGGCTGCTCACGAGGGTTTTCTGTGCTGAGCATTGGCCTGGCCGTGTTCTTGAGAGAGCCTGGGCAAGGAGCCTGGAGCCCCCAGGCCCTGGCCTGAGGCGTCAGCGCTGCCCCAGCAGTGCCCATGGCCTGTCCCTGCTGCAGCCCCGGCACTGCCACCCCCAGGACTGTGCCCGGCCCCGAGAGCACTCAGGCCCTGCAGCAACACCAGGGCCACCAGGGCAGCGGGGCAGGGCCACGGGAGCAGCACTGGCAGCACCAAGTGCTGCTGCTCCTGGGCACAGCTGCTGTGCCAGCCCTGATCTGCCCCAGCTCTGCACACAGACATTGCTGCTGCAGCTTCAGAGAAGGCAACAAAAGGGCATCTCTGCAGAAAAACTGTGCTGGGACATCCTTTAGTTCCTTTAAAGGCACCGAGACTGCAGCCCATCATTGACACAGTCTGTTGCCACAGGGAACGTGGAGAGAAACAAAATGAGAAATGGCAAAAGAAAAATTCATTTATTGTGGACAATATGAAAAAAAGTAAAACAAAGAATAAGAACCTGCAAAATGAAACCAAAAAGAATTGTTAAAGACAACTTTATTACAAATATTTTCAGAATTTTGCCTGGAGTTTAATGTTCCTGAAAGCATCCAGTCATCAGTGTCCACACTGCAGCCTTGAGTTCCTGGTTCCTCAGGCTGTAGATGAGGGGGTTCAGGGCTGGAGGCACCACCGAGTACAAAACTGACAGGGCCAGATCCAGGGATGGGGAGGACATGGAGGTGGGCTTCAGATGAGCAAATATGGATGTGCTGAGGAACAGAGAGACCACGGCCAGGTGAGGGAGGCAGGTGGAAAAGGCTTTGTGCCGTCCCTGCTCAGAGGGGATTCTCAGCACAGCCCTGAAGATCTGCACATAGGAGAAAACAATGAACACAAAACAACCAAGTCCTACACAGGCACTAACAGCAATGAGCCCAAGTTCCCTGATGTGAGATTTGGAGCAGGAGAGCTTGAGGATCTGTGGGATTTCACAGAAGAACTGGCCCAGGGCATTGCCCTGGCACAGGGGCAGGGAAAATGTATTGGCTGTGTGCAGCAGAGCATTGAGAAAGGCACTGGTCCAGGCAGCTGCTGCCATGTGGGCACAAGCTCTGCTGCCCAGGAGGGTCCCGTAGTGCAGGGGTTTGCAGATGGACATGTAGCGGTCATAGCACATGATGGTCAGGAGGTAGAACTCTGCTGAGATGAAGAACATGAAGAAGAAGAGCTGTGCAGCACATCCCATGTGGGAGATGGTGCTGGTGTCCCAGAGGGAATTGTGCATGGCTTTGGGGACAGTGGTGCAGATGGAGCCCAGGTCGCTGAGGGCCAGGTTGAGCAGGAAGAAGAACATGGGCGTGTGCAGGTGGTGGCTGCAGGCTACGGCGCTGATGATGAGGCCGTTGCCCAGGAGGGCAGCCAGGGAGATGCCCAGGAAGAGGCAGAAGTGCAGGAGCTGCAGCTGCCGCGTGTCTGCCAGTGCCAGCAGGAGGAAGTGGCTGATGGAGCTGCTGTTGGACATTTGCTGTGGCTGCACATGGGCACCTGTTCATTGCGAATGGCAGTGAAGAGTTAGAGAAGATACCTGTACCCAAAATCAAAGCCATTTCCCATACACACTCCTCTGTGACACACACAAACACACTTTTGTGTTTAAGAGTTCTGGGGTTTTCTTTATAAGCTCCCCTATATCTGTCCTGGTATTCTTGGATATGAGAAACCCTCAGCATTTCTGCTGCACTCAGGGAGAACAGAGCAAGGTTTGTGAGGCAAAGTGATGAGCGGAGAGTGAGGGGAGATGCTCTGTCATTCTGACCTGTTCAGGATTTCTCTGGGCTTTAACCTTTCTCCAGGGGAGGATGATCAGCTTCCCACGTTTTCCCTAAAAACCTCCAGGTACAGCTGAGAGCAGATGGATCCACCATAGCCCAGCTCCATATTTGTAGCCAAGGGCTCACATTGCTCATTTCACCAATCCAGCAGCATTTTCAGGGTCACAACAGTTCTTCCTTTCCCCATCAATCTTATAACTCAGAGATGCTCTAGGACAGGTTTGCACCCTGGATTGAAGCTCCCAGCTTGGACTGAAATCTCAGGGACACTTCCAAGTGTCCTTCTGATGGCACTGGATGAAGGGAGATGCAGCTCCTTCCCTGGCTGCACTGCCAGCACTGCCCAGAGCCGGGCACTGGGGACAGCTGTGTCACCCTGAGCCAGCTGTGCCCCCTGCCAGAGCCCCCAGTGCCGGGCAGCTGCTCCCAGCCCTGTGCTCTGCAGAGGGAACTGGGCCCGGGGCTGCAGAGCTGCCCCACGGCTCTGCTGCAGCTCTGCCTGCACAGGAGGGGCTGCACGCCTTGGAGACCCGGCCCTGAGGGCAGAGGCTTGGTTGGGGCACAGGAGGGAGGGGGCTTGTGCAGAGGGAGGGGCTGCACTGGAGGGGATCCTCTGGACATCTCTAAACACTCCCTGCCTTAGCATTTCTGGGCTTTGTTTTCTCACCTCCCCTGATCTTCTCTCTGCTTCCTGGAGATTTTCCTCCTGCAGTTGTTTCCCTGTGAAGGCGCTCCTAGACCCCAAATCTCTGTGCACTCTCCTTGACAGAACCCTGCCTGTTTGCAGGGCACGGTCTGGGGGCAGGCTCTGTTTGCAGCTTGGAGAAAGGACAGCTCAGATAGCCTGATGGCTCCAGCAAAAGTGATGCTGCTGCTGTCCATGGGCACAGTGGCTGCAAGCACATTAGGGATCTCCTGTGAACAAAGTAACAGTTCAGCTGTCCCAGGAACTTCTCAAAATTCCTAATTACCTTTAATATTTAGCCCCGCTACCTGCCATTCTCCAATAGTAGAAAACAGAATAAAAAGTCTTTTGAAATTTCCTCATATTTATCAAAATCCTTGTCTTGGGAATATTCTATGACTGATCAGATGCCATCAGCATGTCAGAGCTTCATGAGCATTTCACCTGCCCTGCACCAGAAATACTCAGAGTTGTACTCACAGGGTCTGTGGGCATTGGCATGTTCCAGCTTTAGGAGATCACTGCAGGAGCTGCAGCTGCATTGTCCTGCAGCCAGAGGTTCCTGTGCCAAGGGCTGGCAGTGATTCTGCCCCAGGCACTTCTCAGCCCTGACTGATTGAAGCTCTCTGTGCCTCTGTGCTGTGCCCAGGCTGGCTGCAGGCAGTGCCCCAGCCCTGCTGGGCTGGGAGAAGAGCTGCTCAGCAAGAGAAATGTGCTTTTGAAGCTCTGCTTGGTTACCAGGATCTCCCTCTGTGCCAGGAGCCTGGCCCAGCTCAGCAGCACAGACACAGCACAAGGACTTTAATGACCCTCTGGGGCTTTGTGCTCAGGCCCTGAACATCAGGCCCTGAGAGGCAGCTGCAGAAACCTCTCCAGAACTCCAAGTCACAATCCAACTCCAAAGTTTCTTGGACTTTTAATGGGTCCCACTGAGGGACACGACTGAGAAAGTGTTCCCAGGCCCCAGGCAGAGCAGAGAACTGGAGGCACTGATGGCAGGTGGGGACAAAGAGAAGCCAAGTCTTGGTGCCCTGGGGCACAGCAGGCTCTGTGCCACCAAGGGCTGTGAGGAGACACCTTCTCCTGAGGCCCTGGGGCCTCCTGGCACAGCCCCAGCCAGGCTGGGCACTGTCACCCCCTTGTCCTGCCCTCAGCATCCCCCCCTAGCCCACATCCCAGTGGCCTCAAGGATCTGCTGGAAGGAGTCCCTGGGGAGCCTTGGTCAGGAATGGCCCTGGGGGCTCCTTCATGCTCCCAGGGACTGCAAAGTCTTTTTCAAAGGACTTTGGCTTTTGCTTTTGCCTTGGAGTCTCTGAGAGGTTTCCGCAATCCTGGCCTCCAATATTTTGCTGTAATTAGTCCCTGGAGAGGCTTTGTCAGCAACAACACTCAGTGAGGCCCATTAATAGTTCAAGATACTTCAGTTATTTGAAGGTACTTGGTGTTTCCCTTTTGCTACAGACTCTGTGAGAGGTTTGTGCAATCATGGCCCCAATTATCTGCTTTAATGAGTCCCTTGAGAACTTTATACTGACACTCAGTGGAGCTCATGAATACTTGAAATTCTTAACTTTTGTATGGTACTTTGGATTTTCCTTTCCACATTGAGAGCTCTTTGTGCCATTTTGAGTCTCTGAGAGGTTTTTGTGCCCGCAATTCTCTCTTCCAAGGAGTCCATTAAGAGCCTGTGGTATAGATGGACCTTTGTGGTTCCCATTAATGCTTTAGACTCCAACGACTTTGGGGTTTTCCTCTGACTTTGACTCCAGGAAAGGTTTGTGAAATCTCCTGTCAGGCCCTGAGGTTCCAGGGCTCATCTCCAAATGCACCATGGGGCTCATTAGGATCAAGCAAGTCCTGACAAACCATGGGTCTGCCTCAATTTCTCTCTGCTCTCGTGCAGTTTGTCAGGAAGTTTCTGTAGTGGTTTTGGTTCACCATTTTGAGATTTCTCGGCCAATGCTTCAATTAGTGTGGTGGGTTCAGTGTTGGCTAATTACCAGTGCACTCACTAGAATATACTTACTCATTTCCTGCTGTGAGATAGGATTAGGAGAAAGGCAAAGTAGGCTCAAAATTTTAAAAGGGTATAAGTAAAATTGTATTAACAATAACTAAAGAAAGAGTAATAAGAATCAGATCAAAACTTTCAGAGCACTTCCTCTATCCATACAACCTGACAATGTAAAGAAACAAAACCCAAAATTTTCAGTCAGTTTACCACCTCTAGAATAGTCTTTCTTCACTGCACTTAGGCAGAGAAGTTCCTCTTGTTAATGTTATGGAGACTTCTCCACAAGAAAACAGTTATCTCATGGCTTTTCATTTCCACAAATAGCAGCTTCCTGGAGAAATCTGCAGTCATGAACTCCCTCCCATCTTTTCCCACAGATGTGCTTATGGGCCATGCCAAGTTATGGGATATTAGTCTCAAGATGAGCTGTTTAAGAGGAAAGGTTCTATTCATCTCTTTCTGAAATCATCTTCATCTTTGGGAACAGAGGTCTTCTTCTCTCCCTGAAGGCACAGGGTCTCATCACTGTTCTCCCTTTCTCTGATCAAACCTCTCATGGGATCACAGCTACTTCAACATTTGCTTACTTTAGCATGGAGGCCTTTGCTGAAACACGTCATCTCTCCATGTTTTCAATGCCTTATAGGCAAAAAGAGGGTCTGATATATCAATGACATCCTTCTCCACAGCTTTGGCAGAGGATTCCAGCCCCAAGATCAAGGCATCTCCTCATCCCTCCCATCTGGGACTCAACTTCCCCTTCCCTGCCCTCGGTGTGTTCATGTTGCTCCTCTGTGTGCCTGCCCTGTGTCCTTTTCTCTCACTGGAGGGAGGATGGCAGCACTGGCAGAGTCAATATCTCCCGGGGCTGCAGATGGTTCCGTGAGCCCGGCCAGGCTCGGTGCTTGCGGCTGGAGCTGTTTTGCCATGGAGGTTTCTGCAGCGGCTGCGCTGGGGCTGTGTCAGGCTGGGCCGCGCTGGGGCAGGGCCAGGATCTCAGCAGCCAGGCCAGAGCCCAGCAGCAGCACGGCCGGGGCCGATGGCTTCTCCTGCCCTGCCCGCCGGCTGCGGGCGAAGCCCAAGGGCGGCAGAGCCTTGGCCGAGCCGGCCCGGCCCGGGGCTGCTCCTGGGGCCCGGCGGATCCTGGCCGGGCCCGGGCTGGCGGCGGGGCAGGGCTCGGCAGGGCCAGATGTCAGCACCCGCAGCCACGGCCCGGCCTCGGCCCCGCGGCCTCCCCTGCCCTGCCCGGCAGCCGATGGCGCCTGGCGGCTCCCTGGGAAGGGGCCCGGCCCCACGGCAGGAGCCGCCCGGCCCCACGGCCGAGACGGGGCTGGGCCGGCCTCGGCACCTCTGTGGGGCCAGAAGGGAGAGAGACCCAGCCAGGCTTTCTCATCTCTAACTTGTGTCTGCACAGAGGCGTCTGCAGCTTCCTTAGTGCTTTAACAGACTGTCAGCTCTCAGAGCTAATTACTGATTGGTTTTTGTCAGACACAGAGGAAACTGCTAGCAGCTTCTCTCAGGACATCACTTCTGTGATGCAAAACCACCACAGCAGCACAGAGCACAGAGCTCCTTTGTCCATATGTAGTGGTCCTGTGCCTGAGGCCTCAAAATTCCACCTTGGGAGTTGTCTGGGCCCTCTCCAAGGTGTTTTCAAATGAAAAATTTCAGCTCATGGTCTAAGAAAATTACCAGAGGACAGGACCAGCCTGACCTGTCTCTCCTGGCTACTTTTGTCTGGGAGAAGTCCTTGGATATAGTAGTTTGGGAGGTTACCATCTAATTTTGGCCATGGGCCCTGGAGAAGGAGGTCTGTTTTTTCCATAGGAATGGAGGAACATAGCCCCAGTGTTTCAGGGGCAGACAAGAGGTGACCACCAGAGGCAAATGCCACCCAGAGCTGGTAGGTTTTTCAGGGAGATACCCTTGCATACAGGAAAGTTTTTAGGGAGAGTACCAATTCTGGCAATGAGTGTCTGAAAAGAGGGACAGTTCTTTTAGATACAAAGGAAATCCCAGAGCCCCAGTGCTCCAGGAGCTGATGAGAAGCAGCCCTTGACATTCCAACATCAGCCAGACCTGTCAGGTGGCCCCTGGCAGGCCAAGCCAGCCAGACCTGGTCCATGTTCCCTCGGTTCCATGGGGCCCCACAGTGTCCCAATGGTCCCTGGCTTCCAGGAGGCCCTGAGGTGTCACAATGCCCCCTTGGTGACACCAGGCCCTGAAGGGTCAGAATGGTCTCCATGGTTCCATCAGGCCCCACAGAGTCATAATGGTCTCTGGGTCCATGAAGCCCCACGGTGTCACCATGGTCCCTTGGTTCCATGGGCTCCAGTGGTGCCACAATGATCCCCTTGGTTCCATGAGGTGCCACAGTGTCACAGTGATCTCCATGGGAAGGAAAGAACAGAGCCCAAGTGTGGCAGGGATAGCAACCAGAGGCCAAGGCCGGCCAGAGTTGATGGTAGTGGCAAATTTTGGCTGGGAACAACCCTTGAATATAGGGAATTTGGGAGGTGGAATCCCAATTTCAATTGTGGACATCTGGAGGAGAAGCAGAATTTTTTTCCATAGGAAGAAAAGCACAGAACACCGCTGTATGAGGGGGAGGTGAAAGACGGCCACCAGAGGCCTAAGGCAGCCAGACCTCTTTGTTCTGGTAGCTTTTGTCTGAAAGAAACCCTTGGATATAAGGAATTTTGAAGGTGGAATCCCAATTTCAGCCATTCTAGCATAGATAAGAAGGACAGTTCTTTTCCATAGGAAGGAAACACTCAGCCCAAGTGTTTCGAGGCAGGTGAGAGGCAACCTCCAAGAGGCCAAGGGCAGCCAGATCTGTCTGTCCTGGCTGCTTTCACTTGAGAGCAATCCTTGTCTGTACAGATCTTTGGAGGTGGAATCCCAGTTTTGGACATGATTGCCTGGTCAGGATACATGCTTTTTTCCTATAGGAAAAAATGGGGAAAGTCCAAGTGTTCTGGAGGAAGATGAGAGGTGGCCACACTTAAGCCAAGCCAGCCAGACCCGTCTGTCCCTGCACCTTTTGTCTAGGGGTCGTCCTTGGACATAGGGCATTTTGGGCTTGGAATCACAATTTTGGCCATGAGCACCTTGACGGGAAGATAAGTTCTTTTTTCTAAGAAGGAGAGCACAGAGCCCCAGTGTTTCAGAGGCAGATGAGTGCCAACCCTCAGGAAGCCAATGCCAGCCAGACTTGTTAGTCCAGGCAGCTTTTGTCTGGGAGCTATCTTTGGATATAGGGAATTCTGGAGACAGATGCCAAATTTTTGCCATGGGTGCCTAGTTGAGATGGATGTTTTTTCCCATAAGAAAGAAAACCACATGGTCCCAGTGTTTGAAAGGTAGATTAGAGGTGGTCCCTGGGTGGCCAAGGCAGCCAGACCTGTTCCATGTTCCCTGGGTTTCATGGGGGTCCACAGCGTCACTTAGTTCTCCTTGCTTCCATGAGCCCTTGCAATGTCACAATGGCTTTGTGGTTCCACAAAGCCCTGATGTGTCACAATGGCCCCTCGGCTCCGTGTGCCCTCGCTGTGTCACAACGGCTCCTCTGTGACACTGCGGCTGCACAAGGTCACCATGGACCCTTGGTTCTTTGGGGTCACTGAGTTCTCAATGGTGTCCTTGATTCCATGAGGCAGCACAGTGTCACCATGGCCCCTTGGTTCCACGAGGTTCTGCAGTGTCACTGTGGTCGCTATCAGAGGCTGGATGAGATCCATGTCCCGAGACACCTTGGGATGCTCGGAATGCCCGTGTGGGGCCGGGGGCGGGTCCGGCCTTGGTTTGTGGTGGGACAGAGCCCCGCCCCCAGCCTGGCCTGGCAGAGCTGTCAATCACACAGCAGGGGCGGTGCTGATTGGCTGAGCTGTCAACCAATCACACACCAGCAGCTGGTGCCTACCCTGACTCTGATTGGGCAATCACCTGGCAGTCCCACCCCAGGGGCGGGCCCATGGAGGCCCAGGGGGTTAAAAGCCGGAGCACGAGGCCAGCCCATGGTCTGGATCCTGCCTTCTCCTGGGGTTCCTCTGTTGGCAACACTGGAACCTGAGCAGTTGGTGCCTGTGTGCGTGTCTTTCTATAGATCAGCTGCCTTTCTGTTGTTCTCTATTTCTCCTCTTTCTAATCCTACATACCGGGAACATTTTCAGAAAAATTAACATATAAAGGGTTAAAGATTTTTAGGTTATATTGATTAAGTTACTGAAGTTAATGCTAAGATAACAAATTTATGTTGAAGTTGGTGTTGTATTAAAGCCTTTGCTAAAGTTCCTTGATTGTCTGTATTTTGTCAGTAAAATTTTGTGTCATTTTGACCTCTTAGCTCCATTGGTTAGAGCATGGTGCTGGTATCACTGAGGCTGTAGGTTCAGTCCCTGTGTGGGCCATTCACTAAAGAATTTGGCTTGATGATCCTTGTGGGTCTCTTCTTACCAAGAATATTCTTTGCATCTATCCATGCTGAGAATATCTGGTTGGTGTATCTTCTGTGCACCAAACTCAAGTAAAAGAACCTTTGTTGACCCCCAGCATTTCAGTGTTTGGGTGTTCCAGCCCTGCAGGCTCACAATGGCCTCTTGTTTCCATGAGGCTCCACAGTGTCACCCTGGCCCCTTGGTTCCATGGGCCCAACAGTGCCACAATGATCCCCTTGGTTCCACAACTTCCCACAGTGTCACAATGGCCCCTTGGTTCCATGAGGATCTGCAGGGTCACACAGGTTTGTGGCATTTGTCCTTGCTGCCCCTCACATCCCCCTGCCCCACAAACAACCCCGAGCCACCCGTGAGGGACAGGCCCTGCTGTGCCAGGCTGGGCTCAGGGCTTGGCCTTTCTGCTTCCCCCAGCCAGCCCAGGCCTTGCTCAGCATTGCAGTTCCCTGCTCAGAGCCCTGCAATCCTGGTCTCAAGGATCTGCTCTCACCAGTCCCTGGGGAGCTTTTGGCAGTCCCTGCTCTCAGTGGGGCCCAGTGATGCTCCAAGAAACTTGGAGTTTTGCTCCTGACTCCTTGAGCAGCTTATTCAGCCTTCTCTCAGTGCCTGAGGGTTCTGGACTCTGCCCCAAATCCACCATGGGGATCATCAAAATGCAGGAATCCTTCAGGGCTGCTTTGTCTTCATTCAATTGTCTGCAAATCTCCAGGGCTTGTGAAGCTGATTGGAGTCAGTTTGGAGTCCTTGTAAGGAGGAATATTTCCAAGTGCACCTCCTGAATTTTTTTCTTTAATCAAGTGAGTATTCTTAGTTTCCAGTTCAGAGAAGAGCTGATAGAAGCATTCCCCTGGTGACCTTGATGCTCACTGTCTCCTTAGGAGGTCTGGGCATGTAGAAGAATGAGCCTCCTGAGGGCTGACCCTGTTTGGACAAGCTGCTCCTCACCCCCAGCCTCACCATGTCTGACATCGCCCACCTGGCACTGACATCCCTGTGCCCTGCAGCAGAACCTTGTCCCTGAGCTCTGCAGCTCCACGTCCCAGCCCATTGCACCGTGTCCTACCTGCTCCCCTCAGGGCTCTGCCTGCACACAGGCCCAGGAGAAGTTTTCCTGTTGGAAAAGAAAGAATGGAAAAGCCTGAGCAGGTTTCCTAAACAACAAACCCCACTCAGGAGCCACCTGCTCAGTACAGGCTGCCTGGAATGGTGTCATCTTTCTGCAAGGGACAGTGTGACCAGAAATGATCTCTGGAAGCAGAATTCTCTGAGTCTCCCAGCTGAATTCTCTGTCCCTGTCCCTTCCCTGGATCTCTGTTGCAGATGGAAGCTGCTGGTACCAGCCTCACCTTTAACCTCTCTTTGGAATGCAAACAGATGTTCCCAGCTGTGTTATGCAGGATTTCCTCAATGTTTCTATAAATCTTTTGTGTTCCCCATGGAACAAAGGGGCCATTTTGGCACTGAGGGGGTGACGTGGAAGCAAGGAGTCAATTGTGACCCTGGGGTCCCATGGAACCAAGGGGCCATGGTGACACAACAGGGCCACGTGGATTCAGTTGTCCATTGTGACACTGTGGATCCAAGGAGACCATGGAGACACCCCCAGAACCTCATGGAACCAAGGAGTCCATGGTGACCCAGCAGGGCTGCAAGGAGCCAATGTTCCATGGTGACACTGCCCATCCAAGGAGACCATTTGGATACTGCAGAAGCTCATGGAGCGAGGTAAGTAATTGTGACACTGAAGAACTTCATGACACCAAATATCCATGGGGACACAGCAGGGCATCATGGAACCCAGGAACCACTGCTGGCAGTGTGGAAACTCCTGGAACCAGTGGCTGTTGTGGGACTGCAGCACCAACACAGCTGCTGCACCTTGTCCCCTGCCCTGCACAGCTCCTTGGGAGGCACGGCAGGAGCAGCACCCTGAAAGCCTCAGGAATGCCCCTCTGGGATCCATGGCACACACTCCCAGGGTCTGGAATTCCCGTTCCCAGCCTGGAAAAGATGTTCCTGCCCTTGAAGTCAAAGCTCTTATGAAAGAGCCAAAAGCCAAGTAGAGCAGGATCCTACAGTGACATTTCACTGCCAGCCTTCCTAACTTCACCCATGGTTGTCGTAGCTCATGGATTGGGAATGAAATCAGAGCAGGGTCTTTGGTGGGAGCTGCCCTGGGTCAAAGGAGACACTGAGAGAGAAACAGAGCAGGCAAAGGAAGGCAGGAGAGAAAGGAGGTGTTTTAGTTTGGAAAGACAGGTGTCTTCTAAGGAAGGCAGGAGCCTCCCCTGAAATGGAAAAATGTAGACTCTTTCTGAATTTGCTATAAGTTGGAAATTAAGGGGGCCTGTCAGGTAAAAAATATGGGAGCAGGAATAACAGTTTTTTATTAGGGAAGAAAATAGAACTATAAAATAAACAATGCAGTAAACTAAAACAACACTGACAGAGTGAGAATACAATATGACTCCCTGTTGGACAGGGTGTTGGCTGGAGTCCAATGGGAACTGTGGGTGCGGTCCTCCAGGAGTGTCAGGTGTGGTTCTGTTGGAGAAGTGATCCTGTAGGAATGGGTGTCTTCTTCTGAAGAGGAAGAGGCAGCTGTTCCTCTGAGAAATCCAGCCCAGAAAAAGCTGTGTTGGTGGGCCAGAATCTCAAGACTAGATGCAGGTAGGAATGCTTGGCTCCTCCCTCTGGGCTGAACATCTCACAATGGGGTGTTACAGTTCTTATCAGTCATGCAGTGACATTCAATAGCCCATTATCAGCAGATGTCTCCTCTGAAAGAGGATTGATTGTGGAAGAGATAAGGAAAAACTGCCCACTTAACACAGGACAACTGCCATGCAGATGGCAAATAGAACACATCTTGCTTTTCAGTCTGGGACAGGAGGTCACAAACACAATCAGCTGAGAAGGCTGCACTCTGAAAAGCAAACCAGAACTGATGGAAAATGAATGGGACAGAAATCAGTAATTCTGATAGTTTTACTTATTATCAAAATAAATCACACCCACCCGGCCCCACACAATCCTGATCCCACACCCTCAAATTTGGATCTCTCTTCTCCCAATCTCCTTCCAACCCCATCTCATCCTGGAGGCTGAGGAATTGAGCAATTTTGGCATGGGAGTGAGGTGGGAACCAGCCATTTTGAGGTGGGCTTGAGTCATTTTGGGGTGACAGACAAATCCACCTTGGCTTTTAGAGCGCAAAAATATGGAGAATACTCCCAGATATCCCCCAAGAACCCACAAATCCTCCAGAATATGTTCCCAAACTGTAAATTCCACCTCAAATACTTCTAAAATGGTGGGACTTCTGACATCTCTGGTCAATACTCTTTTTAGTAATTTTTCAGGTGTTTTTAAGTGATAAAGACAAATCAGAAGTAAATTAGAGCCAAACCAAAACCCAAGACCCCTTGAGCATCCCCTGAGCACTGGACAAAACAAATTCAGCAGAAATCAAATTTAACCCTCTATAAAATGCCTTGAGGAAGTTTTGCTCTTCCCACAAGTCACTTCTGATGGAAACACAAACAAATCCCAAACATTAATAGACCAACAACAGAAGCAATTCTGTGGTAATTCCAAATTTCATCAGTTCCAACTCAGCTCCAGCTCAGATGCTGGCAGGTTCCAAAAAACAAAACATTGAAATTTGTCCCAATACAGATTATTAAAAGGAAGGGAACGGTCTGTGTAGCTGTCACAAAGGTGACAGGGATGAAGAAAATAATGATTCTCCCCCCAGTCTTGTGAATTCAGGAGTTATTTGGGAATAACTTGAGCTGGGCTTCTTGTAGGACTTTAGTAGCCTTGTGTTCCTCACTTTGGGGTGAATGATCCTTGTCAGTCTCATTGGTATCATTTTTTCCCTTTCCTCCAGTGATTTTAACAGACTTTTCAAAGCAGGAAAACAAAATATTTTCTTTACCCTGGCCACCCACAACTTCCACTTTCCTCATACGTTCTCCCAAAAGTCGCTCAGAGGAAGCTGCATCCAAGTTTCCAAGAGTTCCTTCGGAAAGAAGCAGAACCTCTGCAGAGGAGGGAACCAGGCTGTTGTCAAAGACACTTGGGGTCAGCCAACAGTGCCCTGAACTCACTGTGCAAAGTAATATTGCAGTTTGGTTAATAAAATTGTTAGAGAGATGCCCCTGCCCCAATTAAGGTGCTAACAACACCAAATCCAAAGTGAATTTTATTGACAGGTAAATGTGAGGTAGACAGAGATGGAAAGGAAGAGAAAAGGGGAGAGAGCAAGGGAGTGACAGGGACAGAGGTCTCCCCTGAAGCGGGGCAAGTGTGACATTGTCCCCTGTGTGCGTGGCCTTCCCAGGGTGGGGGTTTTACACCTGAGCCAGTTTGGGTAAGGGGGGTGCTGTTCACCCCCCACCCCGAGCAGGGATTGCCTCACTGTTTCAGGTTACAATGTCAGATGTAACCAAAAGTGTTTTCAGTCCCCATCTCCATAAACTGTTATCAACAGGTGGGGCAGTGTTCTTTATCTCTTCCATGGCTCAGCCCTGATAACACCCTCCAGGGGCCATCTTCTGTTAATGGGCCATTGAGTGTCACTGCAGCACTGATAAAATTACATCATCCTATTGTGGGATGCTCCGCCCAGAAGGAGGAACCAAACATTCCTACCTGGATAAAATCTCACCCTTGCAACACCACAACCACTTTGCCTACTGGATTCCCAGAGGACAAGAACTCCATAATCACCACTGGACCTTCAGAGGAAGACCAGACCCTTCTACAGGATCACTGCTTTGACAGAATCACATTGATCACTCCAGCTGGACTGCAGCCACCATCTCATCACACTGCTACCATCACCCTGACCAACGGGGTGTCAGGTTATATCCCGACTCTGTGAGTTTAAACCAGGGTTTCTGTATCATTGCTTTGATCTTAATTTTCTTATTCAATTGTCATTCTGGCTTAGACTGTCCCCCTGGTTTGCCTTCAAACCAGTACAAAACTCAATGTGCTCATCCCTTTTGTTTCCTCCCAAAACAGGATTTCCCATACCCAAACGTTTGCCAGATGGAGAAGGTTGCAAGGAAGAGGAAGATGGCTCAGGACCCCCAAGCAGGTGAGGAGGAAGTCAGTGCCCCTTTCCCCCTCTCTCCTGCTCCATCTCCCAGCCCAGCCTGGCCCCCGGCTGCAGGACAGCTGTGCTGCCGGTGCCCTCCTGCCGGGGATGCACTGGGGGGATCTCCTTGTCCTTCCCTGTGGCACGGAGGCAAATCCCATCCTCTCCTTGTCCTTCCTCCCCCAGAGCAGGAGCTGAGGATGGAGACCAGGAAAGACAAATCCCCACGGCAGAACCTCATGGAAGAGTCCATTTTGAGTGGCTCCACGGCGCAGGAACCCAACAGGGAGGAAAAGCCCCAGAGATCCCACAGGAGGAGGGGCTGCAAACCCAGCCCAGGATGCTCTGAGGAGGAAAGACGCACCCAGTGTCAGGAAGGTGGGCAGAGCTTCAGCCAGAGCTCAGAGCTGGTGGTCCCTGAGAAGCTTCCTGATGGGGAGAAGCCCTACAAGTGCTTGGAGTGTGGGAAGAGCTTCAGGCAGAAATCCCACCTGATCCACCACCAGATGATCCACACCGGGGAATGGCCCTACAAGTGTGGGGAGTGTGGGAAGGGCTTCGGCTGGAGCTCAGAACTCATCATCCACCAGTGCATCCACACTGGGGAGAGGCCCTATGAGTGTCTCGAGTGTCAGAAGAGGTTTAGGTGGAGCTCTGCTCTCTGCAAGCACCAGCAGATTCACACCGGGGAGAGGCCCTTCTGCTGCCCCGACTGCAGGAGGGGCTTCAAGCAAAACTCCCACCTTGTCAGGCACCGGCACATTCACACCAGGCAGAGGCCCTTTGAGTGTCCCCAGTGTGGGAAGAGCTTCTCCAGGAGCTTTCACTTGACTTGACACCAACTTAGGCACAAGTAAGGGAAGCCCTGTGAGTGCCCAGACTGCAGGAAGAACTTAGTGCACTGCTCCAACTCCATCCCCCATTAGAAGACCCATGTTGGTCAGAGCCCTAGTGACCCACATTCCTTGTGATCCCTGCTGAGAAGACACCTGGAAAGTGGTCTTCAAATCCTCCTGGATCCTTATAGACACCTGGATGAACACAGACCAGGAACATCCTTTGGGACTCTGATCAACATTGAAAATTAATTGGGAAGAGCTGTTTCTTTGACTTTACAGCCCAAGAAATTTTCACCTGCTGTGTCACTTTTTCTTCTGGTGGCATCAAACAATAATGGATTGTCATGGAGATCTTTTCCCACTTGAATACTCTCCATGTTTATCCCATCAGAACACCTAGAATTGGGGTAAAAATAAAGAAATCAAGTAAAGAGATCTAAAGCTGAATCATTTTACTGGGATTTGAATGTGAATTTGAGGTTAAGGGGAGGATTTGGGTGTTGTGGGACCATCCAAGCCAAGGGACATGGCCATGCTCTTGTAGTTGTTCCAGCAGAACGGGTCCATCTGACCTCATCTGTTCTCCAGGATTTCCAGTTGTCTGTCCCAGTCCCTGGCCTGGGTCTGCCCATTCCAGGTGTTCCCCACAAAATGCCCAAATTGCTGCTGAAGTGCCCTAGCTGACCCTTGCTGGGGATGTTCCTGTCCACCAACCTCTCCTGCTCAGCTCCATGGAGGGCTGGGAGGGGTTTTAGGGACTCCTGGTGGGACTGAGAGAGGCTGTTGTGGCTCTTGGGACCATTTGTGGTGCTGGGAAGGGGTTTGGGGGCCTGCTGGAGGTAACTGGGATATACTGGGAATGAGTGAGGTCATCCTGGGGGCAACTGGAACCATACTGGGGACTCTGGGGTGACTGGGATCGAGCATGCTGGGGGCAATTGGAATATACTGGAAGTGTCTGGCACCATACTGGAGGGGACAACACTGAGAACAACTGGGACCATTTTGGGGGCAAGTGAGGGCAACTGCGAGTGACTGTGTCTGTAATGGGGGCCACTGAGGTCATACTGGCAGTGAGCAGGACTGTACTAGGGCTGACTGGGGGCAACTGGGATCATACTGGGTGGAACTAGGACGACACTGAGGGGGACTGGGATCATACTGGGAGTGACCAGGAACATTCTGAGGGCAGTTTGGACCATGGTCGGTGCAACTGGGATATACTGGGAGCAACTGGTACTGCACTGAGGGTGGCTAGAAGTGGTTCTGGGCAACTGGAATTATGCTGGAAGCAACTGGGAGGAAGTGGGTGTGACTGGGAGCATGCTGGGATCAAGTGGGATATACTGAGAGAGACTGGGAATCACTGGGATCATACTGGGAGGGACTGGAACCACAGCAATGGCCTGGGCTGGGTGATGTGGGGCCTCAGGGAGCACAGGGAGCACTGTGACACTGCGGGGCCTGATGGATCCAAGGGGACATTGTGACACTCTGGGCCCAGCCTGGCCGTGGGGTGTTTTGGGAGCCCCGGGGTACCCAGGGCAGCAGAGCAGAGCCTCTGGCTCAGGGGCAGCAGCTCCTCGGGAAAACCTGGGTGGGCAGCAGGGGATGCCCAGGGAGAAGAACCCATAGCCCAGAGCCCCAAGAGTGGCACCGGCTGAGGGACGGGGCAGGAGGGAGAGGCCACTGCTGGGATGGCGCCGGAACTTCAAGGCATCACAGGGCCTGTATGACATTACAGACTGGGCTGTGTGACATCACAGAGATGGCTATGTGACATCTGAGAGGCTGTGTGAGGTCACTGGGGAGGTCACTCTGCCCCATTCCCCTCCCAGTTCCCCCAGAGAAGTCCAACGCTGCTCGTGCACAGCGGGGTCCCCTGTCCCCCCGGGTCCCCCTGCCCCCAGCGCCATAGCCTCCCCCAGAGGATGTTCCACGGGATCGACCCCAGAGCCTGACACGGGGACGGGGGCTGGAGCCATGGGGGTTGGGACAGGGGGACAGGGACCCCCCGGCAGTGTCCCCGTGTCCCCCAGGGCCAGAGCCTGGGCCAGGGCTCCTTCACCCTGTGACCAACGAGGGCTTGAGAGCGCTGAAAAAATCCCCAGCAAAAACCAGATTTAATATTAAAGTGACAGCAGCACAAAGTTCCTTGGCAAGAGTCACTCTACTCCTGACTGGGCACTTCAGGCACAGCAAGGAAACAAAGCAACAACAAAACCAAACAAAATCCAGGCAATCAAACCAGAAATGAACCGAGAACTGTCCCTGTGTGTGTGACACAAAAAAAATGAGGGCAAGGATAAAAGGAATATGGCCCAAAACCTTAACAGACCTAAAACCTATTAGGAGTTACCTTATACCTTTACCTTAATTTCTACATTGAACTTAACAATTTAGCAAAAGAACAGAGCTTAACAGTATTTAACCTAACTTATAACCTATAACTATGCAATTTAAAACAGGAATAACATTTAACAATATTTAATTTAACATATAACTTATATTAAACATATGAACTTAGCAAAAGAAAAACTCTTAGCAGCGTTCCACTTAGCTTCGACCTTGTGATTTAGCCTTACCTACAGGCCTGACTGGCTCAGCTATCCAAGGCACTCAGACCCCTCAGGGAGCAGCATTCCTGCCACATTTCCCAGCACAGGCACTCCTGTGTGCACACGGACACAGAGAGTCAGTGCAAGGCACCTGTGAGAAATTCCCCTGAGGGCAGGGAAATGCTCCCTGGGGATGCTTTGGCATCTCCCCAGCAGGGAAGGGTTGAGCCTGGAGGAGTGGGGGGATCGGCCCAGGCTCCCTCGTTGTTGGGGATCCCCGAGTGCAGCAAACGGGAGAGTTCCTGGCTCGGAGAGGCCCCACTCAGAGGGAGTCGCTGGCCCAGGAGAGCTCCAAGGGCTCCTTTTGGAGCGCTGTTTGTAGGGCCCCAAGAGAGGGGCTGCAGTCCCAGCCATGTTTCATCCTGGCCGCACTTGGCATCAGCAGCTTTCTTTGGCAGGGTGAGAACAGGGATGTTGTGCCACCGAGGGAACACAAACAGTTCCCAGGGCTGCTCCTAAAGCAGCCAGGAGCTGGCTGGGCAGCAGCAGTGCCTGGAGCAGAGCGTGTTTGTGCTGAGCTCCAGAGGAGCTGAGCCCAGGGGCTGCTGGCCAAGGCCAAGGCCAGCGAGCATTTCTCATCTGGCAGGGCGGCCTGAGAAGGGGAGGGGGGAATGCACCAGCACAGGAACCATGGAACCAAGGGACCATTGTGACACTGTGGGGCCTGTGAGACCAAGGGACCATTGTGACACTGTGTGGCACCATGGAATGTCGGGATCACTGCGACACTGAGAGGCCCCATCAAACCAAGGGTCCATTGTGACACTATGGGGCCTCATGGAACTGTGGAGACCATTATGACACTTTGGGGTGTCATGGGACCAAGCGACCATTGTGACATTGCGAGACCTCAGGGAGACAAAGGTCCATTGTGACATTGGAAGGCCTCATGGAATCATGGAGACACCATTAAGAGACTTCACAGCTTCATGGAACCAAGGGGCCATTGTGACACTGTGGGGCACCATGGAACCAAGGAGACCATTGTGACACTGAGGCGACTCATGGGATCATGGAAGACATTGGGACATGAAGAGGACCCATGGAATAAGCAAAGCATTGTGACACTGTGAGGCCTCATGGCACCAGTGTGACCATTGTGACCCTGGGGGTCCCCACAGAACCAAGAGGACCATTGTGACACTGTGAGGCCTCGTGAAACCAAGAGGCCTTTGTGGCACTGCAGGGCTGCAGGGAACCAAAGGTCCATTGTGACACTGCAGGGCCTCGTGTCATCAGTGTTCCATTGTGACCCTGTGGAGCCAAAGGAGACCATTGTGACACCACAAACCCCAGGGCCCAAAGATCCATTGTGACATTGTGGCCTCATGGAACAGAGGAGTCCTGTGACATTCTGGGGCCTGGGGAACCACGGAGACCCCTGGGACACTGTGGGGCCCCAGGGAACCAAGGGAACACGGAACAGGTCTGGCTGGTTTGGCCTCCAGGGGCTGCCTGACAGCTTGGCACCTGCAGGGTCTCTTCTCATCTGCTATTGAAGCACTGGGGCTCGGGGCTTTCCTTCCTGTGGAAAAGAACTCTCCTTCTCCTCTAGGCACACATGGCCGGAATTGGGGTTTCACCTCCATTTCCTTATATCCAGGGATTGTTCCCATGGACATATTGCCAGGACAAATCTGGCAGGCAGTCGTTTGGTAAGGGTCACTGCTTATCTGCTTCCAAAATACGGGGGAAGTATCCAAGCTTTCCTTCCTTTGGGAAAGAACTGTCCTGCTTCTCCAGGTGCTCATGGCCAAAATTGAGATTGTCTCCAAAATTCCCTATCTCCAAAGATTGCCTCCAGACAAAATCTGCCACTCCTGACAAGTCTGGCTGGCCTTGCACTTATGAGGCTCTCATCTGCCTTCCAAACAGTGGGGCCCTGTGCTTTCCTTCCTATGGAACAGAACTGTGCTTCTCCTGCAGGTGCCAATGGCCATATTGGTATTTCACCTCCAATGTTGACTGTTGTGACAGACTGGAGGAGATTGTTGGCTGGAAACATTTCATGTGTGGGGGAGGAAGAGGCAGGTTCAGCCTTGCCCTGCCCTGGCACCCCAGCCCTGCCCTGCCCTGGAACCTCAATCCCCCCAGAGCCTCTATCCCAGCCCAGCAGTGTCTGCCAGTCCCTGGCACAGCACAGGCAATGCTGCACAGCCACCTCTGGAGCCCCAGCCCAGCTCCTGAGTGACCAAATGACCCCAAGTCCCACCTGGGGAAGGGCCCAGGAAGACCAAGGGGTATTTAAGGCTGACTGCAAGGCAAGCACACATCTTGACCCTACCTCCTCTTGGAATTTCCATCTGAACATTGCTGGAATCCAGGAGCTGGTAGCTGAGTGTGTGCTTCTCTGGATCTTATTTTTCTCTTTTTCTGTATCTACTTCTTCTATTTCTGTACTCTTGCAAATATTGATTAACTTTAAATTGAACAGGCTTAGATTTTGTGCAGTTGAATGGGCCAAGTTAATGCTTTGAGAAGTTATTTTGGTTGTTTGAATGCCATATTAAAATGTTTGCCAAAGTTTCACTGATTTTTCTAAATTTCCCAGAAAAGGCTGTTTTGTTGTTTAGAGCTCCTGAGAAACTCTTGATAGTATTGCTCCAGTGCATCCAACTCAGAGGACACAAATTATTATCATTCCTTTCAAATGTCTCCTTGAGAGAGTTTTTTAATGGATGGGGGTCAGGGCTTGTGTGTCCTGCTTGGCACAGCCCAGGCAGGGCTTTCACAGCCCCATCCCACACTCCATGTCCCAGCTGGAGCCGCTGGTGCCTCTGAGTTCTGCTGCCCCAGCCCCAGGGACGCTCTCCTTGTCTGCCCACTCCCCCAGGGTCTCTGGGCAGGGATGGCCTCAGTGGGGGCTGCTGACATCCTCAGCAACTTGGAGGCTGCTGCTGAATTTTACTGCTCCAGAGGCTTCTTCAGCCTTCAGCTCTTCAGTTCAGGAATTCAGTGCCCCAGGGCTCATTAACATTCAGAACACCTTAACAAGCCAAGCCTCTGGAAATAATTTGATTTAAGCTTTCAAATCCTTTGTGGTTGGTTAGGCGGATTCCATTAGTTTAGTTGAAATGAATGAATTTTATTTACACAGGGAGAGAGAAACCATTTTTTAGGTCCCGTTTTGATTTTTTAGTTAATACATTGATATGTGCAATCTCCAATTGACACTGAATCCAAGTACCTCCTCCTGCAGTTTGAATAGATATGAAAATCAAGACCCTTTATGGCTGACAATCCATCAGACTCTGTCCCTACCCCCACCCCACCATTTCCCCCATCCCAGCCCTGGCACTCAGAGCAGCCTTGTGCAAATCTGAGCTCCCTCCAGCCCAGGCTGCACCTGCAGGTTTCAGTTCCTTGGCTCCAACTCCCACCAGCTTTCCTTGGAGAGGGAGCTGCCCCAGACACAGAGGGATGTTCATTTATTGCCAGCCAACAAAGCCTGGGGAAGGCACAGCTCCATCAAATGCAAAGTCATTCCTCTGCTGACTATTAAATCCACTTTGCACAGCAGAGAGTCTCAGAGCAATGGAAAACACCTTCTGTGCCCAGCACAGATCCCAAGGTCCCCCCAAACACTCCCGGCCCCGATTATGCCCAGATTTGCTCTTTGCACACACGAGTCACAGGCTGAACACAGGAGCTTTCCTGCCCAGAGGGAGGAAAAGAGGGAAAGTGGATGAAGAGCTCTCCTGTGCAGAGCCAAAGTCAAAGTGCCCCTGCAGTGAGAACCACAACTCATCAAAGAGGCGAGCTGGAAGCACCTGAAGGAAGAGGGAGAGGAAATAATAGATTGAATATTGGTGACACTAGTCAACAGGAAGATTAATATTTCTTCTGCCACTTGCAGGAAATTTCTTTTTCTGGTGGGAAAACTTTGCCATTTCTTAAAAATACTCAAATGACCCAGATAATAAAGATGTCCTTGAATATTATGAAACTTATAGGTATTGATACCTGTGTCCCTTTCCAGGCAGACATCAGCTGTGTGCCCATGAACAGGCAGTGCCACTTGCACCCTGAGGTGCTGAGATGGGATTGGATCTCTCAGAGAGGAGCTGAGGGAGAGCAGAGCACCTTGCAAGCTGCAGGTCCCTGCCAGCCCCGCAGGGCTCCTGTGCCATCAACATCTGCTCTGCTCCAGTCTGGAACAAGGCCCAGCACGGTGCCGGGACCATCAGAGAGCTGAGGTGTGTGCTGGAATTCCATGCCCTCCCCATGGCACAGCAGCCCTGCATTTCCCTGCTCCAGCCTTGGTCTCCAGCACAGCCATGGAGGCTCTTTGGGCTCCTGAGTGTTCCTGCAGCCCCAAGGGCAGCTGAGCTCTGCCTTGGGCACAGGCAGCCCTGGCCAGCGCAGGCCATGCTCAGCAATTCCTTGTCTGTGCCCGGCCTTGCTGCCAGCCCCGGCAGCGGCTGCGTGGCCCCTCTGTGGCCCTGTGCTGGCCCAGCCATGGTGCCACAGCCCCTGTGCAGCCCAGCCCAGGACAGGAGCATTGCGGCTGGGAACGGCCCCTGTGCCGTGGGGCCCTGGGCAGCCTTGGGGCTCTGTGCCCCATGGCCTTCCTGCTGGGCAGCCTCTGCCAGCTCCTGCCGAGCCCGTGGCACCTGTGGGGCTGCACAGACAGCCCTGCCCGGGCTCTGCCGGCCTCGGGGCCAGCAGAGAGGAGGCCAGGGCTGGCCATGGCCGGGAACAGGCCCTGAGCCCCGCAGGAGGATGGAGCTGGGCCACAGCCAAACTCAGCCCAGGGCAGAGCTGGGCTCAGCAGCCAGGGCTGCCCAGGGCTGGCACAGACACAGGCTGGCGCTGACAAATGTCCTGGGCCCCTCCCTGCTCTGTCCGTACCCCAAGGGCACAGAGCAGCCTCCTCTCTCGGGCTCTTGCCTGTTTTCAATGCCTGCCCAGGCGCTGGCCCTGCCCCACAAGGCCTGGGCTGAGTCCTGCCCCTGCCCGCTCAGCCAGGCTGAGATGGACACTGATGGTTCCTGTGCCAGGCTCTCCCAGCCCAGCCCAGCTCCCTGCCAGCTCTGACAGCTGCCCTGAGCTCTGGGCAGCACCAAGGGCCTCTCCCCAGCACAGCCCAGCCGGCTCTGGCCCCACAGCTCTGCTCAGCCCAGGCTGCTCTGGGCACTGCCCCACGGCCTCAGCCCCTGCCAAGGGCACAGCAGCAGCTGCAGCTCAGCCAGGACTCAGCCCCACCATGGGGGAAGGGGCTTGGCCAAGGCCAAAGGAGCTCCCTGCCTGCCCTGCTCCCCTCTGCCTGAGGTGCTGAGAGCTCTGCAGCCCCTGCTGCCATCCCATCTGCCCAGGCCAGCACAAGAGCCCCGGCCCTGGGGCCCTCCAGAGCTGCTCCTGCTCCAGGCCCAGGGCCCATCCCAGAGCTGGGGCAGCCACAGAGCTGTGCCCATTTCTGCTCATTGCTGCTCTGATGGGGATGCATCCTCAGCCAGTTGGAGGTTGCTGATGAATTTTACTGCTCCAGAGGGCTCTTCTATCTCGAGCTCTTCAGTTCAGGAATTCAGTGGGAAGAGCCCATAAAACATTTGTTCAAAATGCCCAAACAAGAAAAACCTCTGGGATTAATTGGAGTTTTCAGTTATTCTGTGGTTAATTGAACAGATTTCAGAAGTTTATTCAAAGTGAATATAGTATATTGAAAACAATGCAGAGAGAATTGTTTTGCCCTGTTAAGTTTTCTTTTCCTGTTTATTGATTGATATCAGCAATGTCCAATTAATATTGATCCCCAGCACCTTCTAATGCAGTCTAAAAATATATGAGAATCAAGACCCTTCATGGCTGACAATCAATAACACTTTGTCCCCACTCCCTCCCCACCATGCTCCTCATCAAATCCCTTGGATCCTATGGATCAGGAATGGTGTGGCCAGGAGGAGCAGGGTACTGATTCTTCCCCTGTGCCACCCACTGTTTGGGCAGCACCTCGAGTGCTGTGTCCAGCTCTGGGCCCCCAATTTAGGAAGGACATGGAGGGCCTGGAGTTTGTCCATAGAAGAGCAACAAGGCTGATGAGGGGTCTGGAGCACAAGTCTTCTGAGGAGTGGCCAAGAGAGGTGGGGTTGTTGATCCTGATGACACTACAGGGCCCAAGGATCCAAGCAACTTTGTGACACCAAGGGGTCCCATGGAACCAAAGGGGCATTGGGACACTGGGAGGCCTCATGGAATCATGGAGACCATTGGGACACTCTGGGGACTCAGGGAACCCTGGTGACACCAAGTTGGCTGGGAGTGTGGATCTGCTGGAGGGTAGGAGGGCTCTGCACAGGGCCCTGGCCAGGCTGGATCCAGGCCCCAAATCCAACAAGGTGAGGTTTAACAAGTCCAAGTGCCGGGTCCTGCACTTTGGCCACAACAACCCCTGCAGTGCTACAGGCTGGGGACAGAGGGGCTGGACAGCAGCCAGGCAGAAAGGGACCTGCAGGGACTGATGGACAGCAGGCTGGACATGAGCCAGCTGTGTGCCCAGGTGGCCAAGAAGGGCAATGGCTCCTGGCCTGGATCAGGAATGGTGTGGCCAGCAGGAGCAGGGCAGTGATTCTTCCCCTGTGCTGGGCACTGGTTGGGCAGCACCTCGAGTGCTGTGTCCAGTTCTGAGCCCCCCAATTTAGGAAGGACATGGAGGGGCTGGACCATGTCCGGAGAAGGAGAACAAGGCTGGTGAGGGGTCTGGAGCACAAGTCCTGTGAGGAGCGGCTGAGGGAGCTGGGGTTGTTTATCCTGGAGAAATAGAGGCTCAGGGGAGACAAGGCAGTGTGAGGGCACAGGTTGGACTTGATGATCTCCAAGGTCTTTTCCAAACTTGCTGATTCTGGGATTCTCTGAAACCACCCTTGGAGCAGTTGCAGGAGGAGCCCTGGGCCTCCTCTTCAGAAGCTCCAGCAGCCCAGGTCCCTCAGCTTCTCCTCACAGCCCCAAAGCCCATCCTGTCAGTCCTGCAGATCCTCTGCAGCTCCTCCTCACTGCCCAGAACAGAGAGCCCCACAGCCAGACACAGCAGCCCAGATGTGCCCCCCTGGCCTGGGGTGCCTCTGGCAAGGGAGCAGCACCAGGCACTGCAGGAGCCTGCAGACAATTCCTGCAGCACTTGTGGGATGATCCTGCTTCCCAAGGGAAGTTCCCATGGTGCCAAGTCAGGAACTGCAATGGGGAGTGGGGCCAGAGAGGAAAGGGCAAACAGGGATGGGCTGTGTGCAGGGGAGGGAACAGGGGTGGACAACAGGAAGAAATTTGTAGAAGGAAGAGTAAAGAAAGCAAAGGGGAAACTAAGGAAATGCTCAGGGCAGTTTGGGGGTGGCTACCAGGCAGCCCTGGCTCTGAGCAGCAGCGTCTGCAGTGGGACAGGAAACTCCCAGCTGATGGGAACAAACTTTCTGGCTGACTGCAGAGGCCAGGACAAAGCTGAGTGGTTTCCCTGGTGTCCCCCAGCCCTTCCTGGCCCCAGGGGCTGATGGCATTTGTGCTGCTTCAGGTTCATGTCCCCACAGCACCAGCCTGGGGGTGCTCCTGCCTGCTGTGTGCAATGCAAACAGGGGCTGCTGAGCCAGTGCTGCCGTGTCTGTGCCTGCAAGGATGCGGCACCTCTGTGAGCTGGGGGAGAGGCCAGGGCTGCAGAGGGGGGATGTTGTTGGCAGCTCCATGAGGATGCCCTGGGATGCTGCCCTGGGCTGTGCAGTGCACTGGGGATGGATCAGCCCCTGCTCTGCTGCTCCTTCCCGTCTCCCCCAGGCCCTTGCAGAGCACCAGCCATGCTGTTTGCCCCCAGCCTGCCCACGGCCAGCCTGGGGCTGCTCACGGGGGTTTTCTGTGCTGAGCATTGGCCTGGCCGTGTTCTTGAGAGAGCCTGGGCAAGGAGCCTGGAGCCCCCAGGCCCTGGCCTGAGGCGTCAGCGCTGCCCCAGCAGTGCCCATGGCCTGTCCCTGCTGCAGCCCCGGCACTGCCACCCCCAGGACTGTGCCCGGCCCCGAGAGCACTCAGGCCCTGCAGCAACACCAGGGCCACCAGGGCAGCGGGGCAGGGCCACGGGAGCAGCACTGGCAGCACCAAGTGCTGCTGCTCCTGGGCACAGCTGCTGTGCCAGCACTGATCTGCCCCAGCTCTGCACACAGACATTGCTGCTGCAGCTCCAGAGAAGGCAACAAAAGGGCATCTCTGCAGAAAACTGTGCTGGGAGATCCTTTAGTTCCTTGAAAGCCACTGAGAGCACAATCCCTCTTTGAACACAGTCTGTGGGCACAGGGAAGGTGTAGAGAAACAAAATGAGAAATGGCACAAGGAATGACATTTCGTCGTGGACAACATTAAAATGTAAAACAAAGAAAAAGAACCTCCAAATGAAACCACAACAAGTATCAAAATGACTTTTATTAAAAGTTATTTGCAGAAATTGGCCAGCAGTTTAATGTTTCTGAAAGCATCCAGTCATCAGTCTCCTCACTTCAGCCTTGAGCTCCTGGTTCCTCAGGCTGTAGATGAGGGGGTTCAGGGCTGGAGGCACCACTGAGTACAGAACTGACAGGGACAGATCCAGGGATGGGGAGGAGATGGAAGGGGGCTTCAGGTAGGTAACTGTGCCAGTGCTGATGAACAGAGAGACCACGGCCAGGTGAGGGAGGCAGGTGGAAAAGGCTTTGTGCCGTCCCTGCTCAGAGGGGATCCTCAGCACAGCCCTGAAGATCTGCACATAGGAGAAAACAATGAACACAAAACAACCAAATAGTAAAGAAATGGAAAACACAATGAACCCAAATTCCTTTAGGTATGATTGTGAGCAGGAGAACTTGAGGATCTGTGGAATTTCACAAAAGAACTGGCCCAGGGCATTGCCATGGCACAGGGGCAGGGAAAATGTATTGGCTGTGTGCAGCAGAGCATTGAGAAAGGCACTGGCCCAGGCAGCTGCTGCCATGTGGGCACAAGCTCTGCTGCCCAGGAGGGTCCCATAGTGCAGGGGTTTGCAGATGGACACGTAGCGGTCGTAGCACATGATGGTCAGGAGGCAAAACTCCGATACAATGAAGAAGAGAAAGAAAAAGAGCTGTGCAGCACATCCTGAGTAGGAGATGTTCCTGGTGTCCCAGAGGGAATTGTGCATGGCTTTGGGGACAGTGGTGCAGATGGAGCCCAGGTCGCCGAGGGCCAGGTTGAGCAGGAAGAAGAACATGGGCGTGTGCAGGTGGTGGCCGCAGGCTACGGCGCTGATGATGAGGCCGTTGCCCAGGAGGGCAGCCAGGGAGATGCCCAGGAAGAGGCAGAAGTGCAGGAGCTGCAGCTGCCGCGTGTCTGCCAGTGCCAGCAGGAGGAAGTGGCTGATGGAGCTGCTGTTGGACATTTGCTGTGGCTGCACATGGGCACCTGTTCATGGAGAAAGGACAGGGACAAGTCAGGAGAGGCTGCTTGGAGCCAAACCTGGGCCATTCCCTGCAGCCTGTCCTGCTGGGACTCACCCACCCTTGTTCCTGCTCTGGGAAAACCTTCACCCACGTCCCTGCCTGAGCTCCAGTTGTGCTGGCTGAGTGTGCCAGGAGCAGCCAGGCCTGTGTGTGGGGGCTCTCGAGGAGCCATCCCTGCCCTGCTGCCCTGGGTTTGTGGCCCTGTGGCAGAGGGACAAGGCTGGATATTCAGGATTTGTCACAGGAATCACTCCTAATGCAGAAAGGCTTGGTACAATCTGCATGCTCACTTCTAGGGGAAAAAGACGGCAGGAGTTTGTTTTAGGAATTGTTTTCCTACCCATAGATCATTCCTTTCTCTCTGAGGTCAGAAATCCCCAGCATTCCTGCTGCACTCAGAGTTTGCCACTGAGAGATGAGAGAGGCAAAGCATTCCCCGTGGCTGAGGGAAGGTGAGGATCTGGATGGGCTTGTTCCCCCAGCACTGCTGTGCTCAGCCCCCTCTGCTTCCCTGAGCATCTCCCTGGGCCTGGACATCCCCTCCTGAGAGGTGCCTTGTCCCTGCCAGCGCTCACTGAGCCCATCCCACCCTGTGTGCCCTCGACCCAGCCCTACAGAAACCTGCCTGTGTGCAGGGCCCTGGCTGGGGCAGGCTCTGTGTGCAGCTGGGCAAGGGCAACACAGGAGAGCCCTGCTGGGCCCTGCAGAGGTGATGCTGCTGCTGCCCAGGGCTGAGGAGTGGCTGAAGGCCCTTTGGGAGGCTCCCAGCAGAGACACTGACCACCCAAAGTCACAGTTCTGGAGTCTCTGTCCAAACATTCATTGGTGATCCTGTGTTTCCCTTTCAACTCAGAATGTTTTGTCATTTGGGATTAAAATATCTGTTCAGCTTCTCTCAACCCCCTGTTGTCTATAATTAAAGGAGAAAAAAGCCCTTGCAACAGTGTTAGAACAGTAAAGTAAAAACCAGACCTTTATTGGAAGCTTCCAGGTGTCCCAGTGGGGATGAGGCACAACCGGCCCCTGATTTCAACAATTCATTGAGGTTGATTAAGTAGGATAGTTTACAAGGACATTCAAAAGAATATTCACTTGTCCCAGTTACACACCCCTGGCTCAACCCATTGGAGTAGGTCCAAGGACATTTTCCCCCCAGGTTTCGTTATCACTGCTGGCATACAAAAACCAAAATGTTCTTCTTGTAGGTCCTCATCCTGTTGAAAAGACTATATAATATTCAAAAATGCATTTATACAGTCAGGTTATTTTTCTAAATTCTAAGAAAAACCATAAGGAAATGTACTAGAGTTAATTAAATATTATAGATATAGAGATATATAATAAAACTTTAATATTGTTCAGTAAGAGTTTAAGAGAGGTAATCAAGAGTTTAATAGCAATAATGAAGGATTATAGTTTTCTAAGTATATAAGTATAATCCTAGGCTTACTTTCTTTGGGAAGTGTCCTCCGGAGCTGTGCCCAGGCTGGTCTGGAGCTGGGAGCAGCCCTGCCCCAGCCAGCCCCTCTCAGCAGCACCACCTGCCCTGCTCAGGGTGGCTCCTTCCCCCCACAGCTCCTGGCCAGCGCTGGGAGCAGCTCCAGGGCCGGCTGAGAGCTGTCCCTGGCAGGCAGCAGAGTCCCTGGCCCAGCACAGCGCCCTGGGCTGCAGGACCCTGCTCTGCAGGACAGCCCTGGGCACCCCTGGCTGCTCTGCACAGGAGATGAGCAGAGAATGCACTCACAGGGTCTGTGGGCATTGGCATGTTCCAGCTTTAGGAGATCTCTCCAGGAGCTGCAGCTGCATTGTCCTGCAGCCAGAGGTTCCTGTGCCAAGGGCTGGCAGTGATTCTGCCCCAGGCACTTCTCAGCCCCTTCCCAGCCCTGACTGATTGAAGCTCTCTGTGCCTCTGTGCTGTGCCCGGGCTGGCTGCAGGCAGTGCCCCAGCCCTGCTGGGCTGGCAGAAGAGCTGCTCAGCAAGAGAAATGTGCTTTTGAAGCTCTGCTTGGTTACCAGGATCACCCTCTGTGCCAGGAGCCCGGCCCAGCTCAGCAGCACAGACACAGCACAAGGACTTTAATGACCCTCTGGGGCTTTGTGCTCAGCCCTGAACATCAGGCCCTGAGAGGGAGCTGCAGAAACCTCTGCAGAACTCCAATTCAGAATCCAACTCCAAAGTTTCTTGGACTTTTAATGGGTCCCACTGAGGGACATGACTGAGAAAGTGTCCCCAGGCCCCAGGCAGAGCAGAGAACTGGAGGCACTGATGCCAGGTGGGGACAAAGAGAAGCCAAGTCTTGGTGCCCTGGGGCACAGCAGGGTCTGTGCCACCAAGGGCTGTGAGGAGACACCTTGTCCTGAGGCCCTGGGGCCTCCTGGCACAGCCCCAGCCAGGCTGGGCACTGTCAGCCCCTGGTCCTGCCTTCAGCATCCCCCCCTAGCCCACATCCCAGTGGCCTCAAGGATCTGCTGGAAGGAGTCCCTAGGGAGCCTTGGTCAGGAATGGCTCTGGGGGCTCCTTCATGCTCCCAGGGACTGCAGGTTTTTCAAAGGACTTTGGGTTTGGCTTTTGCCTTGGAGTCTCTGAGAGCTTTCTGAAATTTTGGTCTCCAGTATTCTGCATTAATTATTCTCTGGAGAGGCTTTGTCAGGAACAACACTCAGTGGGGCCCATTACTGTTTCAAGGTACTTCAGTTCTTTTAAAGTACTTGGTGTTTCCTTTTTGCTACAGATTCTGTGAGAGGTTTGTGCAATCGTGGCCCCAATTATCTGCTTTAACCTGTCTGTTGAGAGCTTTGTATTGACACTCACTGGGGCTCATTAATACTTGGAGATTCTTAACTTTTGCAAGGTACTTTGGATTCTCATTTCCTCACTGAGAGGTTTTTGTGCCATTTTGAGTCTCTGAGAGGTTTTTGTGCCATCCTGACCTCCAGTTCTCTCTTCCAAGGACTCCATGAGTAGCCTGTGTTGGGGATGGACCTCAGTGGGTCCCATTAATGTTTTGAGACACTTTGGGTGCTTCCTCTTGCTCTGACTCCTGTAAAGGTTTGTGTAATCTCCTCTCAGGCCCTGAGGTTCCAGGGCTCAGCTCCAAATGCACCACGGGGCTCATTAGGATCAAGCAAGTCCTGAAAAACCATGGCTCTGCCTCAAATTCCATCTTGTATGGGGCAGTACATCAGGAAGTTTCTGTAGTGATTTTGGTTCACCAACTTGAGATTTCTTGGCCAATGCATCAATTAGTGTGGTGGGTTCAGTGTTGGCTAATTACCAGTGCACTCACTAGAATATACTTACTCATTTCCTGCTGTGAGATAGGATTAGGAGTAAGGCAAAGTGGGCTCAAACTTTAAAAGGGTATAAAGAAAAGTTTATTAACAATAACTAAATGAAAGAGTAATAAGAATCAGAACAAAACTTTCAGAGCACTTTTCCTCTCCCTACAATCTTTTCTTTCTTGACAATGTAAGGAGACAAAACCTAAAATTTTCAGTCACTTTCCCACCTCTAGAATAGTCCTTCTTTAGTTCACATAGAGAGAGGAGTCTCTCTTTATTGCTATGTAGTCTTCTCCACAAGAAAACAATTCTCTTGCGGCTCTCCATTTCCACAAATATCAGCCACTCAGAAAAAGTGAAATAGTGAAATCCCTCCCATTTTCTCATAGCCTTTCTCAAAGCTGTGTTTATGGCCCATGCCAACTTATGGGGTATTAGTTTCAGGATGAGCTGTTTAAGGCAAAGGGTCTCTTCATCTCTTTCTCAAATCATCTTCATCTCTGGGAACAGAGGTCTTCTTCTCTCCCTGAGGGCACAGGGTCTCATCCCTCTGCTCTCTTTGTCTGCTTAAACTTCTCATGGGATCACATCTACTTCAACATTTGCTTACTTTAGCTGAAATAAGTAATCTCCCAATTCTTTTCAATGCCTTACAGGGAAAAAAAGAGTCTGATGTATCAATGACATCTTTCTCCATAGCTTTAGCAGAGGATTTCAACCCCAGGATCAAGACATCTCCTCATCCCTCCTATCTGGGACTCAACTTGCTCTTCCCTGCCCTCGGTGTGTTCATGTTGCTCCTCTGTGTGCCTGCCCTGTGTCCTTTTCTCTCACTGGAGGGAGGATGGCAGCACTGGCAGAGTCAATATCTTCCCGGGGCTGCAGATGGTTACACGACCCTGGCCAGGCTCGGTGGCCAATTCTAATTTTGGCCATGGTCCCTGAACATGAAGACCAGTTCTTTTCCATCAGAATGATGGAACAGAGCTCCACTGTTTTAGAGGCATAGGAGAAGTGACCACCAGGAATCAAGGCCAGCCAGAGCTGCCAGATTCTGTTCTGAGAGATACCCTTGAATACAGGAAATTTTTTAGGCAGAGTGTCAGTTTTGGCAATGGGCATCTGAAAAGACAGACAGTTCTTTTCCATACAAAGGAAAGCACAGAGCCCCAGTGCTCCAGGAGCTGATGAGAGGCAGCACTTGACATTCCAAAAAGCAGCCAGACCTGTCAGGTGGCCCCTGGGAGGCCAAGCCAGCCAGACCTGGTCCATGTTCCCTCGCTTCCATGGGGCCCCACAGTGTCCCAATGGTCCCTTGCTTCCAGGAGGCCCTGAGGTGTCACAATGCCCCCTTGGTGACACCAGGCCCTGAAGGGTCGGAAAGGTCTCCACGGTTCCACAAGGCCCCACAGAATCATAATGGTCTCTGGGTCCATGAAGCCCCGCGGTGTCACCATGGCCCCTTGGTTCCATGGTCTCCAGTGGTGCCACAATGATCCCCTTGGTTCCATGAGGTGCCCACAGTGTCACAGTGATCTCCATGAGAAGGAAAGAACCGAGCCCCAGGGTGGCAGGGGCAGCCACCAGAGGCCAAGGCCAACCAGGCTTGACGGTACTGACAGATTTTGGCTGAGAGCAACCCTTGGATATAGAGAATTTGGGAGGCGGAACCCCAGTTTTCGCCATTCCTTCATAGATAAAAAGGACAGTTCTTTTCAATAGCACAGAGCCCCAGTGTTTCAATGACAGAAGAAAAAAGAGATGGATCCTGGGAGGCTCAACCAAACAGACCCATTCTTCCTGGCAGCTTTTGTCATGGAGGAGTCCTTGGATATGTGGAATTTATGAGGTGGAATCTCCTTTTTGACCACGGACACCTTGAGAAGAAGGACAACTCTTTTCATTGGAAGGAAAGCACCAAGCCCCAGTGTTTCTAAAGCAGATGATAGGTGGCTCCCAAGAGGCCAAGGGCAGCCAGACCTGTCTGTCCTGGCAGCTTTCACTTGGGAGCAATCCTTGGATGTACAGAGTTTTGGAGGAGGAATCCCAATTTTGGCCATGGCCCATGGAGGAGAAGGAGAGTTCTCTCCCATTGGAAGGAGAGCCCAGAGCCCCAGGGCTTCAGGGCAGGTGAGAAGCAGCCCTCGACATGCCAAAGTGGTCAGGTGGTCCCCAGGAGGCCCAGACAGACAGACCTGGTCCGTGCTCCCTTGGTTTGGTGGTGATGCCTTGAGAGGCTGCCTAGAACAGAGCTAGGCAGTGTTAAAGGAATAAAGCAGGTATTTATTAAAAGGCCTTCAAGGGATGCACCTTGGGCAGTACAAGAGCCTGGCCCTGGCTCCATCCTAGATGGAGTCCAGGTCACGAGTTTTCACTGGGACAAACAGGGGGATTTGGTCTGGCAGGATGTGTAAAACAATCTCCTGTAATATCTACTTGTTCTTACACAGAGCACTTGGCTGCAGGGACACAGTCCCATCGTTCCTGCCCAGGTTTCAGGATTCAAACAGTGCTGTCCTTCCCAGGAGCTGTTCTTCATCTGCCTCGGGAGGCCTTTTGGCCTCTGGACCCACACTCTGGCTCCATTATTAACACTGCTGGATCCAAAGCCTTTATCTCCACCAACAGCAGTGATTTGAGGTGGATCTACTTTTTTCCCAATTGTTTTAAACACTGACAACATCAATAATTGTGCTACCCTGTCATGGGGTTGAATAATCCAATCTTGTTCACTATCCTTTAACCAAATTACTTCATTTTCCCCTTGATAATCTGCATCAGTTCCTCCTCCCATGACATGAGCACTTTGCAAGGCCAAGCTCCAGTGAGCAGTTACCAAACCAAAGTGTCCTGGAGGAATCTGGATTCCTGTTCCTGCATTGTTAACTCTCATTTGCTTCTGAATTATCCAGACTAATTCCAGTGGATGAAGGTCCAGCCCTGCAGCCTCTGGGCTGGCCCTGCCAGGGCCATCACACCCAGAACAATTTCCCAGGCAGTCCCAGTCTCACTGCCCAGGGCTGTATTTGCACATTGGAAGCAGCCGTGCACAGCCAGGGGGTTTCCATTTCCCCAGGGTCCATTGTTAAGGGCATGGAGCACATCTGGGAGATGGGTTCTCCATGGGGACAGGTTGCCAGCTCCTCATTCTTTAACTGCTCTTTTAACAAACCCTTCTCCACCTCCTCCTCCTCTTTATCCTCTTCATCTTTCTCCTTCTTGTTCCCATCCTCGTCCTCATCCTCGTCCTCATCCTCGTCCTCGTCCTCGTCCTCGTCCTCGTCCTCGTCCTCGTCCTCATTCTCCTCCTCCTCCTCCTCCTCCTTCTCCTCCTCCTCCTCCTCCTTGTCCTCCTTGTCATCCTAGTCCTCCCCCTCCTCCTCCTCCTCCTTGTCCTGCTCATCCTTATTCTCCTCCTCATCTTCCTCCACATCCTCATTCTCATCCTCTTCCTCCTCCTATTCCTCCTTCTCCTCTTTGTCCTCCTTGTCTTCCTTGTCCTCCTCATCCTTGTCCTTTTCCTCATCTTCGTCCTCCTCCTCCTCCTCATCCTCCTCCTCCTTATCCTCCTCATCCTTATCCCCCTCCTCCTCATCGTCCTCCTCTTCATCCTCATTCTCCTCTTTCTCCTCATCCTCATCTTCCTCTTCCTCTTCCTTCTCATTCTCCTCCTTCTCCTCCTCCTCATCTTCCTCCTCGTTTTCCTCCTCGTCCTCCCCATCCTGCTCATCCTCATCCTCCCTGTCCTTCTCCTCGTGGTCCTCCTCATCCTTGTCCTCCTCCTTTTCTTTATTCTCCTCCTTGTCCTCCTCCTCCTCCTGTTCATTTTCCTTCTCCTCCTCATCCTCCTCATCCTCGTCCTCCTTGTCCTCCTCATCTTCATCCTTTTCCTCATCCTCATCCTCCTCCTCCTTGTCCTCATCCTCCTCATCCTTCTTCTCCTCCTCCTCCTTGTTCTCCTCCTCCTCCTCCTCCTCCTCATCCTCCTCATCATCCTCCTTGTCCTCATTCTCTCTCTTCTTCCTCCTATTCCTCCTCCTCATCTTCCACCTCCTCTTCATCCTCCTCTGCCTCCTCCTCCTCTTCCTTTTCCTCCTCCTCCTCGTCCTCCTTGTCCTCATCCTCGTCCTCCTCCTCTTCCTCCTCCTCCTCTGAGTGTGGTTCTCAGGATTCAATGACTCTAGGATTCCAGGAACCTGGAACTCTGGGATTCCATGGCTCTGTGACCCCATGGATGGATTCAGGACTGTCTCCAAGGCCATGAGGGAACGTTGGTGCCAGTGGGAGGGGCTGCAGTGCAGGGGCACCAACAGCTGAGAGGCGACTGCAGCTGCTGCTGCTGCTGCTGCTGTTGCTGCTGCTGCAGCTGCTGCTGCTGCTGCTGCTGCTGCTGCTGCTGCTGCTTCTTGTGGGGGTGCTGCTGGCAGGGGCAGGGCCCTGGTGTGGCTGAGCGTTGCCATCTCAGCCTGTGAGCTCCTGGGAGCTCAGGACAGAGCCAGGACTTCTCCCCAGGTTGGCACTGCACTTGACGACAGACACAGAGAATGGAAAGTGCCCATGGAGTGGTTCCGAGCAGGTCTGTGGGAAGGAGGAGGGAGGGAGGATGAATCCCCTGCCCAAGGCTGACAAGGGAAGGCTTTGGGAGGGAAAGGAAGCCTTGACCTGACACTAAGTCCTTCAAGGGCCCAATTGTCCACACTGAGCAGGATTTCATCGGGCTTTGTCTCATGACAGTGTCAGGGTCAGAAGTGGTGGGAGGAGCTGGAAAGCAGGGCCGTGTATTCCCTCCCCCCAGCCCATTTGGGAACATCTGGGCAAGGTCTCCATTGTCTGCCTTCAGGCAGCTTGGGAGGCCCTTCCTCTCCTTCTCCTGCTTGGGGGTCTGGGCTTGGTTTCTTCTGTCATCTGCAATGCTGAGCTTCTCTCTCGTCAAACCCAGCTGCTCAGGTTTGTGTCCCTGTGTCTCGCACCTTCCTCCTCTTCCTCCTCACCACGTGCTCATGGAGCCTCTTTGGGCAGCTGGACTGGAACTGGCAGCAGCAGGCGAGCCCTGAGGAGCACCTCTGGCCTCCAGCCTTTCTGCAGGGCTGGCCAGAGCCTTCCTGCCAGGGGCGAGCCTCTTTCCTGTCTCTTCCCGAGGCAATATAGTCTGGATCTTGGCTCTGTCCTCCTTTCTTTCTCTTTCAGGGAAGGATCAGCCATGGCTGAAGGAATCTTCCATAGGTACCTGGTGCTGATGGCCATTGTCAGCATCAACCAGCCCCCTGGAAAAAATGGGATTTTTCCTGAGGACGACAAAGGAATTGTCCAGAGGATGAAGGAGCAGGAGGTAACCCTTCGGCAGCACCAGCTGCACTTGGAGGAGGAAATTGCAGACCTGGAAGCCAGACAGGAGTGTCTGGCATGGCCTCTGTGGGAACTGGAGGAAAGATCCATTGTCACACATGCACGGTGGTTTGCTTGGCTGTCCCTGCCACATTCATGATCTGGAGGCAGCATAGGAATGGAGCCAGAGGGGAGCACAGAGAAGAAAAGACTGACCTGGGGCTTCTGGGGAAAGCCTGGAAAGGAGTGGCCTTCCCGACAAAGCCCTTGGGCTGCTCAGGGCCATTTGCATCTCCATGGGCAGAACTGGAGGGTATCTTCCAGCATTTGTGGATAGACTTGTTGAATTACCTCTGTTCAAACAAAGGGGAACTGAAGAGGATTCTTTCAAAGTGTGACTCCTCCCTATTCCATCAGCAATAGTCTCACAGGATTTATGGGTCAGGAACATGTACAACACATGGCAGGGAAGCTGGGCAAGCAGTGAGTGCTGTACCAGCAGGGCCAGAACGGTGCAAGAGCCAGCGCCAAACAGGCTGAGGCAGCCAGGCCAATCCCATCTTTCCAGGGCTCTGGGCTGAACACACAGCTTCAATAACATCAGGTGTGCTCCCCACAGAGCCTTCTACAGAGCTCTGGGTGAGGACTGCCAGCTTTCCTCTTTATTTTGTATCAATGTTCTGGTTTGAAAGAAAAACCAGTGAGAGACTGTAGTCAGAAATACAATGCATTGGGAAAAGAGAAAAAAAAACAAAAATATGTGCAATAATACAAAAAGAAGACCACTGACAAAGTCAGAATACAACCTAACACCCCTCTGGCCGGCATGCTGGTGCAGTCCAAATTGGAGTGGCTGCAGTCCTCTTGGATTGGCAGATGTGGTTGCTGTGTCTTCTTGGAAACCTGTGGAAAGGCTGACTCTCTGTCTAGAAATTCCCAGTTTTATCCTGCCGGGAATGCCTAGCTCCTCGCCCTGGGTGGAGCAACTCACAATGGGCTGATGTTATTCTGAGTCATGAGTTGTGTCTTTGATCACCTGTTGAACAGAACTGTCTCCTGGAGAGTGTCTCTGAGCCATGTGGCAAGACATTGATGGGCCTATTAACAGGAGTTAAGGAAAACTGCCCAGAGGCAGCTCCTACTCAGATGGTAATAAGAAACATCTTGGTGCTCCAATATTGGACAATCAGAAAAGGAAATTTTTCTCTCGTTTTTCCCATCTTACCTATGCAGATGTGTTGGGAGACCATCTCTCTGTTTGTGTAGGTGTTGAACCTGAGAAAGACAGTCTGTAGTGTCAGATGGATACCTGAGGGCTGTCACATAAGCAGTAAAGGTGAACTGTAACTGTAAATCATTATAAAGAATGTAGTATGTTCCAGTCCCTCTTAACATTAAAATTCAGTGCCACCTGTGGCTCCAGTGGCCTGTGGATTAGGCACGTGTCTTTACCAAAAATGTAATGTTTATTGTAATATTTTTCAATTGGAATTAGGTCCAAAAGCAGGAGGATCTTGGTGCGAAATTAGTATTCAGCCTAATCATTACAACTAATTATGAGTTTTATTGAATAGATGCACATGTACAAATGTGCCAGCAGTTAGACTCTTTGATGAGTAGGTTTGAGGCATTTTTTCATTTAGTCTGTAGTGTGAACTTCAGTGCCTGCAGACGTACATATTAAATTTCCCTCTTGGTCACCACTTGATGATTATCGTCACTAGAATTAAATTCTTAGTGTAGTGAGGAGGTGGGAAATAGATAAGAAAGTCTGTTGGGTTTGCATGGGCAGGTTTTGGTAGGTGAAGTAATGGTTTCTGTAAGAAGCTGCTGGAAACTCCCCCATGCCCACAGAGCAAATGCCAGCTGGCTCCAGGAGAGGCCCACTGGCCTGGGCTGGGCCCGTCAGGGATGGGCTGATGCCTCTGTTATTGCTGTGAATATGTAAACTCACTGAAGAAGGGAAAAGCAATTGCAGCAAAGGAATTGTGTCCAGAAAGGAGCGAGGATGTGTGAGAGGAGCAGCCCTGCAGACAGCCAGGTCACTGCAGGAGGGGCAGGAGGTGCTCCAGGCACGGGGATGCTGAGATTGCCCTGCAGCCCTGGGGCAGCCCTGGGGAGGCAGCTGAGCCCTGAGCACAGGGAGGGCACGGGGATGCTGAGATTGCCCTGCAGCCCTGCAGGAGCACATGCCCCAGCAGGAGGATGCCTGAGAGGAGGCTGTGAGCCCGTGGGAGGCCTGTGCTGGAACAGATTGCTGGCAGGGACCTGCAGACCTGTGGAGAGAGGAGCCCACCCCAGAGGAGGTTTTCTGGTTGGATGTGTGATCCTGGGGGGACCTGAGCTGGAACAGGCTGTCCTTGAAGGACTGCGCTCTGTGGAAGAGTGATCCCCGTTGGAACAGTTTGGGAAGAACTTGTCAGGAAAATTAATCCACAAACACCAGAGCTTTATGTCATTGTCACAGGCCCCAGGCTGGGTAATAATTAGCATTGACCCCAGAATTCACAGAAGGCTGATCAACCTCTTTATTATATTATATATCATTGTTAAGGAACCCATTGCTTTTATACAGTTATAATACACCTGGACCTAATTGGTCCACAAATCCAAATACCACCGCCATTGGCTAATTAAAAAAACACCCTTTGGTAAACAAATCTCCATAACATATTCCACATTTTTATGTCACCAGGTGCAGCAAGTGAAGATAAGAATTTTTTCTCATTCTTTTCTCTGATCTTCTCACAGCCTGCCCCCAGGACAATGCCTGGGAAAGTTGTTTCTCTCTGTGGCCAGAGAGCTACTGCCACAAGTTTATGTCCTAAACAGAGACAGAGGAGTCCTTTCATTTTATTCAAATAAAGGGAGAGGCCATGGGGCATTCCCTTGAGGTCTTTCCAATTTTTGGAGGAAGCAGTCTCCTTTTTATCCTAATTTCCCTTCTGTCTTTCCACACTGAATGAGGCACTTAAACGGTACAGACTTCCTGATATGCCTGATACCAAAGATTCCCCTCTAATATATGACATTCACTTTTAGATTTTAATTTTCATGGAATCTATGTTTTTTCCCCATCCTTTCTTTCATCTTTCAATATCGAATTTCATTTATCAGTAAACCTACAGTTCGTTTGTTGTCTGAGATTGAGAGGCCAGATGTTTTCTATTGCCATCTGTGTAGCAGTTGCCTCTGGACTGTTTTCCTTATCTCCTTTGAATGGGCCCATCAATGTCTCCCCACATGGCTCAGAGATAACTCCCTCCAGAGCCATTTCTGTTTAACAGGGGATCAAGTGTTGAAGCATTTCTGAGAGACAGAGGTCATGATTTATGTTTGGAATGAGATTTGAGCTATTCCAGTCTAGGCCTCAGATTTGGGCCTTGTGAGGCCTTCTAGCCTCTGACGCAGTTAGAAATTAAGAGTTTGTGGTGCAGTTAGAAATTGTATTAAGGTGTGATGGGGAGCACTGGGCTGTCTGGGTGTGAAGTAGTATAGGTTTACAGTGTAAGGTTTCAGCCACCTTAAGACAAAGATAAACAATGTTAGCTTGCCAATCAAAGTGCCTTTGTAAATTGTAAACTATGTAGATGTGTATAAAAACTGCCATCTTGTCTCAAACAAGAGGAGAACATTGCATTAATAATATTGGTTGGATGTGCGTTCTCTCCGGCCAGCTTTCCCGTTTTATGACATTCCTGGCTTTTATCAAGGACCCACCGTGTTACTCAGAATGACATCAGCCCATGGTGAGATGCTCCACCCAGGGGGAAGAGCTAAACATTCCCACCTAGATATATCCTGGGATTTCTAGACAGAGAGGCAGCCTTCTCACAGGTTTCCAAGAGGACACAGCTGGGGTTTTCCACTGGACCAACTACACCTTTCCTACAGGACCACTGCTCCAACAGAAACCAGCTTTGGCTGCCCTCTGGCAGAGAAGCCCTTTTGGGGCACAGGTTTCTGGGCAGGAGACGGCACCGGTGCTGCCAGGGCTCGGGGGAACTCTGCTTGGGCAGGGACTGTGCCTCACCTGCTGCTGTCAGCGCTGCCCGGGCCCCAGGGCTCAGAGCAGCATTCCTGCCCTGGCCCACACGTTCCTGGTCTGTGTCCCATGGCCGTGCTCAGGATGGCCACCATGTGGGACGTGTCCCGAGGAGGCCGTGCCAGCTTCTGTGGAGGCCCCGTGCCCTTCCCACCGCGGCTGCGTCGGCAGCTGCGGGGGCTCCTGCTGCTCTGAGCCCGCAGAGCAGGGCAGCGTTTGCTGATGGGCTGAGCCCTTCCTAAAGATCCTGTTGGGCTGTCTGACACACCTGGGGCAAGGCATTCCTTCCACCCTGGGCCACTATGGGGGGCTGGGGGTGGCCCCAGGGAAGGTGGCAGTGAGTGCAAGGGCCCTTGGTGACACGGTGCAGCATGGTCACCGTGGAATGGAACGGGACAGGGATTCCAAGAGCCCTTGGTGACATGGTGCAGCATGGTCACCGTGGAATGGAACGGGACAGGGGATCCAAGGGCCTCTTGTAACACACTGTGGCATAGGTGTTGACAGTGACAAAGCCACACCACAGTGCTTGGTGCACGCGACGGGACAGGACAGGAGAGAGGGGTGCTGTGAGGAGCCCTCGCACAGCCACTCGTTCCTTGCTGACTCCAAGGTTTTCCCGAGGCGTTACTCCTGCAGCTGACCTCGTGGGCAGATCAGAGCACTTGGTGACCCCTGGCCTTCCTGAGGCATCTCTTCTGCAGCTGCCCTCGAGGGCAGACCGTGGCGTTGGCTTAGCACCGTCCTTGACAGGAGTCTCCTGTCCTTGTGGCTGGAGCCCCCAGGACCCCAGTGCAGTACTTGCTGACTTGGACCATTTCCGAGCTACCTTCTCCTACAAGCAGCCATGAATCCAGGCAGTGACATAGAGCACAGACCTGCGAGCGTGCCCAAGCTGGCCTGGGGGAAGGAGGAGAAAGAAGGCCCTGGAGCTGCCCCAGCACAGCAGCCTGAAGAGGTGGAGCAGTTCCAGCCACCGCAGAAAAGTGAGTGGCAGAGCTGGACCACAGGGCAGGTGCCTGCAGGCAGCTTGGCCCCATCCCATCCCATCTTATCCCATCCCATCCCATCCCATCCCATCCCATCCCATCCCGTCCCATCCCATCCCCTGGGGCCATGCCCATGGACAGGATGGAATAGGGGCCGGGCAGACACCCCACAGCCGTGCTCCGTGCCCTGGGCCGTCGCGGAGCTGTCCCTGCCTGGGCACTCCGTGGCTTCTTGCCCTTCTCCTACAGCTCGTTTGCAAATTCATCAAGAGAATTTGGCAGGAAGAGACCAGCGCCATGGGCCCTGGGCTCAGAGCCTACTCAGAGCTCCTCGGACATGAGACCAGTGCCGCCCTGCTGGTTTTGCTTGTGCAGAGGGGTGTTTCCAGAGCAGAGCAAGTAGGCAGCTGTGGCCAGGCTTCAATTCCCCCATGAGTCACACGGCTTCCCAAGCCACAGTGCTGGCCCCTGTGAGCCTTTGAGGCCATCACATTGTGGTGGGAAGGGAAACACTTCTCTGGGGACACTGGGAACACTGCTCCCTCTGGCAGTTTTCCAAGTCTCCCTGTGCCTTCTCCAGGTGCCCACCATGGTGAGGTACATCCACCAGTGGCTCATGGCCAACGATTCTGCTGAGCACAGGCTGGACAACGCCCTGCTGTATCTCACAGAAGCGCAGCCAAATGACGCAGTAATGACACTCCTGCGTGTGGCCCCATCCTGTGACAGGTATGGGGCCCACCTGCCCAGAGGGCTCAGGGCTCATCCCAAACCATCACCCTGTACAGCCTGTCCCAGGTGTCTGACCAACAGAGAGTCCCAGGGACCTCTGGCTGCTCCCTTTCCCAGCCCTGGCACGTCAGACCCAAGCCTGCTGCCATTCTCCCTCGCTGCCCCACAGGGGCCTGTCCCCACAGGGCTGGGCTGCCTGGCTGCTGCTGGAGAGGGGCAGTGGGCAAAGGCAGAGCTGTCGGTCAACCCGGGCCCCTAGAGATGCCCAGGCCACGGTGCTGTGCCTGAGATCCCCTGAGACAGAGCTCTAACCCCGCAGAGCTGCCATGGCCATGTGGAAGAGCATCATGTGCACACCCTGGACTGCAGAGCTGGCACAGCAGATACTCCTGGATGTGCTGGGGAGCTGGCCAGACCACAGCACGTGCACCTCTGATGGGGACAAAACGGGTGTCTTTGTCCTGGCTGTGATTTTCTGCCAGTGGCCTTTGCTGGCCCCAAGGCTGCCTGTCCAGCAGCTCTCCATCCTCCCTCCCCCACTGCATCTCCCTGCCTCAGGGCCTGAAAGCTGGCCTAGGGACAGCTGCAGGGCCACCAGGCCCGCTGCTCCCCCTGTGTCTCTCTGGGCCTCTCCCTGCCACGCTCACGCCCTGCCACACGGACACCTCGGCACTGAGAGCTGCATTGGGGGGCTTTGTCCTTTGCAGGCAACTGTGGTGATGTGGAAGATCCTCCAGGAACCCTGTGTCCCAGATATAGTGATGAAGCATTTCCCACAGTTATTTGTGCATCTGCTCTTCCAAGTGTTCTTCAACACCAAAGAGATGCCAGAGGTGGTTGATACCTTCTGGAATGGATGCCAGGAAGAACACGGCCTTGCCACCAGCCCCAACAGGTGCTCCATCCCAGTCCTTCTGTCCCTGCCACACAGCCAGGGCAAGAGCCAGTGCTCCCAGTGTGATCCGGGCTTTGCTCTGCACTCAGGTTTGCAGTGAGGACCCTGAAGTCCCTGCTGTGCCAAATGGACTATGAGGATGTGGTGGTGTCAATGGAACGCAAGCGTGGGTGGGACACGCTGCTCTGTGCTGACACCCAACATTATGCCGTGGGTCTGCTGGCCAGGTGAGACCCCCTTCTCCCCATTGCTCCCGGCATTTGTGCTCTGTGTCTGGGGTATCCCACTCAGTCCCCATGGCTGTGGGCCAGAGGCACAGGGGATTGCCAAGCAGACTGGGAAAGGCTGGGAGAGGAGGGTGCCCAGTAGCAGCCACATCTCAAAGGGCCCAGGTCCCCCTCCAGGTTGGGGGGTAAAGACAAGAACTGTGTCAGTCTGTCCTGGGAGGGGCTTCCCACCTCAGCTCAGGGTCTTAGTGTGATAGGAGCAGGCCCCCGGCTGGGTAATCATTATCAGTGACTCCATGTATTGCAGAAGTCTGATTAATAATTAACTTTATTAGGAAACCCATTGTTCTTTTAGATTTTTATGATATAGGTTGATTGAATTGGTTTTCTAGTCTAAACACTATCACCATCGGTTAATTAAGAAAGCACCCTTTGGTAGACAAATCTCCATAACATATTCCACATGTTCACAATACCAGGTGCAGCATGTTAAGGAAGGAATGATTTTAATTCTTTCCTCTGATCTTCTCAGACTTTCCCAGGCGATGCCTGGGAAATTTGTCTGTTTCTCTCTGAGGCCAGAGAGCTGCTGCCACATCTTAATGCCATTTACCTCCTTGCAGGGAGATGAGCAATGAATCCACCCCCTTGTGCAAAAGCATCTCAGGCTGTCTCCTTGAGTTGCTCAGCAAAGAGATGCCATACTGGAACTTCCCTGCCCTGGCATTCCTTGTGGAGGTGAGTCTGAAGGCCGGCGCTGCCTCCCAGCTCTCTGCCCTCTCGTAGCCGCAGCTGCCTGGGACGGTGCCCACGCCCTGTGCTGCTGCCTGGTCCCCGCCCTGTGCGGTTCTGGGCTCCTGCCGGCCGGGTCCCCTGTCACTGCCCTGTGCCTTTCAGGTCCTGCATTGCCTGGACTTGAGCGCATGCAGTGACAGCATCATGGATCTCTTGTCGAGGCACTTGCTGAGTGAGTGCACAGAGATGCGCCGCCAGGTTCTGAGGGCCCTCCTCTTGCTCAGGGATAATCCCTCGCTGGTAAGGAGGGGCAGCAGCTGAAGCCGTGCAGGCAGCGTGGGGCTGGGGAACACAGTCGCTGGAACTTGGCTGGGCTTCAGGCACTGGGGCAGCCGCTCCCAGCTCTCCTGCCTCCCACTTCAGCTGCCCGAGTGCTGGGACAGGCCTTTGGCCTCTGGGCCCTGTGGCAGCAGGGTGGCCTTTCATACACCTTTGCTCCACACAGGCCAAAAGAATGTGGAGCCTGACTGAGGTCTCGCAGTGCTCACCAAGGATCCTTGGATGGTTAGAAGGGGGCAGTGGCTGAAGCTGCGCTGGGCAAAGCAGCCCCTTGGGCTGGCAGGGCTTCAGGAGCTGAGGCAGCTGCTCCCAGCTCTCCTGCCTCACCTGCCCCAGTGCTTTGGGACAGGTCTGCGGCCTCTCTGTGATGTCACACGGACATCTCTGTGATGTCACACTGAAACTGTGAGGTCACATAGCTGTGATCTCACAGTGACAGCTATGTGATGTCTCAAAGCCCTCTGTGATGTCCCACAAACATTTCTGTGATATCATACAACTTCCTGTGATGTCACACTGACATCTCTGTGATGTCACACAGCTCTCTGTAATTTCACAGGGACATCTTTCTGATGTCACAATATCTCTTGTGATGTACACAGACAACTCTGATGCCACAAAGCTCTATGTGATGTCACATGGACATCGCTGTGCTTTAACACATCCTCCTCTGATGTCACAGAGACATTTTTGTGATGTCACACTGACATCTCTCTAATGTCAGACAGCTCTCTGTGATTTCACATGGACATCTATGTGATGTCACACAACTCTCTTTGATGTCACACTGACATGTCTGTGACGTCACACAGCTCTCTGTGTTGTCACACTGAGATCTCTGTGATGTCACACAATCGCCTGTGAGGTCACACAATCATCTCTGTGATGTTACACAGCTTTTTGTGAGGTCACACAGACATCTCTCTGATGTCACACAACTCTCTTTGATGTCACACTGACATTTCTGTGATGTCACACAACTGTCTTTAATGTCACACAGCTTTTTGTGATGTCACACAGCTTTTTGTGATGTCACATGGACACCTCTGTGATGTCACACTGCTCTCTGTCATGTCACAAGGTCATCTTTGTGATGTCACACAACCTCCACTTGATGTCACATAGACATCTGTGTGAGGTCACTCTGACATCTCTGTGATGTCACACAGCTCTCTGTGATGCCACACAGTCATCTCAGTGATGTCATACAACCTCCTATGATGTCACAATGACATCTCTATGATTTCAGACTGAAAACTTTGTGACGTGGCACAGCTCTCTGTGATGTCACACTAACCCTCTGATGTCACAAAGCTCTCTGTGAGGTCACACTGACATCTCTGTGATGTCACACAACTTCCTGTGATGTCACAGAGACATATATGTGAGGTCACACTTACATATCTGTGACGTCACATAGCTCTCTGTGACGTCACACTTGCATCTCTGTGATGTCACACAACCTCCTGTGATGTCACACGAACATCTCTGTGATGTCACACTGACATCTCTCTGATGTCACACAGCTCTCTGTGATGTCACATTGACTTCCCTGTGATGTCACACACTCTGTGATGTCATAATGACATCTCTGTGATGTCACACCGCTCTCTTTGATGTCACATGGACACCTTTGTGATGTCACACAACCTACTGTGATGTCACAGAGACATTTTTGTGATGTCACATTGACTCACTGTGATGTCACACAGCTCTCTTGATGTCACACAGTCATCTCTGTTATGTCACACTGAGATCTCAGTGATGTCACACAACCTCCTGTGATGTCACACGGTCATCTCTGTGATGTCACACAACTCTCTTTGATATCACACTGACATTTCTGTGATGTCACACAACTCTCTTTAATTTCACACAGCTCTCTGTGGTGTCACACAACTTTTTGTGATGTCACACGGACATCTCTGTGATGTAACACTGTCATATCCGTGATGTCGCACGAAATCCTCTGATATCACATTGGCATCCATTTGATGTCACACAGCTCTCTGTCATGCCACGCGGTCACATCGGTGATGTCACACTGACATTTCTGTGATGTCACACAATTTTTTGTGATGTCACATGGACATCTCTTTGATGTCACACAACTCTCTGTCATGTCACACTGTTCTCTGTCATGCCACAAGGTCATCTTTGTGATGTCACACAAGCTCCACTTGATGTCACCTAGACATCTTTGTGATGTCACTCTGACATCCCTGTGATGTCACACAGCTCTCTGTGATGTCACATTGACATCTCTGTGATGTCACAATGATATGTCTGTGATGTCACACAGACAGCTGTCTGTGATGTCACACTTACATCTTTGTGATGTCATGCAAGCTCCTGTGATGTCACAGAGACATCTCTGTGATTTCACACAGCTCTCTGTGATGTGACACTGACATCTCTATGATACCATGAAGTTGTCTGTGATGTCACACGGTCATCTCTGTGATGTCACATTGACATGTCTGTGATGTGACACTGACATCATAGCCTGGAGCAGAGCCCGTGCGGCCTCGGGCTGCAGCAGCGGGCAGGGGCACAGCTGCCAGCCCGCACACCGAGCACCGCGCTCAGGGGCTGCTCCAGGCTGGGGCTGCGGCTTCCCGGCCCTCCTTACCAGGATCTCAAGGAACTTCCACAGTTTCTCCTTCTTTACAGATTTTTCAAGATCTCTCCTGTTCAGGAATTTGGCCAAACAAAGCAGGGTTTCCTGAGAAGACTGGAGCGCAATAGAGACACGGAAATGTCCCTGCAGCCCAGGGCCCAGGATCAGCATCCCTGTGCCAGGGCCAGGAGGAGGCTGCAGCCCGCCAGGCGCCAGGGCAGGAGGCAGCCGAGCCCCCTCCCAGGGGAACAGCAGCAGCCCACGAGTCCTCACCTCTGCCACACATTGATTCTCCTCATGGCAGTGGAAGAAGAGTGGCAGCAGGCTCTGACACACTTGTGTCATCAGGGGCTTTTTTCCTTCTTCTGCTACAGCAGACAGCAAGGTTGGAAAGACAAACATGGAGAGCTGCTGCACGTGGCTATCATCCTGTGGAACAGGAAGGAAATAAGACCTTGGCATCAGCTGATTCTGGCCCACGTGGGTGCAGGCCTGCATCTCCACAGGGCACCAAGTGTCTGGGCAGCAGCCAGTGACCGTGGCTGAGGGCACAGAGCCTTACGTGTTCAAAGAGTGGCAGGAGCACCTTAGCCAGCTGCAGGGTGATGAGGCTGGGTATTGGGGCGTCATTATTCAGGAACAAATCACTAACTAGAACAATGGCCATCCTGACCACATCACTATCATTTCCCTGCAGGAGCTCCCCGAGGCCTTCGGTCAGGCTCCACATTCTTTTGACCTGTGCGGAGCAAAGGTGTGTGAAAGGCCACCCTGCTGCCACAGGGCCCAGAGGCCAAAGGCCTGTCCCAGCACTCGGGCAGCTGAAGTGGGAGGCAGGAGAGCTGGGAGCAGCTGCCCCAGTGCCTGAAGCCCAGCCAAGTTCCAGCGACTGCGTTCCCCAGCCCCACGCTGCCTGCACGGCTTCAGCTGCTGCCCCTCCTTACCAGCGAGGGATTATCCCTGATCAAGAGGAGGGCCCTCAGAACCTGGCGGCGCATCTCTGTGCACTCACTCAGCAAGTGCCTCGACAAGAGATCCATGATGCTGTCACTGCATGCTCTCAAGTCCAGGCAATGCAGGACCTGAAAGGCACAGGGCAGTGACAGGGGACCCGGCCGGCAGGAGCCCAGAACCGCACAGGGCGGGGACCAGGCAGCAGCACAGGGCGTGGGCACCGTCCCAGGCAGCTGCGGCTACGAGAGGGCAGAGAGCTGGGAGGCAGCGCCGGCCTTCAGACTCACCTCCACAAGGAATTCCAGGGCAGGGAAGTTCCAGTATGGCATCTCTTTGCTGAGCAACTCAAGGAGACAGCATGAGATGCTTTTGCACAAGCAGGTGGATTCATTGTGCATCTCCCTGGAAGGCAGAAAATGGCACTAAGATGTGGCAGCAGCTCTCTGGCCTCAGAGAGAAACAGACAACTTTCCCAGGCATCGCCTGAGAAAGCCTGAGAAGATCAGAGGAAAGAATGAAAAAACATTCTTGTCTTAACATGCTGCACATGGTATTGTGAACATGTGGAATATGTTACAGAGATTTGTCTACCAAAGGGTACTTTCTTAATTAACTAATGGTGATAGTGTTTAGACTAGAAAACCAATTAAATCTACCTATATCATAACTATCTATAAGAACAATGGGTTTCCTAATAAAGTTAATTATTGATCAGACTTCTGCAATACCTGGAGTCAGTGATAATGATTACCCGGCTGGGGGCCTGCTCCTATCACACTAAGACCCTGAGCCGGTGGGGGAAGCCCCTCCCAGGACAGACTGACACAGTTCTTGTCTTTACCCCCCACCCTGCAGGGGGACCTGGGCCCTTTGAGATGTGGCTGCTACTGGGCACCCTCCTCTCCCAGCCTTTCCCAGTCTGCTTGGCCATCCCTCGTGCCTCTGGCCCACAGCCACAGGGACTGAGTGGGATACCCCAGACACAGAGCACAAATGCCGGGAGCAATGGGGAGAAGGGGGTCTCACCTGGCCAGCAGACCCACGGCATAAATGTGGGTGTCAGCACAGAGCAGCGTGTCCCAGCCACGCTTGCGTTCCATTGACAACACCACATCCTCATAGTCCATTTGGCACAGCAGGGACTTCAGGGTCCTCACTGCAAACCTGAGTGCAGAGCAAAGCCCTGGTCACACTGGGAGCACTGGCTCCTGCCCTGGCCATGTGGCAGGTACAGAAGGACTGGGATAGAGCACCTGCTGGGGCTGGTGGCAAGGCCGTGTTCTTCCTGGCATTCCTTCCAGAAGGTACCAACCGCCTCTGGCATCTCTTTGCTGCTGGAGAACACTTGGAAGAGCAGATGCACAAATAACTGCGGGAAATGCTCATCCACTATATCTGGGACACAGCGCTCCTGGAGGATCTTCCATATTACCACAGTTGCCTGCAAAGGACAAAGCCCCCCGAGACAGGGCTCAGTGCCGAGGTGTTCGTGTGACAGGGCCCGAGCGTGGCAGGGAGAGGCCCAGAGAGACACAGGGGGAGCAGCGGGCCTGGTGGCCCTGCAGCTGTCCCTAGGCCAGCTTTCAGGCCCTGAGGCAGGGAGATGCAGTGGGGGAAGGACGATGGAGAACTACTGGACAGGTGGCCTTGGGGCCAGCAAAGGCAGAAACTCACAGCCAGGGTAATGACACCCGTTTTGTCCCCATCGGAGGTGCCTGTGCTGTGCTCTGGCCAGCTCCCCAGCACATCCAGGAGTATCTGCTGTGCCAGCTCTGCAGTCCAGGGCGTGCACATGATGGTCTTCCACATGGCCATGGCAGCTCTGTGGGGTTAGAGATCTGTCTCAGGGGATCTCAGACACAGCACCGTGGCCTGGGCATCTCTAGGGGCCCGGATTGACTGCCGGCTCTGCCTTTGCCCACTGCCCCTCTCCAGCAGCAGCCAGGCAGCCCAGCCCTGTGGGGACAGGCCCCTGTGGGGCAGCGAGGGAGAATGGCAGCAGGCTCGGGGGCTGACGTGCCAGGGCTGGGAAAGGGAGCAGCCAGAGGGCCCTGGGACTCTCTGTTGGTCAGACACCTGGGACAGGCTGTACAGGGTGATGGTTTGGGATGAGCCCTGAGCCCTCTGGGCAGGTGGGCCCCATACCTGTCAGAGGATGGGGCTACAGCAGGAGTATCTTTACTGCGTCATTTGGCTGCGCTTCTGTGAGATACAGCAGGGCGTTGTCCAGCCTGTGCTCTGCAGAATCACTGGCCATGAGCCACTGGTGGATGTACCTCACCATGGCAGGCACCTGGAGAAGGCACAGGGAGACTTGGAAATCTGCCAGAGGGAGCAGTGTTCCCAGGGTCCCCAGAGAAGTGTTTCCCTTCCCACCACAATGTGATGGCCTCAAAGGCTCACAGGTGCAAGCACTGTGGCTTGGGAAGCCGTGTGACTCATGGGGGAATTGAAGCCTGGCCACAGCTGCCTACTTGCTCTGCTCTGGAAACACCCCTCTGCACAAGCAAATCCAGCAGGGTGGCACTGGTCTCATGTCCGAGGAGCTCTGAGTATGCTCTGAGCCCAGGGCTCATGGCGCTGGTCTCTTCCTGCCGAATTCTCTTGATGAATTTGCAAACGAGCTGTAGGAGAAGGGCAAGAAGCCACGGAGTGCTGCAGGCGTGCTGCTGGGCTGAGCAGTGACAGCAGGCCCAGCCCAGGTGGGGATGGCTGCAGGTACCTGCGCTGTTCTGCGGAAGCGGCCACGGGTACGTTCCTGCTCTCGTGTGCGCTGCACGGCTGCACCTGGCAAAGACCGAGCGCAGCCCGAGCTGAGGGGCTGCGGGAGAGGCCGGAGAACACAGCCCAGCCCTGCACTGCCCAGGCAGGGACAGCCCCGCGACGGCCCAGGGCACGGAGCACGACTGTGGGGTGTCTGCCTGGCCCCTATTCCATCCTGTCCATGGGCACGGCCTTAGGGGAGGGGACGGGACGGGACGGGATGGGATGGGATGGGACGGGACGGGACGGGACGGGACGGGACGGGACGGGACGGGACGGGATGGGACGGGACGGGATGGGATGGGATGGGATGGGATGGGGTGGGATGGAGCCAAGCTGGCTGAAGGCACCAGCTCTGCGGCCTGGCTCTGCCACTCACCCTCCTGTGCTGGATGGAACAGCACCACCTCTTCAGTCTCTTGTGGCTGGGGCAGCTGCAGGGCTGCCTTCTTCCTCCTCCATCCAGGTCAGCTTGGGCACTCTCAGGGCTCCCTGCCCCATGTCACTGATCAGATTTCTGGCTACCCTCAGGAGAGATAACTTGGAAAACTCTGGGGTATCAAGTTCCATGCTCTGCCCTTGAGGGCACCTTCAGAATTGAAGCCTTGGAAGGCCACAGGTCACTGAGTCCTGTGGTCTGGCCTCGAGGTCAGCTGCAGGAACAATGCCTCAGGAAAGCTCTGGGTAGGGCAGGAACGAGCGCGCTGTGCAGGGCCTCCTCACGGCACCGCCCTGTCCCGTCCTGTCCTGTCACCTGCTCCGAGCACTGTGGCGTGCTCTTGCCCCTTCCAGCTCCTATGTCAGCACTTGTCACAAAGGGCCCTTGGAAACCCAGCTCCATTCCATGCTGCATGTGTCACAAAGGGCCCTTGGAAACACTGCCACCTGCCCTGGGGCCGCCCCCTGCCCACCCAAAGTGGCCCAGGTTGGAAGGAATTCCTGGTCTCAAGTGTCTGAGACAGCCCAACAGGATCTTTAGGAACGGCTCAGACCATCAGCAAACGCTGCCCTGCTCTGTGGGCTCAGGGCAGCAGAAGGAGCCCCCAGGGCTGCCGATGCAGCCACGCTGGGAAGGGCACAGGGCCTTCCACAGAAGCTGGCACAGACTCCTCGGGACACGTCCCGGCTCATGGTCATCCCAAACCCGCGAGTGTGGCACAGACAAGGAACGTGTGGGCCAGGGAAGGAATGCTGCTCTGAGCCCTGGGGCCCGGGGAGCGCTGACACCAGCAGGTGAGGCAGTCCCTGCCCAGGCAGACCTGCCACCCCCGAAGCCCTGGCAGGGCTGGTGCCATCTCCTGCCCCAGAGACCTGTGCCCCCGGGGGCTTCTGTGCCAGAGGGAGCCAAAGCCCAGGGGCACTGGGGGCTGTGCTCCTGCCTGCAGGGGCTGTTGGCAGGAACACCTGGAACAACTGCTGGCAACAATGAGTAGATGGCAAAATGGTTAACCCTGCCCCGGTATACAGATCTAAGTGGCCAATAAAGTACAGCTCTCCCCTCTTGTTCCCTGCAGCAGAATCAGGACCATGAACAGAAACAGTCACAGATATTCTTTCTGCGCCCCATAAGCAAAGCTGTGCGAAACCACAGATGCCTTCAAACTGACTCAGATTCCAGCCTAGACCTCTCACCTCCCAGGCAACTCATTCTCCAACACCCCTTCAACACCAACAGCCTGCAAACACCACACAGAAGCCCTCAACATCCTGCCAGGACCCCCAGCTGTCCCTGTCCCTGTCCCTGTCCCTGTCCCTGTCCCTGTCCCTGTCCTTGTCCCTGTCCCTTTCCCACCTTCCCGGAGATGACCTGGTTCCCTGCACGTGCCGTGAGATGGCACTCAGGAGGATCTGATCCAAGGCCTTCCCCGGCAGCAAGCTCAGGCTGCCAGGCCTATGGATCCTGGATCATCCTTCCCACCAAACCTTCCATTGGCACGGCTCTTCCATTGGCACATCTGCACTCAGCTGGGACTACTCTGCTCACCCAGGGCTCCTGGTAAAGGATAGAGAGCAGCCTGGCAAGCTCTTTCTCCAGCTCCCTCTGTGCTCTTGGGGAAGGTAGAACCTTCCACAGGAAAGCAACTACTGCCACAAGGAGTGGGTGGCATCAGCAGCTCTGGGGAAGCCCCTCAGGAATGCTGTATCCTAAGGGAACGCTGTTGGCCTTGACCTGTTGGCACCTGCAAAAGCTTCAAATCAGCTGCCTCAGCTTCCAGGGCCTCTCTTGGCCAGCATCCTGACGTGGATGCAGGACGGCTGCCAGGCACTGCTGGGACCCAGCGGGACAGGACCGGCTGTCTCGTGTCCACGCAGCAGCCCTGATACAGCCAGGGCCATCCCGAGAGCAGACAGACGCTCACGGGCCAGCAGAGAGGAGCAAGGAGCCCTGGGCTCCTCTCAGGGTATCTCAGCTGGGCTCGCTCCACAACACGCCCCCATTGGAAGGCCTGCTGATGTCCAGCTGCCAGAAATGCCTCCCTTGTGCTCTCCAAGATGCACAGGGAGAGCCAGTGAGCAGGACACTTGGGAGGCAAACCTTCCAAGCCTTTTCTGAGGCCAGGCACACACCCAGATCAGCCAAGACTCTCCACCATGCTGCCTGGCCCACCCAGCCCAGCTCTGTGCTGGCCCTGGGCCACAGCAGCTCCCAGCAAGCAGGAGGCAAATGCATCTTGCCAAGAGTTCAAACACAGCAGACAGGGAAGATGTGAAAAGTGTGTGCGTAAAGGGCTGTTAATTCACAGGTCCCACAGAGAGCTTTGGGGCTCACAGATGGACAGAGATGGTTCTGCTCACCCCTCTGTCCAAAGGGGGGTAACACGCTGCTGCAGGTGCTTGGGGTGGTCCCTGCAGGTCCAGGTGGATGCCAAACCTGCTCTTCACAGGCTTCTCCCTTGCCCTGCCCCTCTGCCAAGTGCAGCGGGCCTCAAGGACTGAAAGGAGCACAGAGAGCCAAAGGGGGACACTCGCACCTGCCTCACTGGGAGCTCCCTGGGAAGCACTTTCCTTGAGAAGCAAGCCCCTGTTCTCCAAAGGCATTTCCCCAAATGTGCAGCTTTTCTGGCCAACACCAACACACCCATAAGAAATGCTGGCAACGCTGAAGGCCTTCATGTCCTTTCAGGACAGGCACTCTAGCTGTAGCTCCTCTTCCCCCGAGTGTGTTTTCAGGTGGAGGTTCAGAGGTACAGCCCCAGGCCCTCTACAAACACAAGCTGCCCACTGCCTCTTCACCTGCCTCAACTCCAGCCTGTGGTCACGGCAGCAAAACCAGGCTGTTCCTGGCCAGAGCCCAGAGCCCTGCTCCCACAGGATGCTCTTATCAGCACCTTCCAGGACTCTCCACTGTGCATGCAGCGCTTTTCATGCCTGCTCCCAACAGGCTCTGGAAGGCAGAGCACAGCCTGGCTGGCTCTGCCACCAGCACACCCCAAACACAGGCGGAGGAAGAAGCAGCAGGGGCTGTTTTGTGGCCATGCCCAAGAGAGACTGGAAGGTGCCCTCCCTCTGCTCTCACTTGGTTGGCTTTCTGACTGGCTCTGAGCCTGGGGCTCCTGGAGCCAGCTGGCATTTGCTCTGTGCACATGGGGGAGCTTCCAACAGCTTCTAACAGAAACCATTACTTCATCTACCAAAACCTGGCCATGCAAACCCAACAGATTTTCTTATCTATTTCCCACCTCCTCACTACACTAGGAATTTAATTCTAGTGATGATAATCATCATGTGGTGACCAAGAGAGAAATTTAATATGTAAGTCTGCAGACACTGAAGTTCACACTACAGACTAAATTAAAAAATACCTCAAACCTACTCATCGCAGAGACTAACTGCTGGCACATTTGTACATGTGCATTTATTCAATAAAACTAATTAATTAGTTGCAATGATTAGGCTGAATACTAATTTCGCACCAAGACCCTCCTGCTTTTGTACCCAATCCCAATTGAAAAGTATTATAATAACGATTACATTTTTGGTAAAGACACATGCCTGATCTACATCCCACTGGAGCCACAGGTGGCACTGAATTTTAATGTTAAGAAGGATTGGAACATACTACATTCCTGATCATGATTTAAATTGACAGTTCACCCTTACTGCTTATGTGACAGCCCTCAGGTATCCATCTGACACTACAGACTGTCTTTCCCAGGTTCAACACCTACACAAACAGGGAGATGGCCTCCCATCACATCTGCATATGTAAGATGGGCAAAATGAGAGAAAAATTTCCCTTTCTAGTATGAAATAAAGAGGAAAGCTGGAAGTCCTAATCCAGAGCTCTGCAGAAGGCTCTGTGGGGAGAGCACCTGACGTTATTGAAGTTGTGTGTTCAGCCCAGAGCCCTGGAAAGATGGGATTGGCCTGGCTGCCTCAGCCTGTTTGGCGCTGGCTCTTGCACTGTTCTGGCCCTGCTGGTACAGCACTCACTGCTTGCCCAGCTTCCCTGCCATGTGTTGTACATGTTCCTGACCCATAAATCCTGTGAGACTATTGCTGATGGAATAGGGAGGAGTCACACTTTGAAAGAACCCTCTCCAGTTCCCCTTTGAAAAGATGTACAACCTCGGCCATTCCTGGAAAGTGTTTCCTCACAGCCCACAGTGCACCTTCCAATCCCTGGAAGTCTGAAGGAAGCACTAGGAATTCCAGCATCCATTAATGCAGACAAGGATTGAAATCCTTTCTTACCTGAAGAGGGTAGGAAAATATATTGATGCTGTGAAGAAAGTAGCATTCCTTCCCAAAATGCTATGGGTTTGAGAATTAATGTTCAGTTTAGGAAGGTTTTGTCCCCATCACTGAATTCCAGACATCATCACTAAACATGCTGAGGCCCTTTTCTCAGCTTCTCTGCTCCACCCTTCTTGCCAGCACTGGATGGCAGTGTCAGACTTCACTTGACACAAACTCCTCTGTGTGCTCCCCTCCTGCTGAAGGAAAGCTCGTGCCAAACTGTTCCTTCCCTGCTTTCCAGCCACAATGTCCACAGCCTCCTTCTGAAACATCCTCCCCTAAATGTCTGTCCCTTCAGAGGAGCACACACCCCTGGCTGTGCTTTGCACACTGGGTCTCTGTTTCTGTGGTGTTTGCATTTCAGTCTGTAAGGGGAGCACAGGGTGCAAGGAGAATGCCAGAGGCAAAAGATAACAGGAAGTCATCTGGTTGCAAACAAACAACTCTGAAAAGTTTATTCCTTTGCTTAAATCTATCTTATTGATAGAAGCCTATTGTTTATAACAATGATTACAGAGAGTATTTCTAATAATCAATACAGAAACTATTTCTAACAATCAATACAGAGTATAACAATCAATACAGAGATGATAGCAATCAAAACAGAGTATTTTTAACAATCAGTACAGATTATTTCTAACAATATAGAGTATCTCTAACAATCAATACAAAGAGTATCTCTTATAATCAATACAGAACCTATTTCTAACAACCAATATGGAGAATTTTTAACAGTCAATTCAAAGTATTTCTAACAATGTAGAGTATTTCTAACCATCAATAAAGACATTATAGCAATCAATACAGTATATTTAACAATCATTACACAGAAATAAGGACATTCTTAACCTAAGGAACTTAAAGAATTTCAGAACTTAAGAATTTGTCTTACAGGAATGAAGCAATTGAAGAGGTAATTCAACAAGTCTATCCACAAATGCTGGAAGATATCCTCCAGTTCTGCCCTTGGAGATGCAAATGGCCCTGAGCAGCACAAAGGGCTTTGTCAGGAAGGCCACTCCTTTCCAGGCTTTCCCCAGGAGCCCCGGGTCAGTCTTTTCTTCTCTGTTCTCCCCTCTGGCTCCATTCCTATGCTGCCTCCAGAGTGGCAGGGACACCCAAGCAAACCACTGTGCATGTGTGCCATTGGATCTTTCCTCCAGTTCCCACAGAGGCCATGCCAGACACTCCTGTCTGGCTTCCAGGTCTGCAATTTCCTCCTCCAAGTGCAGCTGGTGTTGCCAAAGGATCACCTCCTGCTCCTTCATCCTCTGGACAATTCCTTTATCATCCTCAGGAGAAATCCCATTCTTTCCAGAGGGCTGGTTGATGCTGACAATGGCCATCAGCACCAGGTACCTATGGAAGATTCCTTCAGCCATGGCTGATCCTTCCCTGAAAGAGAAAGAAAGGAGGACAGAGCCAAGATCCACACTATATTGCCTCGGGAAGAGACAGGAAAGAGGCTCGCCCCTGGCAGGAAGGCTCTGGCCAGCCCTGCAGAAAGGCTGGAGGCCAGAGGTGCTCCTCAGGGCTCGCCTGCTGCTGCCAGTTCCAGTCCAGCTGCCCAAAGAGGCTCCATGAGCACGTGGTGAGGAAGAAGAGGAGGAAGGTGCAAGACAGGGACACAAACCTGAGCAGAAGGGTTTGAGGAGAGAGAAGCTCAGCATTGCAGATGGCAGAAGAAACCAAGCCCAGTCCCCCAAGCAGGAGGAGGAGAGGAAGGGCCCCCCAAGCTGGCTGCAGGCCGACAATGGAGATCTTGCCCAGATGTTCCCAAATGGGCTGGGGGGAGGGAATACATGGCCCTGCTTTTCAGCTCCTCCCACCACTTCTGACCCAGGCACTGTCATGAGACAAAGCCCAATGAAATCCTGCTCAGCATGGACAACTGGGCCCTTGAAGGGCTTAGTGTCAGGTCAAGGCTTCCTTTCCCTCCCAAAGCCTTCCCTTGGCAGCCTTGGGCAGGGGATTCATCCTCCCTCCCTCCTCCTTCCCACAGACCTGCTCGAAACCACTCTGTGGGCACTTTCCATTCTCTGTGTCTGTCCTCAAGTGCAGTGCCAACCTGGGTCAGTCCTGGCCCTGTCCTGAGCTCCCAGGAGCTCACAGGCTGAGATGGCAACGCTCAGCCAAACCAGGGCCCTGCCCCTGCCAGAAGCACCCCCACAAACAGCAGCAGCAGCAGCAGCAGCAGCAGCAGCAGCTGCAGTCGCCTCTCAGCTGTTGGTGCCCCTGCACTGCAGCCCCTCCCGCTGACACCAACGTTCCCTCGTGGCCTTGGAGACAGTCATGAATCCATCCATGGGGTCACAGAGCCATGGAATCCCAGAGTTCCAGGTTCCTGGAATCCTAGAGTCATTGAATCCTGAGAACAACACTCAGAGGAGGAGGAGGAGGCGGAGAAGGATGAAAAGGACGTGGAAGATGAGGAGGAGGAATAGGAGGAGGAAGAGAGAGAACGAGGACAAGGAGGATGATGAGGAGGATGATGATGAGGAGGAGAACGAGGAGGAGAAGGAAAAGAAGGAGGAGGAGGAGGATGAGGAGGAGGACGAGGAGGATGAGGATGAGGAAAAGGATGAAGATGAGGAGGACAAGGAGGACAAGGAGGAGGAGGATGAGGAGGAGAAGGAAGATGAACAGGAGGAGGAGGAGGACAAGGAGGAGAAGGACGAGGAGGATGAGGACGAGCAGGATAGGGAGGACGAGGAGGAGGCGGAGGAGGAAGATGAGGAGGAGGAGAAGGAGGAGAATGAGGATGAGGAGGAGGAAGATGAGGAGTAAGAGGAGGATAAAGATGAGGAGGATAAGGAGGAGGAGGATGAGGAGGAGGACGAGGATGAGGAAAAGGACAAGGATGAGGAGGACAAGGAGGACGAGGAGGATAAGGAGGACAAGGAGGAGGAGGACGAGGAAGACAAGGAGGAGGAGGAATAGGAGGAGGAAGAAGATGAGAATGAGGATGTGGAGGAGGATGATGAGGAGGAAGAGGATAAGGATGAGCAGGACAAGAAGGAGGAGGAGGAGGGGGAGGACTAGGATGACAAGGAGGACAAGGAGGATGAGGATGAGGATGAGGAGGAGGAGGATGAGGAGTATGAGGACAAGTAAATGGAGGAGAAGGACGAGGAGGAGGAACAGGACAAAGAGGACGAGCAAGACCAGCAGGAGGAGGAAGATGAGGAGGATGAGGAGGAGGAGGCGGAGAAGGGCTTGTTAAAAGACCACTTAAAGAATGAGGAGATGGGAACCTGTCCCCATGGAGAACCCATCTCCAGATGTGCTCCATGCCCTTAACAATGGCCCCTGGGGAAATGGAAACCCCCTGGCTGTGCACGGCTGCTCCCAGTGTGCAAATACAGCCCTGGACAGTGAGACTGGGACTGCCTGGGAAATTGTTCTGGGTGTGATGGCCCTGGCAGGGCCAGCCCAGAGGCTGCAGGGCTGGACCTTCATCCACTGGAATTAGTCAGGATAAATCAGAAGCAAAGGAGAGTTAAAAATACAGGATCAGGAATCCAGATTCCTCCAGGACACTTTGGTTTGGTAACTGCTCACTGGAGCTTGGCCTTGCAAAGTGCTCATGCCATGGGAGGAGGAACTGATGCAGATTATCAAGGAGAAAATGAAGTAATTTGGTTAAAGAATACTGAACAAGATTGGATTATTCAAACCCATGACAGGGTAGCACAGTTATTGATATTGTCAGTGTTTAAAACAATTGGGAAAAAAGGAGATCCACTTCAAAACACTGCTGTTGGTGGAGAAAAAGGGTTTGGATCCAGCAGTGCTAATAATGGAGCCAGAGTGTGGGTCCAGAGGCTAAAAGGCCCTCCTGAGGCAGCTGAAGGAACAGCTCCTGGGAAGGACAGCACTGTTTGAATCCTGAAACCTGGGCAGGAACGATGGGAATGTGTCCCTGCAGCCAAGTGCTCTGTGTGAGAACAGGTAGATATTACAGGAGATTGTTTTACACATCCTGCCAGACCAAATCCCCCTCTTTGCCCCAGTTAAAACTCGTGACCTGGACTCCATCTAGGATGGAGCCAGGGCCAGGCTCTTGTACTGCCCAAGATGTATCCCTTGAAGGCCTTTTAATAAATCCTGCTTTATTCCTTTAACACTGCCTAGCTCTGTTCTAGGCAGCCTCTCAAGGCATCACCACCAAACCAAGGGAACATGGACCAGGTCTGGCTGGCTGGGCCTCCTGGGGACCACCTGACCACCTTGGCATGTCCAGGGCTGCTTCTCACCTGCCCTGAGGCACTGGGGCTCTGGGCTCTCCTTCCTATGGGAGAGAACTCTCCTTCTCCTCCATGGGCCATGGCCAAAACTGGGATTCCTCCTCCAAAACTCTGTACATCCAAGGATTGCTCCCAAGTGAAAACTGCCAGAACAGACAGGTCTGGCTGCCCTTGGCCTCCTGGGAGCTGCCTCTCATCTGCTTTTGAAACACTGGGGCTTGGTGCTTTCCCTCCAGTGGAAATAACTGTCCTTCTTCTCAAGGTGACTGTTGTCAAAATTGAGATTCCTCCTCCCAAATTCTGTGTATGCAAGGATTCCTCCATGACAAAAGCTGCCATGAAGATCATGTCTGGCTGTCTCAGCCTCCCAGAAGCCACCTCTTTCTTCATCTGCCTTTGAAACACTTTGGCTCTGGGCTTTCCTTCCTACGGAAAAACCTGTACTTCTCCAGGTGTCCATATCTGAAACTGTGATCCCACCTCTAAAATTCCCTATATCCAAGGTTTGTTCCCAGGCAAAATCTGTCAGTACCGTCAGGTCTGGCTGGCCTTGGCCTCTGGTGGCTGCCCCTGCCACACTGGGGCTCGGTTCTTTCCCTCCCATGGAGATCACTGTGACACTGTGGGCACCTCATGGAACCAAGGGGATCATTGTGGCACCACTGGAGACCATGGAACCAAGGGGCCATGGTGACACCGCGGGGCTTCATGGACCCAGAGACCATTATGACTCTGTGGGGCCTGATGGAACCATGGAGACCATTCTGACCCTTCAGGGCCTGGTGTCACCAAGGGGGCATTGTGACACCTCAGGGCCTCCTGGAAGCAAGGGACCATTGGGACACTGTGGGGCCCCATGGAAGCGAGGGAACATGGAACAGGTCTGGCTGGCTTGGCCTCCCAGGGGCCACTTGACAGGTCTGGCTGATGTTGGGATGTCAAGGGCTGCTTCTCATCAGCTCCTGGAGAACTGCAGCTCCGTGCTCTCCTCTGTATGGAAAAGAACTGTCTGTCTTTTCAGATGCCCATTGCCAAAACTGATACTCTGCCTAAAAAATTTCCTATATTCAAGGGTATCTCTAAGAACGAAATCTGGCAGCTCTGGCTGGCCTTGTCCTTAGGTGGTCACTTCTCATTTGCCCCTAAAACATTCCTATGGAAAACAACTGGTCCTCATGTCCAGGAAGCATGGCCAAAATAAGAATTGGACATCAAGCCCAGCCGGAGTCAAATAGCCATCTGTAGACCCAGGGGGAGATATTGACTCTGCCAGAGCTGCCATCCTCCCTCCAGTGAGAGAAAAGGACACAGGGCAGGCACACAGAGGAGCAACATGAACACACTGAGGTCAGGGAAGAGGAAGTTGAGTCCCAGATGGGAGGGATGAGGAGATGCCTTGATCTTGGGGCTGAAATCCTCTGCTAAAGCTGTGGAGAAGGATGTCATTGATACATCAGACAATCTTTTTCCCTATAAGGCATTGAAAAGTATGAGGAGATGACTTGTTTCAGCAAAGGCCTCCATGCTAAAGTAGGGAAATGTTGAAGTAGCTGTGATCTCATGAGAAGTCTGAACATTGAAAGAGAGAAGAGTGATGAGACCCTGTGCCCTCAGGGAGAAAAGAAGGCGTCTGTTCCCAGAGATTAAGATGATTTCATAAATAGATGAAGAGATCCTTTGCTCTTAAACAGCTCATCTTGAAACTAATACCCCATAAGTTGGCATGGCCGCTAAACACAGCTGTGGGAAAAGCTGTGAAAACATGGGAGGGACTTCACAATTGAAGATTTTTCCAGGCAGTGGCTATTCATGGAAATGAAAAGCCATGAGATAAATGTTTTCTTGTGGAGAATTCTCCATAACATTAACAAGAGGTACTTCTCTCCTGATGTGAACTGAAGAAAGATTAGAATATTCTAGAGGTGGTAAACTGACTTGAAAATTTCAGGTTTTGTCTCTACATTGTCAGGTTGTATGGAGAGAGGATGTGATCTGAAAGTTTTGTTCATATACTTATTACTCTTTCATTTAGTTACTGTTAATAAACTTTTCTTTACACTCTTTTAAAGTTTTGAGCCCACTTTTCCTTTCTCCTAATCCTATCTCACAGCAGGAAATGAGTAAGTATATTCTAGTGAGTGCACTGGTAATTAGCCAGCACTGAACCCACCACACTAATTGATGCGTTGACCAAGAAATATCAAATAGGCAAACGGAAACCACCATAGAAATCTTCCTGATGAACTGCCCCAGACAAGAGGGAAATCGAGGCACAGCCATGGTTTGTCAGGACTTGCTTGATCCTAATGAGCCCCGTGGTGCATTTGGAGCTGAGCCCTGGAACCTCAGGGCCTGAGAGGAGATTGCACAAACCTTTCCAGGAGGCAAAAGTCAGAAAAAAACCCCAAAGTTTCTCGAGGTATTAATGGGACCCACTGAGATCCATCCCCAACAACGGTTCCTGATGGACTCCTTGGAGGAGTGAACTGGAGGCCAGGATGGCACAAAAACCTCTCAGACACTCAAAATGGCACAAAAACCTCTCAGTTTTGGAAGAAGAATTCAAAGACCCTCACAAAATTTGAGTATCTCAGAGTATTAATGAACCCCACTGAGTGTCAGTACAAAGCTCTCACAGGACTCATTAAAGCAGATAATTGGGGCCATGATTCCACAAACTTCTCACAAAGTCTGTAACAAAAGTGAAACACCAAGTACCTTAAAAGAACTGAGTACCTTGAAGCATTAATGAGCCCCACTGAGTGTTGTTACTGACAAAGCCTCTCCAGGGACTAATTACAGCAGATAATTGGAGGCCATGATTGCATAAACCTCTCAGAGACTCCAAGGCAAAAGCAAAAGCCAAAGTCCTTTGAAAAACCTGCAGTTCCTGGAAGCATGAAGGAGCCCCCAGGGCCATTCCTGACCAAGGCTCCCCAGGGACTCCTTCCAGCAGATCCTTGAGGCCACTGGGATGTGGGCCAGGGGGGGATGCTGAGGGCAGGACCAGGGGCTGACAGTGCCCAGCCTGGCTGGGGCTGTACCAGGAGGCCCCAGGGCCTCAGGACAAGGTGTCTCCTCACAGCCCTTGGTGGCACAGACCCTGCTGTGCCCCAGGGCACCAAGACTTGGCTTCTCTTTGTCCCCACCTGGCATCAGTGCCTCCAGTTCTCTGCTCTGCCTGGGGCCTGGGGACACTTTCTCAGTCGTGTCCCTCAGTGGGACCCATTAAAAGTCCAAGAAACTTTGGAGTTGGATTCTGACATGGAGTTCTCCAGAGGTTTCTGCAGCTCCCTCTCAGGGCCTGATGTTCAGGGCCTGAGCACAAAGCCCCAGAGGGTCATTAAAGTCCTTGTGCTGTGTTTGTGCTGCTGAGCTGGGCCGGGCTCCTGGCACAGAGGGTGATCCTGGTAACCAAGCAGAGCTTCAAAAGCACATTTCTCTTGCTGAGCAGCTCTTCTGCCAGCCCAGCAGGGCTGGGGCACTGCCTGCAGCCAGCCCGGGCACAGCACAGAGGCACAGAGAGCTTCAATCAGTCAGGGCTGGGAAGGGGCTGAGAAGTGCCTGGGGCAGAATCACTGCCAGCCCTTGGCACAGGAACCTCTGGCTGCAGGACAATGCAGCTGCAGCTCCTGGAGAGATCTCCTAAAGCTGGAACATGCCAATGCCCACAGCCCCTGTGAGTGCATTCTCTGCTCATCTCCTGTGCAGAGCAGCCAGGGGTGCCCAGGGCTGTCCTGCAGAGCAGGGTCCTGCAGCCCAGGGCGCTGTGCTGGGCCAGGGACTCTGCTGCCTGCCAGGGACAGCTCTCAGCCGGCCCTGGAGCTGCTCCCAGCGCTGGCCAGGAGCTGTGGGGGGAAGGAGCCACCCTGAGCAGGGCAGGTGCTGCTGCTGAGAGGGGCTGGCTGGGGCAGGGCTGCTCCCAGCTCCAGACCAGCCTGGGCACAGCTCCGGAGGGCACTTCCCAAAGGAGGTAAGCCAGGGTTTGCTGTAAAGGTCAGGAGCTTTCCTGAGAGTGTTTTCAATTTTCTGCTTGGAGAAAGATGATGAAGTTGTGATGATGATAAAAATATTTTTGCTTTTTATATATTTTTCATATATTCATAGTTCTGTAAATTACTGTTACGTAGTTTTAAAATTATAATCCTTAACTAACTCTATTAAACTCTTAAATAACTCTTTTTAACTACTATTATATATTTAATGTATTTATGATCCTTAATTAACTCTAGTATGTTTCCTTACCTTCTCTTAGATTTTAGAACTATAACCTGTCTAAATACATTTTTAAAGTGCTATATAATCTTTTTATCAGAGAAAGAACCCACAAGAAGCGTATTTTGGGTTTTGAATGTAAGCAGTGATAAGAAAAACTGGGACAAAGAAGGCCCTGGACTTATTCCAGTGGGTTGAGCCAGGGGTGTGTAACTGGGTACTGAATCTCCCATTGGATGTTCCTGTTAAATATCCTAAATAATCAACATGAACAAATTGTTGAAATCAGGGGCTGGGTGTGCCTCATCCCCACTGGGACACCTGGAAGGTTCCAATGAAGTTCTGGTTTTAACTTCACTGTTCTAACACTGTTGCAAGGGTTCGTTTTTTTTCTCTTTTGATTATAGACAACAGGGGGATGAGAGAAGCAGAACAGGAATTGTAATCCCAGATTCACAGAACATTGTGAGTTGAAAGGGATGCACAGCATCATCAAAGGAATGTTTGAACATTTACAGAGACTCCAGAACTGTGACTTTGGCTGGTCAATCTCACTGCTGGGAGCCTCCCAAAGGGCCTTCAGCCACTCCTCAGCCCTGGGCAGCAGCAGCATCACCTCTGCAGGGCCCAGCAGGGCTCTCCTGAGCTGCCCTTGCCCAGCTGCACACAGAGCCTGCCCCAGCCAGGGCCCTGCACACAGGCAGGTTTCTGTAGGGCCGGCCTGAGGGCACACAGGGTGGGATGGGCTCTGTGAGCGCTGGCAGGGACAAGGCACCTCTCAGGAGGGGATGTCCAGGCCCAGGGAGATGCTCAGGGAAGGAGAGGGGGCTGGACAGAGCAGTGCTGGGGGAACAAGCCCATCCAGCCCCTCACCTTCCCTCAGCCACAGGGAATCCTTTACCTCTCACAGCTCTCAGTGGGAAACTCTGAGTGCAGCAGGAATTCTGGGGATTTCTGAACTCAAAGAGACAGGAATTGTGTGTGGGTAGGAAATAAATTCCTAAATCCAACCCCTGCCATCAACTTCTCTTAGAAGTGTAAGTGCAGATGGTACCAAACCTTTCTGCAGAAGGAGTGATTCCCCTGACCAATCCTGAATATCCAGCCTTGTCCCTCTGCCACATGGCCACAAACCCAGGGCAGCAGGGCAGGGATGGCTCCTCGAGAGCCCCCACACACTGCCCTGACTGCTTCTGGCACATTCAGCCAGCACAACTGGAGCTCAGGCAGGGACCTGGGTGAAGGTTTTCCCAGAGCAGGAACAAGGGTGGGTGAGTCCCAGCAGGACAGTCGGCAGGGAATGGCCCAGGTTTGGCTCCAAGCAGCCTCTCCTGACTTGTCCATGTCCTTCTCCATGAACAGGTGCCCATGTGCAGCCACAGCAAATGTCCAACAGCAGCTCCATCAGCCACTTCCTCCTGCTGGCACTGGCAGACACGCGGCAGCTGCAGCTCCTGCACTTCTGCCTCTTCCTGGGCATCTCCCTGGCTGCCCTCCTGGGCAACGGCCTCATCATCAGCGCCGTAGCCTGCGGCCACCACCTGCACACGCCCATGTTCTTCTTCCTGCTCAACCTGGCCCTCAGCGACCTGGGCTCCATCTGCACCACTGTCCCCAAAGCCATGCACAATTCCCTCTGGGACACCAGGAACATCTCCTACACAGGATGTGCTGCACAAGATTTTTTTTTCTTTTCTGTGCTGCAACAGAATATTTCCTGCTGACCATCATGTGCTACGACCGCTACGTGTCCATCTGCAAACCCCCGCACTACGGGACCCTCCTGGGCAGCAGAGCTTGTGCCCACATGGCAGCAGCTGCCTGGGCCAGTGGCTTTCTCAATGCTCTGCTGCACACAGCCAATACATTTTCCATGACCCTGTGCCATGGCAATGCCCTGGGCCAGTTCTTCTGTGAAATCCCACAGATCCTCAAGCTCTCCTGCGCCAATTCACACCTCAGGGAACTTGGGCTACTTGTGGTTACTAGCAGTTTATCATTTTGTTGTTTTTTGTTCATTGTTTTCTCCTATGTACAGATCGTCAGGGCTGTGCTGAGGATCCCTTCTTAGCAGGGACGGCACAAAGCCTTTCCCACCTGCCTCCCTCACCTGGCTGTAGTCTCTCTCTTTGTCAGCACTGCAGAATTTGCTCACCTGAAGCCTGCCTCGATGTCCTCCCCATCCCTGGATCTGGCCCTGTCAGTTCTGCGCGACGAAATCCTGCTCAGCATGGGCAACTGAGCCCTTGAAGGGCTTAGTGTCAGGTCAAGGCTTGCTTTCCCTCCCAAAGCCTTCCCTTGGCAGCCTTGGGCAGGGGATTCATCCTCCCTCCCTCCTCCTTCCCACAGACCTGCTCGGAACCACTCTGTGGGCACGTTCCATTCTCTGTGTCTGTCCTCAAGTGCAGTGCCAACCTGGGTCAGTCCTGGCCCTGTCCTGAGCTCCCAGGAGCTCACAGGCTGAGATGTCAACGCTCAGCCAAACCAGGGCCCTACCCCTGCCAGCAGCACCCCCACAAGGAGCAGCAGCAGCAGCAGCAGCAGCAGCAGCAGCAGCAGCAGCAGCAGCAGCAACTCAGTCGCCTCTCAGCTGTTGGTGCCCCTGCACTGCAGCACATCCCGCTGGCACCAACGTTCCCTTGTGGCCTTGGAGCCAGTCCTGAATCCATCCATGGGGTCACAGAGCCATGGAACGCCAGAGTTCCAGGTTCCTGGAATTCTAGAGTCATTGAATCTTGAGAACCACACACAGACGAGGAGGAGAAGGAGGAGGAGGAAGAGGAGGAGGAGGAAGAGGAGAGGGAGGAGGAATAGAAGGAGGACGAGGAGGAGGAGGAGGAGGAGGAGGAGGAGGAGGAGGAGGAGGAGGAGGAGGAGGAGGAGGAGGAGGAGGAGGAGGAGGAGGAGGAAGAGGAGGAGGAGGACGAGGAAGAGGAGGAGGAGGAGGACGAGGAGGAGGACGAGGATGAGGAGGACGAGGATGAGGAGGAGGAGTAGGTGGATGACGAGTAGGAGGAGGACAAGGAGGAGGAGGATGAGGACGAGGACGACGAGGATGCGGAGGACGATGAGGATGAGGAGGAGGAGGACAAAGAGGAGGAGGATAAGGAGGAGGAAAAGGAGGAGGAAGAAGAGGAGGAGGAAGAGGAAGAGGAAGAGGAAGAGGAGAAAGAAGAGGAGGAGGAGTAGGAGGACGAGGAAAAGGACGAGGAGGAGGACGAGGAGGAGGACGAGGAGGAGGAGGACGAGGAGGAGGACGAGGAGGAGGAGGACGATGAGAAGGATGAGGAGGAGGAGGTCAAAGAGGAGGAGGAAGAGGAGGAGGAGGATGAGGACGAGGAGGAGGTGGAGGACGAGGAGGAGGAGGAGGACGAGGACAAGGAGGACGAGGATGAGGAGGAGGAGTAGGTGGAGGAGGAGGAAGAAGAGGACAAGGAGGAGGAGGATGAGGACGAGAAGGACAAGGACGAGGAGGACGATGAGGACGAGGACGAGGAGGACGACGAGGACGAGGAGGACGAAGGGGACGAGGAGGACGATGAGGAGGACGAGTAGGAGGACGAAGGAGGAGGACGAGGAGGACGAGGAGGAGGAGGAGGAGGAGGAGGAGGACGACGACGACGACGACGACGACGATGACCAAGAGGAGTTTGAAGATGAGGAGGAGGAATAGGAGGAGGAAGAGAGAGAACGAGGACAAGGAGGATGATGAGGAGAAGGAGAACGAGGAGGAAGAGGAGAATGAGGATGAGGAAGAGGAGGAGGAGGAGGACAATGACAAGGAGGGTGAGGATGGGGAGGAGAAAGAGGAGGAGCAGGAGGAGGAAGAGGAGGAGGAGGAGGACAAGGAATAGGAGGAGGCAGAGAAGCATGAAGAGGAGGAATAGGAGGAGGAAGAGAGAGGACAAGGACAAGAAGGATGATTAGGATGAGGAGGAGGAGGACAACGAGGAGGAGGAGGAGGATAAGAAGGATGAGGACTAGGACAAGGAGGAGAAGGATGAAGATGAGGAAAAGGATGAAGATGCAGAAGACAAGGAGGACGAGGAGGTTGAGTAGGAGGAGGAGGAGGAGGAGGAGGAGGAGAACGAGGACGAGGACAAGGACGAGGACGAGGACGAGGACGAGGACGAGGACGAGGACGAGGACGAGGACGAGGACGAGGACGAGGACGAGGATGAGGACGAGGACGACGACCACAAAGATGACGACGAAGAGGAGGTGGAAGATGACGAGGAGGAATAGGAGGAGGAAGAGAGAGAACAAGGACAAGGAGGATGAGGAGGAGGAGGAGGAGAACGAGGAGGAGCAGGAGGAGGAAGAGGAGGAGGAGGAGGACGACAAGGACTAGGGCAAGCACAAGGAAGATGAGAAGGAGGAGGAGGACATAGAAGAGGAGGAGGAGGAGAAGAAGGATGAGGACGAGGACGAGGGGGAGAAGGATGAGGATGAGGAAAAAGATGATGATGCAGAGGACAAGTAGGAGGAGGAGGAGGAGGAGGAGGAGGAAAAGGAAGATGAACAGGAGGAGGAGGAAGACAAGGTGGAGAATAAAGAGGAGGAGGACAAGGATGAGGAGGACCAGGAGGAGAAGGAGGAGGAGGATGAGGATGAGCAGGATGGGGAGGACGAGGAGGAGGAAGAGGAGGAGGAGAATGAGGAGAATGAGGATGAGGAGGACAATGAGGAGGATGAGGAGGATAAGGATGCGGAGGATAAGGAGGAGGAGGATGAGGAGGAGGACAAGGATGAGGAAAAGGACGAGGATGAGGAGGATAAGGAGGACGAGGAGGAAAAGGAGGACAAGGAGGAGGAGGATGAGGAAGACGAGGAGGGGGAGGAGGAATAGGAGGATAAAGAGGATGAGAATGATGATGTGGGGGAGGACAAGGAGGAGGCCGACGAGGAGGACGAGGAGGATGAGGAGGAGGACGAGGAGGACAAGGAGGACGAGGAGGAGGACGAGGAGGACGAGGAGGATGAGGAGGAAGACGAGGAGGACAAGGAGGACGAGGAGGAGGAGAAGGAGGAAGAAGAGGAGGAGGATGAGGAAGAGGACGAGGACGACGACGACGATGACAACGACGACGACGACGAAGAGTGGGTGGAAGATGAGGAGGAGGAATAGGAGGAGCAAGAGAGAGAAGGAGGACAAGGAGGATGATGAGGAGGAAGTGGAGAACGAGGAGGAAGAGGAGAATGAGGATGAGGAGGAGGAGGAGGAGGAAAATGACAAGGAGGATGAGGACGTGGAGGAGAAAGAGGAGGAGCAGGGGGAGGAAGAGGAGGAGGAGGATGATGACAAGGATTAGGGCAAGCATAAGGAAGATTAGGAGGAGGAGGAGGACAAGGAAGAGGAGGAGGCAGAGAAGCATGAAGAGGAGGAATAGGAGGAGGAGGAGAGAGGACAAGGATAAGGAGGATGATGAGGATGAGGAGGAGGAGGACAACGAGGAGGAGGATGAGGAGAAGAAGGATGAGGACGAGGACAAGGAGGAGAAGGATGAGGATGAGGAAAAGGATGAAGATGCAGAGGACAAGGAGGAGGAGGAGGAGGAGGAGGAGGAGGAGGAGAAGGAGGAGGAGGAGGAGGAGGAGGAGGAGGAGGAGGAGGAGGAGGAGGAGGAGGAGGAGGAGGAGGAGGACAAGGAGGAGAAAAAAGAGGAGGAGGACAAGGATGAGGAGGACCAGGAGGAGAATGACGAAGAGGATGAGGATGAGCAGGATGGGAAGGACGAGGAGGAGGAGGAGGAGGAAGATGAGAAGGAGAAGGAGGAGAATGGGGATGAGGAGGACAATAAGGAGGATGAGGAGGATAAGGATGCGGAGGATAAGGAGGAGGAGTATGAGGAGGAGGACAAGGATGAGGAAAAGGACGAGGGTGAGGAGGACAAGGAGGACAATGAGGAGGAGGACGAGGAAGACGAGGAGGAGGAGGAGGAATAGGAGGATAAAGAGGATGAGATTGAGGATGTGGAGGAGGACAATGAGGAGGAGGAGGAAGACTACGAGGACGAGGACAAGGAGCAGGAGGAGGAGGAGTAGGATGACGACAAGGACAAGGAGGAAGAGGAGGATGAGGAGGACAAGGAGGACGAGGAGGAGGAGGACGAGGACGAGGAGTAGGACGAGGAGGAGGACGAGGAGAATGACAAGGAAGAGGACGAGGAGAAGGACAAGGAGGAGGACGAGGAGGAGGACGAGGAGGAGGAGGAGGAGGAGGACGACGACGACGACGACGAAGAGGAGGTGGAATATGAGGAGGAGGAATAGGAGGAGGAAGAGAGAGAACGAGGACAAGGAGGATGATGAGGGGGAGGAGGAGAACGAGGAGGAAGAGGAGAATGAGGATGAGGAGGAGGAGAAGGAGGAGGACAATGAAAAAGAGGATGAGGATGTGGAGGAGAAAGAGGAGGAGCAGGAGGAGGAAGAGGAGGAGGAGAAAGATGACAAGGACTAGGGCAAGCACAAGGAAGATGAGGAGGAGGAGGACAAGGAAGAGGAGGAAGCAGAGAAGCATGAAGAGGAGGAATCGGAGGAGGAAGAGAGAGGACAAGGACAAGGAGGATGATGAGGATGAGGAGGAGGAGGACAATGAGGAGGAGGAGGAGGAGAAGAAGGATGAGGACGAGGATGAGGAGGAGAAGGATGAGGATGAGGAAAATGATGAAGATGCAGAGGACAAGGAGGACGAGGAGGAGGAGGAAGAGAAGGAGAAGGAAGATGAACAGGAGGAGGAGGAGGACAAGGAGGAGAATAAAGAGGAGGAGGACAAGGATGAGGAGGACCAGGAGAAGGATGAGGATGATGAGGATGAGCAAGATGGGGGCGAAAAGGAGGAGGAGGAGGAGGAGGAAGATGAGGAGGAGGAGAAGGAGGAGAATGAGGATGAGGAGGACAATGAGGAGGATGAGGAGGATAAGGATGCGGAGGATAAGGAGGAGGAGGAGGAGGAGGACGAGGACGAGGAGGAGAAGGATGAGGATGAGGAAAAGGATGAAGATGCAGAGGACAAGGAGGACGTCCTCCTCCTCGTCCTCCTCCTCATCCTCCTCGTCCTCCTGCTCATCCTTGTCCTCCTCCTCGTCCTTGTCCTCTTCCTCCTACTCTTCCTCCTCCTCCTCCTCGTCCTCCTCATCCTCCTCGTCCTCCTCGTCCTCGTCCTCCTCCTACTCGTCCTCCTCCTCCTCCTCCTCCTCATTGTCCTCCTCCACATCCTCCTTCTCATCCTCTTTATCCTCCTATTCCTCCTCCTCCTCCTCGTCCTCCTTGTCCTCCTCATCCTCATCCTTTTCCTCATCCTTGTCCTCCTCCTCATCACCCTCCTCCTTATCCTCTGTATCCTTATCCTCCTCATCCTCCTCATTGTCCGCCTCATCCTCATTCTCCTCCTTCTCCTCCTCCTCATCTTCCTCCTCTTCCTCCTCCTCGTCCTCCCCATCCTGCTCATCCTCATCCTCCTTCTCCTTCTCCACCTGGTCCTCCTCATCCTTGTCCTCCTCCTCTTTATTCTCTTCCTTCTACTCCTCCTCCTCCTCCTCCTACTCAACCTCCTCGTCCTCCTTGTCCTCTGCATCTTCATCCTTTTCCTCATCCTCATCCTTCTCCTCCTCGTCCTCATCCTCATCATTCTTCTCCTCCTCCTCCTCCTCCTCATCCTCATCATTCTTCTCCTCCTCCTCCTCCTCCTCATCCTCATCATCCTCCTTGTCCTTGTCCTCTCTCTTCCTCCTCTTCATGCTTCTCTGCCTCCTCCTCTTCCTTGTCCTCCTCCTCCTCATCGTCCTTGTGCTTGCCCTAGTCCTTGTCATCATCCTCCTCCTCCTCTTCCTCCTCCTGCTCCTCCTCTTTCTCCTCCCCCTCCCCATCCTCCTTGCCATTGTCCTCCTCCTCCTCCTCATCCTCATTCTCCTCTTCCTCCTCGTTCTCCTCCTCATCCTCATCATCCTCCTTGTCCTTGTCCTCTCTCTTCCTCCTCTTCATGCTTCTCTGCCTCCTCCTCTTCCTTGTCCTCCTCCTCCTCATCTTCCTTGTGCTTGCCCTAGTCCTTGTCGTCCTCCTCCTCCTCTTCCTCCCCCTGCTCCTCCTCTTTCTCCTCCCCCACCTCATCCTCCTTGTCATTGTCCTCCTCCTCCTCCTCCTCCTCCTCCTCCTCATCCTCATTCTCCTCTTCCTCCTCCTCATCCTCATTCTCCTCTTCCTCCTCGTTCTCCTCCTCCTCCTCATCATCCTCCTTGTCCTTGTTCTCTCTCTTCCTCCTCCTATTCCTCCTCCTCATCTTCCACCTCCTCTTCGTCGTCGTCGTCGACGTCGTCGTCATCGTCGTCCTCCTCGTCCTCCTCCTCATCATCCTCCTCCTCATCCTCATTCTCCTCTTCCTCTTCGTTCTCCTCCTCGTCCTCATCATCCTCATGTTTTTGTTCTCTCTCTTCCTCCTATTCCTCCTCCTCATCTTCCACCTCCTCTTCGTCGTCGTCGTCGTCGTCATCCTCCTCCTCCTCTTTCTCCTCCTCGTCCTCCTCCTCGTCATCCTCCTCATCCTCCTCGTCCTCCTCCTCTTCATCCTCTTCGTCCTCCTCGTCCTCCTCCTCCTCCTCCTCGTCCTCGTCCTTGTCATCCTCATCCTCCTCCTCCTCGTCCTCCTCCTCCTCCTCCTCCACCTAGTCGTCCTCCTCATCCTCGTCCTACTCGTCCTCGTTCGCCTCCTCCTCTTCCTCCTCCTCCTCGTCCTCCTCATCCTCGTCCTTCTCTTCGTCCTCGTCCTCCTCGTCCTCCTCCTCATCGTTTTCCTCGTCCTCCTCCTCGTCCTCCTCATCCTCCTTGTCCTCCTCCTCCTCCTCCTCCTCCTCCTCCTTCTCCTCCTCCTTCTCCTCCTCTTCCTCCTCCTCTTCCTCCTCCTCCTCCTCCTCCTTATCCTCCTCCTCCTCGTCCTCCTTCTCCTCCTCCTCCCCCTCGTCCTCCTCCTCCTTGTCCTCCTCCTCTTCCTCCTCCCTCTCCTCCTCCTCCTCCTCCTCGTCCTCCTCCTCCTCCTCCTCCTCCTCCTCGTCTGTGTGTGGTTCTCAGAATTCAATGACTCTAGGATTCCAGGAACCTGGAACTCTGGGATTCCATGGCTCTGTGACCCCATGGATGGATTCAGGACTGTCTCCAAGGCCACAAGGGAACGTTGGTGCCAGCGGGAGGGGCTGCAGTGCAGGGGCACCAACAGCTGAGAGGCGACTGCAGCTGCTGCTGCTGCTGCTGCTGCTGCTGCTGCTGCTGCTGCTGCTGCTGCTTGTGGGGGTGCTGCTGGCAGGGGCAGGGCCCTGGTTTGGCTGAGCATTGACATCTCAGCCTGGGAGCTCCTGGGAGCTCAGGACAGGGCCAGGACTGACCCAGGTTGGCACTGCACTTGAGGACAGACAGAGAATGGAACGTGCCCACAGAGTGGTTTCGAGCAGGTCTGTGGGAAGGAGGAAGGAGGGAGGATGAATCCCCTGCCCAAGGCTGACAAGGGAAGGCTTTGGGAGGGAAAGCAAGCCTTGACCTGACACTAAGCCCTTCAAGGGCTCAGTTGCCCATGCTGAGCAGGATTTCATCGCGCAGAACTGACAGGGCCAGATCCAGGGATGGGGAGGACATCGAGGCAGGCTTCAGGTGAGCAAATTCTGCAGTGCTAACAAAGAGAGAGACTACAGCCAGGTGAGGGAGGCAGGTGGGAAAGGCTTTGTGCCGTCCCTGCTAAGAAGGGATCCTCAGCACAGCCCTGACGATCTGTACATAGGAGAAAACAATGAACACAAAACAACAAAAAGATAAACTGCTAGTAACCAAAAGAAGCTCAAGTTCCCTGAGGTGTGAATTGGCGCAGGAGAGCTTGAGGATCTGTGGGATATCACAGAAGAACTGGCCCAGGGCATTGCCATGGCACAGGGGCAGGGAAAATGTATTGGCTGTGTGCAGCAGAGCATTGAGAAAGGCACTGGCCCAGGCAGCTGCTGCCATGTGGGCACAAGCTCTGCTGCCCAGGAGGGTCCCGTACTGCAGGGGTTTGCAGATGGACACGTAGCGGTCATAGCACATAATGGTCAGGAGGGAATACTCTGATCCAAGGAAGAAGATAAGCAGAGAAACCTGACCAGCACATCCTGTGTAGGAGATGTTCCTGGTGTCCCAGAGGGAATTGTGCATGGCTTTGGGGACAGTGGTGCAGATGCAGCCCAGGTCGCTGAGGGCCAGGTTGAGCAGGAAGAAGAACATGGGCCTGTGCAGGTGGTGGCCGCAGGCTACGGCGCTGATGATGAGGCCGTTGCCCAGGAGGGCAGCCAGGGAGATGCCCAGGAAGAGGCAGAAGTGCAGGAGCTGCAGCTGCCGCGTGTCTGCCAGTGCCAGCAGGAGGAAGTGGCTGATGGAGCTGCTGTTGGACATTTGCTGTGGCTGCACATGGGCACCTGTTCATGGAGAAAGGACAGGGACAAGTCAGGAGAGGCTGCTTGGAGCCAAACCTGGGCCATTCCCTGCAGCCTGTCCTGCTGGAACTCACCCACCCTTGTTCCTGCTCTGGGAAAACCTTCACCCAGGTCCCTGCCTGAGCTCCAGTTGTGCTGGCTGAGTGTGCCAGGAGCAGCCAGGCCTGTGCGTGGGGGCTCTCGGGGAGCCATCCCTGCCCTGCTGCCCTGGGTTTGTGGCCATGTGGCAGAGGGACAAGGCTGGATATTCAGGATTTGTCAGGGGAATAACTCCTGATGCAGAAAGGCTTGGTACCATCTGCATTCAGACTTCTAAAGGAATTTCACTTTATTTCTAAAGGAAATAGATGGCAGGAGCTGGTTTTAGGAATTGTTTTCTTACCCACTCACCATTCCTGGCCCTCTGAGGTCAGAAATCCCCAGCATTCCTGCTGCACTCAGAGTTTCCCACTGAGAGCTGTGAGAGGTAAAGGATTCCCTGTGGCTGAGGGAAGGTGAGGGGCTGGATGGGCTTGTTCCCCCAGCACTGCTCTGTTCAGCCCCCTCTGCTTCCCTGAGCATCTCCCTGGGCCTGGACATCCCCTCCTGAGAGGTGCCTTGTCCCTGCCAGCGCTCACAGAGCCCATCCCACCCTGTGTGCCCTCGGCCCGGCCCTACAGAAACCTGCCTGTGTGCAGGGCCCTGGCTGGGGCAGGCTCTGTGTGCAGCTGGGCAAGGGCAGCTCAGGAGAGCCCTGCTGGGCCCTGCAGAGGTGATGCTGCTGCTGCCCAGGGCTGAGGAGTGGCTGAAGGCCCTTTGGGAGGCTCCCAGCAGAGACACTGACCACCCAAAGTCACAGTTCTGGAGTCTCTGTAAATGTTCAAACATTCCTTTGATGATCCTGTGTGTCCCTTTCAACTCAGAATGTTCTGTGATTCTGGGATTACAATTCCTGTTCTGCTTCTCTCATCCCCCTGTTGTCTATAATCAAAAGAGAAAAAAAGAACCCTTGCAACAGTGTTAGAACAGTGAAGTTAAAACCAGAACTTCATTGGAACCTTCCAGGTGTCCCAGTGGGGATGAGGCACACCCAGCCCCTGATTTCAACAATTTGTTAATGTTGATTATTTAGGATATTTAACAGGAACATCCAATGGGAGATTCATTACCCAGTTACACACCCCTGGCTCAACCCACTGGAATAAGTCCAGGGCCTTCTTTGTCCCAGTTTTTCTTATCACTGCTCACATTCAAAACCCAAAATACTCTTCTTGTGGGTTCTTTCTCTGATAAAAAGATTATATAGCACTTTAAAAATGTATTTAGACAGGTTATAGTTCTAAAATCTAAGAGAAGGTAAGGAAACATACTAGAGTTAATTAAGGATCATAAATATATTAAATATATAATAGTAGTTAAAAAGAGTTATTTAAGAGTTTAATAGAGTTAGTTAAGGATTATAATTTTAAAACTACGTAACAGTAATTTACAGAACTATGAATATATGAAAAATATATAAAAAGCAAAAATATTTTTATCATCATCACAAATTTATCATCTTTCTCCAAGCAGAAAATTGAAAACACTCTCAGGAAAGTTCCTGACCTTTACAGCAAACCCAGGCTTTCCTTCTTTGGGAAGTGCCCTCTGGAGCTGGTCTGGAGCTGGGAGCAGCCCTGCCCCAGCCAGCCCCTCTCAGCAGCAGCACCTGCCCTGCTCAGGGTGGCTCCTTCCCCCCACAGCTCCTGGCCAGCGCTGGGAGCAGCTCCAGGGCCGGCTGAGAGCTGTCCCTGGCAGGCAGCAGAGTCCCTGGCCCAGCACAGCGCCCTGGGCTGCAGGACCCTGCTCTGCAGGACAGCCCTGGGCACCCCTGGCTGCTCTGCACAGGAGATGGGCAGAGAATGCACTCACAGGGTCTGTGGGCATTGGCATGTTCCAGCTTTAGGAGATCTCTCCAGGAGCTGCAGCTGCCTTGTCCTGCAGCCAGAGGTTCCTGTGCCAAGGGCTGGCAGTGATTCTGCCCCGGGCACTTCTCAGCCCCTTCCCAGCCCTGACTGATTGAAGCTCTCTGTGCCTCTGTGCTGTGCCCGGGCTGGCTGCAGGCAGTGCCCCAGCCCTGCTGGGCTGGGAGAAGAGCTGCTCAGCAAGAGAAATGTACTTTTGAAGCTCTGCTTGGTTACCAGGCTCACCCTCTGTGCCAGGAGCCCGGCCCAGCTCAGCAGCACAGACACAGCACAAGGACTTTAATGACCCTCTGGGGCTTTGTGCTCAGCCCTGAACATCAGGCCCTGAGAGGGAGCTGCAGAAACTCTCCAGAACTCCAAGTCAGAATCCAACTCCAAAGTTTCTTGGACTTTTAATGGGTCCCACTGAGGGACACAACTGAGAAAGTGTCCCCAGGCCCCAGGCAGGGCAGAGAACTGGAGGCACTGATGCCAGGTGGGGACAAAGAGAAGCCAAGTCTTGGTGCCCTGGGGCACAGCAGGCTCTGTGCCACCAAGGGCTGTGAGGAGACACCTTGTCCTGAGGCCCTGGGGCCTCCTGGCACAGCCCCAGCCAGGCTGGGCACTGTCAGCCCCTGGTCCTGCCCTCAGCATCCCCCCCTAGCCCACATCCCAGTGGCCTCAAGCATCTGCTGGAAGGAGTCCCTGGGGAGCCTTGGTCAGGAATGGCCCTGGGGGCTCCTTCATGCTCCCAGGGACTGCAGGTTTTTCAAAGGACTTTGGCTTTTCCTTTTGCCTTGGAGTCTTTGAGAGGTTTCTGCAATCATGGCCCCAATTATCTACTGTAATTAGTCCCTGGAGAGGCTTTGTACTCACAATCAGTTGGGCTCATTAATGCTTTGAGATACACAACTTTTTTTCTGGTACTTTGGATTTTCCTTCCTACATTGAGTGTTTTTTGTGCCATTTTGAGTCTCTGAGAGGTTTTTGTGCAATCCTGGACTCCAATTATCTCCTCCAAGGAGGCCAAGAGGAGCCTGTGTTAAGGATGTACTTCATGGAGGCCCATTAATTCTTTGAGACACTTTTGGGTTTTCTTCTGATTTTGACACTTGGATAGGTTTGTGCAATCTTCTCTCAGGCCCTGAGGTTCCAGGTCTCAGCTCCAAATGCACCACGGGGCTCATTAGGATCAAGCAAGTCCTGACAAACCATGGCTCTGCCTTGATTTCCCTCTTGTCTGGGGCAGTTCATCAGGAAGTTTCTGTAGTGGTTTTGCTTTGCCAATTTGAGATTTCTTGGCCAATTCATCAATTAGTATGGTGGGTTTAGTGTTGGCTAATTACCAGTGCATACACTAGAATATACTTACTCATTTCCTGCTGTGAGGTAGGATTAGGAGAAAGGCAAAGTGGGCTCAAAATTTTAAAAGTGTATAAAGAAAAGTTTATTAACAGCAACTAAAAGAGTGAGTGATGAGGATCAGAACAAAACTTTCAGAACACTTCCCCTCTCTATAAAACTTGACAATGTAAAGCGACAAAACCTAAAATTTTCTGTCACTTTACCACCTCTACAATAGTCTGTCTTCAGTTCAGTTAGGGAGAGAAACTCCTCTTGTTAATGTTATGGAGGCTTATCCACAAGAAAACAGTTATCTCATGGCTTTTCATTTCCAGAAATAGCAGCTGCCTGGAATAATCTGCAATTGTGAAGTCCCTCCAATTTTTTCACAGCCGTTCCCAGAGCTGTGTTCATGAGCCTTGCCAGCTTATGGGGTATTGGTTTAAAGATGAGCTGTTTAAGAGCAAAGGTTCTCTTCATCTCTTTCTGAAATCATCTTCATTTCTGGGAACAGAGGTCTTCTTCTCTCCCTGAGGACACAGGGTCTCATCACTGTGCTCTCTTTCTCTGTTCAAACTTCTCATGGGATCACAGCTACTACAACATTTGCTTACTTTAGCATGGAGGCCTTTGCTGAAACAAGTCATCTCCCCATACTTTTCAATGTGTTATGGGGAAAAAGAGAGTTTGAGGTATCAACGACATCCTTCTCCATAGCTTTAGCAGAGGATTTCTGCCCCAAGATCAAGGCATCTCCTCATCCCTCCCATACGGGACTCAACTTCCTCTTCCCTGCCCTCGGTGTGTCCATGCTGCTCCTCTGTGTGCCTGCCCTGTGTCCTTTTCTCTCACTGGAGGGAGGATGGCAGCACTGGCAGAGTCAATATCTGCCCGAGGCTGAAGATGGTTCCGTGAGCCCGGCCGGGCTCAGTAGCCAACTTTAATTTTGGCCATGGTTCCTGGACATGAAGGCCAGTTCTTTTCCATAGGAATGAAGGGACAGATCCCCACTGTTTTAGGGGCAGATGAGAGGTGACCACAAGAGGAAAAGGCCAGCCTGAGATGGCAGGTTTTTGTCTGGGAGATACTCTTGCATATAGGGAACATTTTTGGGAGAGTACCGATTTTGGCAATGTGCATCTGAAAAGACAGATGGTTCTTTTCCATAGGAAGGAAAGCACGGAGCCGCAGTGCTCCAGGAGCTGATGAGAAGCAGCCCTTGACATCCTAATACCACCCTGACCTGTCAGGTGGCTCCTGGCAGGCCAAGCCAGCCAGACCTGGTCCATGTTTCCTTGCTTCCATGGGGCCCCACAGTGTCCCAATGGTCCCTTGCTTCCAGGAGGCCCTGAGGTGTCACAATGCCCCCTTGGTGACACCAGGCCCTGAAGGGTCGGAATGGTCTCCATGGATCCATCAGGCCCCACAGAGTCATAATGGTCTCTGGGTCCATGGAGCCCCACGGTGTCACCATGGCCCCTTGGTTCCATGGGCTCCAGTGGTGCCACAATGATCCCCTTGGTTCCATGTGGTGCCCACAGTGTCACAGTGACCTCCATGGGAAGGAAAGAACCGAGCCCCAGTGTGGCAGGGGCAGCCACATTAGACCAAGGCCAGCCAGACTTGATGGTACTGGCAGATTTTGTCTGGGAACAACCCTTGGATATAGGGAATTTTAGAGGTGGAATCCCAATTTCAGACATGGACACCCAAAGTAGAAGGATGGTTCTTTTCCACAGGAAGAAAAGCACGGAACACCAGTGTTTCAGGGACAGATGAAAGGCTTCCACCAGAGGCCTAAGGCAGCCAGACTTCTCTGTCCTGGTAGCTTTTGTCTGAAAGCAACCCTTGGATATAGGGAATTTGGGAAGTGGAACCCCAGTTTCAGCCATTTCTGCATAGATAATAAGGATGGTTCTTTTCCATAGGAAGGAAAGAACAGAGCCCCAGTGTTTCAAAGGCAGAAATGAAGAGAGGTGGCTCTTGAGAGGCCAAGCCAGCCAGACCTGTTTGTTCTGGCAGCTTTTGTCATGGAGAGATCCTTGGATATATGGAATTTGGGAGAAGGTATCTCAATTTTGACCATGAACACCTTGAGAAGAAGAACAGGTCTTTTTCATTGGAAGGAAAGCACTGACCCCAGTGTTTTGAAAGCAGGTGAGAGGCATCCCCAAGAGGCCAAGGGCAGCCAGATCTGTCTGTCCTGGCAGATTTCACTGGGAGCAATCATTGGATGTACAGAGTTTTGGAGGTGGAATTCCAGTTCTGGCCATGGACGCCTGCTCAGGATGGATGTTTTTTTCCTATAGGAAAGAAAAGCACAAAATCCAAGTGTTCTAGAAGAAGATGAGATGTGGCCAGCCTTAGGCCAAGCCAGCCAGACCTCTCTCTCCTGACAACTTTCATCTAGGGGCTATCCTTGGACATAGAGCATTTTGGAGGTGGAATCTCAGTTCTGGCCGTGGACACCTAGACAGGAAGAAGAGTTATTTTCATTAGGAATGAAAGCACAGAGTCCCAGTGTTTCAGAGGCACATGAGTGCGAGCCCTCAGGAAGCCAAGGCCAGCCAGATTTGTGATTCCTGGCATCATTTTTCTGGGAGCTATCATTGGATATAGGGAATTCTGTAGGCAGATGCCCAATTTTGGCCATGGGTACCTGGTTGAAATGGATGTTTTCTTCCCATAATAAAGAAAAGCACATGGTCCCAGTGTTTGAAAGGCAGATGAGAGGTGGCCCCCGGGTGGCCAAGGCAGCCAGACTTGTTTCTCCTGGCAGATTTCATCTGGGAACAATCTTTGCAATATAAGCAAATTTGCAGAAGGAATCCAAATTTTGGCCCTGGGTCCCTGGAGGAGAAGGACAGTTCTCTCTCATAGGAAGTGAAGCCCAGAGACCCAGTGCTTCAGAGGAGACGAGAAGCAGCCCTAATCATGCCAAGGTGTTCAGGTGGACCCCAGGAGGCCCAGCCAGCCAGACCTGTTCCATGTTCCCGTGGTTCTGTGGGACCACACAAAGTCACAATGGTCTCCTTGGCTCCATCAGGCCCTGGAGTGTCACAATGTTCCCCTTGCTTCTGCAGTGTCACAATGGCCCCATGCTTCCATGAGGCCTTGGAGTGTCACATTGGCTTTGTGGTTCCACAAAGCCCTGATGTGTCACAATGGCCCCTCAGCTCTGTGTGCCCTCGCTGTGTCACAACGGCTCCTCTGTGACACTGCAGATGCACAAGGTCACCATGGACCCTTAGTTCCTTGTGATCACTGAATTCCACGGTGGTTTCCTTGATTCCATGAGTCCCCACAGTGCCACAATGATCCCCTTGGTTCCAAAACTTCCCACAGTGTCACAATGGCCCCTTGGTTCCATGAGGATCTGCAGGGTCACACAGGTTTGTGACATTTGTCCTTGCTGCCCCTCACATCCCCCTGCCCCACAAACAGCCCCGAGCCACCCGTGAGGGACAGGCCCTGCTGTGCCAGGCTGGGCTCAGGGCTTGGCCTTTCTGCTTCCCCCAGCCAGCCCAGGCCTTGCTCAGCACTGCAGTTCCCTGCTCTGAGCCTTGGGCTCCCTGCAATCCTGGTCTCAAGGATCTGCTCTCACCAGTCCCTGGTAGCCTTTGGCAGTCCCTGTCCTCAGTGGGACCCAGTGATGCTCCAAGGGACTTGGAGTTTTGCTTCTGACTCCTTGAGCAGCTTCTTCAGCCTTCTCTCAGTGCCTCATGATCCTGGACAGGGGCTCGAATCCACCGTGGGGATCATCAAAACAAAGAAAACCCTCAGGGACGCTTTGTCTTCCTTCAATCGTCTTCAGGTCTCCAGGGCTTGTGCGGCTGATTGAAGCCAGTTTGGAGTTCTGTTAAGGAGGAAGATTTCCAAGTTCACCTCATGACTTCTTTTCTTTTATCAATGTAATATTTTTTTATTTCCCAATTCAGAGAAGAGCTGTTAGAAGTATTCCCCAGGTGATCTTGACACTAAAGTTCCCCTTAGGAGGTCTGGGCATGTAGAAGAATGAGCCCCGTGAGGGCTGACCCTGTTTGGACAAGCTGCTCCTCACCCCCAGCCTCACCATATCTGACATTTCCCACCTGGCACTGACATCCCTGTGCCCTGCAGCAGAACCTTGTCCCTGAGCTCTGCAGCTCCATGTCCCAGCCCATTGCACCGCGTCCCACCTGCTCTCCTCAGGGCTCTGCCTGCACACAGACCCAAGAGAAGTTTTCCTGTTGGGAAGGAAAGAATGGAAAAGCATGATCAGGTTTCCTGAACAACAAACCCCACTCAGGAACCACCTGCTCAGTACAGGCTGCCTGGAATGGTGTCACCTTTCTACAAAGGACAGTGTGACCAGAAATGATCTCTGGAAGCAGAATTCTCTGAGTCTCTCAGCTGAATTCTCTGTCCCTGTCCTTTTCCTGGATCTCTGTTGCAGATGGAAGCTGCTGGTGCCATCCTCACTTTTAACCTCTTTTTAGAATGCAGGCAGATATTCCCAGCTGTGTTGAGCAGGATTTCCTCAATGTTTCTATAAATCTTTTTTGTTCCCCATGGAACGAAGGGGCCATTTTGGCACTTAAGGGGTGATGTGGAAGCAAGGAGTCAATTGTGACCCTGGGGTCCCATGGAACCAAGGAGTCCATGGTGACCCAGCAGGGCTGCATGGAGCCAATGGCCCATGGTGACACTGCCCATCCAAGGAGGCCATTTAGACACTATGGAAGCTCATGGAGTGAGGTGGCCATTGTGACACCGAAGAACTTCATGACACCAAATATCCATGGGGACACAGCAGGGCATCATGGAACCCAGGAATCGCTTTTGGCAGTGTGGAAACTCCTGGAACCAGGGGCTGTTGTGGCACTGCAGAACCAACACAGCTGCTGCACCTTGTCCCCTGCCCTGCACAGCTCCTTGGGAGGCACGGCAGGAGCAGCACCCTGGGAGCCTCGGGAAGGCCCCTCTGGGATCCATGGCACACTTTCCCAGGGGCTGGAATTCCAGTTCCCAGCCAGGAAAAGATGTTCCTGCCCTTGAAGGCAAAGCTCTTATGGAAGAGCCAGAAGCTGAGTGGAGCAAGATCTTACAGTGACATTTCACTGCCAGCCTTCCTAACTTCACCCATGGTTGTTGTAGCTCATGGATTGGGAATGAAATCAGGGCGGGGTCTTTGGTGGGAGCTTCCCTGGGTCAAGGGAGGCCCTGAGAGAGAAACTGAATATGCAAAGAGAGGTGGGAGGGAAAGGAGGACACAAACACAATCAACTGAGAAGGTGGCACTCTGAAAAGCCAAACAAAACTGACTGAAAATTAATGGGACAGAAATCAATAATTCTGAAAGTTTTATTTACTATCAAAATATATCCCATACACCCAGCTGCACACAATCATGATCCCACACCATTTAAATTTGGATCCCACTTTTCCTAATTTCCCTCCTACCCCATCTCACCCTGGAGGCTGTGGAATTGGATATTTTGTCATGGGTTAGAATTTTTTGAGGTGGAAACAAGCCATTTTGAGGTGGGATTGTAACCTTTTGTGGTAAAATTTGGTTTTTTCAGTGAGACAGAGTCATTTTGAGGTGACAGATCAATCCATCTTGACTTCAGGAGTGCAAAGATATGGACAACACTGCCTGAAATCCCCCAGGAACCCAAAAATCCTCCAGAATATGTGCCCAAAGTATAAATTCCTTCTCAAATACCTGTTAAAGGGTTGGACTTTGGAAATCTCTGAATAATTACTTTCTTTTCAGTCCTATTTCAGGTGTTTTATTTGATAAGGAAAAATCAGAAGAACATTAGGGCCAAACCAAAAAGATAACCAGTCAGATGTCTTACCAACATGGATCACAGGGAATGTGGGTCAACAGGCCTGTGCCCAAAATGGGTCTTCCCATGGGGGTAAGGCTGGAGCAGTGTACAAAGCTCTTCATGCAGTTGGGGGACTCACAGGGCTTCCCTTACTAGTGCCTCCGTTGGTGTTTGGTCAAGTGAGAGCTCTGGCTGAAGCTCTTCCCACACAGGGGACACTCGTAGAGCCTCTCCCCGGTGTGGATGTGCCGGTGCTTGACAAGGGTGGAGTTGCACTTGAAGCTCTTCCCGCAGTCGGGGCAGCGGAAGGGCCTCTCCTCTGTGTGAATCCGCTGATGGCAGAGGAGATTAGAGCTGGTCTTAAACTTCTTCTGACACTCAGGACACTCATAGAGCCTCTCCCCAGGGTGGATCCTCTGGTGGATGTTCAGGTTGGACCTCTGGCTGAAGCCCTTCCCACATTGCTCACACTTGTATGGCCTTTCCCCAGTGTGGGTGATCTGGTGGCAGATCAAGTGGGATCCCATCCTGAAGCTCTTCCCACATTCCTCACACTTGTAGGGCCTCTCCCCAGTGTGGATGTGCCGGTGGGTGACGAGGGTGGAGTTGCGCTTGAAGCCCTTCCCACAGTCAGGGCAGTGGAAGGGCCTCTCATCCGTGTGAATCCACTGGTGCAGGAGGAGATCAGAGCTGGTGTGAAACCTCTTCTGACACTCGGGACACTTGTAGGGTCTCTCCCCAGTGTGGATGCGTTGGTGGGTGACAAGGGCAGAGCTGCAGCTGAATCCCTTCCCACACTCCCCACACTCGTAGGGCCATTCCCCGGTGTGGATCATCAGGTGTCGTTTCAGATTGTTGCTCTGCCTGAAGCTCTTCCCACACTCTGAGCACTTGTAGGGCTTCTCCCCATCAGGAAGCTTCTCAGGGACCACCAGCTCTGAGCTCTGGCTGAAGCTCTGCCCACCTTCCTGGCCCAGGGTGGGTCTTTGCTCCTCTGAACACCCTGGGCTGGGTTTGCAGCCCTTCCTCCTGTGGGATCTCTGGGGATTTTCCTCCCTGTTGGATTCCTGTGCCAAGGTGTGGAAAAATGACGGGAGACAAGTCCATTCTATAATGTCAACAAATCTCAGTTTATTCCAAGCACACATGTACAGTTATACCCATTATAATGAAGCTCATGCATATTGCAAAAATTAGGCTCATCATTGGTGTATTAAAAACAGGTCAACCCCGCCTTTGGAGCTTTCTGAGCTTGCTTTGTTTTCCCTTACATTTATCTTTTTGCTGACCATTCTACTGTTGTGAACCAGCTTACCCAAGGACATAAGATATTATTGCTACATCTGCTATTGCTGCACTATGCAATTTTCAGCTACTGCTTCACTAACTGCACGTAGTCATGTCCTTTCTCACGAAGCCATTCATACACAAAACTCTCCACATTTCTTATCATTCATGCTGTGACATTCAATAGCCCATTATCAGCAAATGTCTGTCCTGAGGGAGGATTGATTGTGGAAGAGATAAGGAAAAACTGCCCACTTAACACAGGACAACTGCCATACAGATGGCAAATAGAACACATCTTGCTTTTCAGTCTGGGACAGGAGGACACAAACAAAATCAGCTGAGAAGGCAGCACTCTGAAAAGCAAACCAGAACTGACAGAAACTGAATGGGACAGAAATCAATAATTCTGATAGTTTTACTTATTATCAAAATAAATCACACCCACCCAGCCCCACACAATCCTGAACCCACACCCTCAAATTTGGATCTCACTTCTCCCGATCACCTTCCAACCCCATCTCATCCTGGAGGCTGAGGAATTGAGCAATTTTAGCATGGGACTGAGGTGAGAACCAGCCATTTTGAGGTAGGATTGAGTCACTTTGAGGTGACAGACAAATCCACTTTGGGTTTTGGAGTGCAAAGATATGGAGAATACTACCAGATATCCCCCAAGAACCCACAAATACTCCAGAATATGTTCCCAAACGATAAAGTCCACCTCAAATACCTCTTAAATGGTGGGACTTCTGACATGTCTGGTCAATACTCTTTTTAGTAATTTTTCAGGTGTTTTTAAGTGATAAAGACAAATCAGAAGTAAATTAGGGCCAAACCAAAACCAGAGACCCCTTGAGCATCCCCTGGACACTGGACAAAACAAACTCAGCAGAAATCAAAGTTAACCCTACATAAAATGCCTTGAGGAAGATTTGCTCTTCCCACAAGTCATTTATGATGGAAACACAAATAAATCCCAAACATTAATAGACCAACAACAGAAGCAATTCTCTGGCAATTCCAAATTTCATGAGTTCCAGCACAGCTCCAGCTCAGATGCTGGCAGGTTCCAAAAAAAAAAAAAAAAAAAAAAAAACAAACCATGGAAATTTGTCCCAATACAGATTATTAAAAGGAAGAGAAAGGTCTGTGTAGCTATCACAAAGGTGACAGGGACCAAGAAAATAATGCTTCTCCCCCCAAAGCCCGTGAATTCAGGAGTTATTTGGGTATTTACCTACTTGAGCTGGGCTTCTTGTAGGATTTAAGTAGCCTTGTGTTCCTCACTTTGAGGTGAATGATCCTTGTCAGTCTTGCTGGTATCATTTGTTCCCTTTCCTCCAGTGATTTTAACAGAATTTTCAAAGAAGGAAAACAAAATATTTTCTTTACACTGGCCACCCACAAGAGCCATTTTCCTCGTAAGTTCTCCCAAAAGTCACTCAGAGGAAGCTGCATCCAAGTTTCCAAGAGTTCCTCCAGAAAGAGCCACAAACTCCTCAGAGGAGAGAACCCTGCTGTTGTCAAAGGCACCTGGGGTCAGACAACAGAGCCCTGAACTCACTGTGTAAAATAATGTTGCAATCTGGATAATAAAATTGTTAGAGAGATGTCTCTGCCCCAATTAAGGTGCTAACAAGACCAAATCCAAAGTGGATTTTATTGACCAGTAAATGTGAGGTAGAGAGAGAGATGGAAAGAAAAAGAGGAGAGAGCAAGGGAGTGACAGGGACAGAAATCTCCCCTGGAGCAGGGCAAGTGTGACATTGTCCACTGTGTGTGTGGCCTTCCCAGGGGGGGGGTTTACACCTGAGCCAGTTTGGGTAAGGGGGGTGGTGTTCACCCCCCACCCCGAGCAGGGATTGCCTCACTGTTTCAGGTTACAGTGTCAGATGTAACCAAAAGTGTTTTCAGTCCCCATCTCCATAAACTGTTATCAACAGGTGGGGCAGTGTTCTTTATCTCTTCCATGGCTCAGCCCTGATAACGCGCTCCAGGGCCATCTTCTGTTAATGGGCCATTGAGTGTCACTGCAGCACTGATAAAATTACAACATCCCATTGTGGGATGCTCCGCCCAGGGGGAGGAACCAAGCATTCCTACCTGGATATAATCTCACCATTTGCAACACCACAACCACCTTGCCTACTGGATTCCCAGAGGACAAGAGCTCCATAAGCACCACTGGATCTTCAGAGGAAGACCAGACCCTTCTACAGGATCACTGCTTTGACAGAATCACGTTTATCACTCAAGCCGGGCTGCAGCCACCATTTCATCAGACTGCTACCACCACCCTGACCAGCGGGGTGTCAGGTTATATCCTGACTTTGTCAGGTTAAGGCAGTGTTTATCATTGCCTTGATCTTAATTTTCTTATTCAATTGTCATTCTGGCTTAGACTCTCCCCCTGGTTTGCTTTGAAGCCAGTACAAAACTCACTGTGCTCATCACTTGTTTTCCTCCCAAAACAGGATTTCCCGTACCCAAACATTCGCCAGATGGAGAAGAAGGTTGCGAGGAAGAGGAAGATGCCTCAGGACTCCCAAGCAGGTGAGGAGGAAGTCAGTGCCCCTTTCTCCCTCTCTCCTGCTCCATCTCCCAGCCCAGCCTGGGCCCCACCTGCAGGACAGCCCCGCTGCCGGTGCCCTCCTGCTGGGGATACATTTGGGGGATCTCCTTGCCCTTCCCTCTGGCACGGAGGCAAATCCCATCTACTCCTTGTCCTTCCTCCCCCAGAGCAAGAGCTGATCGTGGAGACCAGGAAGGACAAATACCTGCAGCAGAACCTCATGGAAGAATCTGTTTTGAGCAACTCCACATCGCAGGAATCCAACGGGGAGGGAAAGCCCTGGAGATCCCAGAGGAGGAAGGGCTGCAAGGCCAGTCCAGGATGCTCTGAGGAGGAAAGACCCACCCTGGGCCAGGAAGGTGGGCAGAGCTTCAGCCAGAGCTCAGAGCTGGTGGTCCCTGAGAAGCTTCCTGATGGGGAGAAGCCCTACAAGTGCTCAGAGTGTGGGAAGAGCTTCAGGCAGAGCAACAATCTGAAACGACACCTGATGATCCACACCGGGGATTGGGCCTACGAGTGTGGGGAGTGTGGGAAGGGATTCAGCTGCAACTCCCACCTTGTCAGCCACTTACACATCCACACTGGGGAGAGGCCCTACAAGTGTGGGGAGTGTGGGAAGGGCTTCAGACAGAGCTCCGACCTCATCATCCACCAACGCATCCACACTGGGGAGAGTCCCCACGAGTGTACCGAGTGTCAGAAGAGGTTTCACAATAGCTGCAATCTCCTTGTACATCAGTGGATTCACAAGGATGAGAGGCCCTACCGCTGCCCTGAGTGCAGGAAGGGCTTCAAACACAACTCCACCCTCGTCACACACCAGCGCATCCACACTGGGGAGAGGCCCTACATGTGCCCCACTTGTGGGAAGAGGTTTCAGACCAGCTCCCATCTCCTCCGGCATGAGCGGATTCACACCGAGGAGAGGCGCTTCCTCTGCCCCGACTGTGGCAAGGGCTTCAAGCACAACTGCCACCTTGTCAGGCACTGGCGCATCCACACCAGGGAGAGGTCCTACATGTGTCCCCAGTGTGGGAAGAGCTTCACCCAGAGCTCTCACTTTACCAAACACCAACGGAGCCAACGGTAAGGGAAGGCCTGAAAATTCCCCAGCTGCAGGAAGAGCTTTGTGCACTGATCCAGTTTCATCCACCATTGAAGGACCCTGTTGGGAAGAGCCCTGGTGATCCATGTTCCCTGTGATCCATGCTGGGAAGACACCTGTACCTTCTCCTGCCCCTGCCAATGACCTTACATGGGATTGAAGAAAATGAGGGTCTAGCCATGGCCCTGTCACTACATTCACTCCCACCTCAGGTCATTACCAGGGCAGGAAAGGGACTCTCTCTCTTTGTCTTTACCTGAGGAGAAGGGTGTCCTTTCCATGCAGGAGGAAACATGTGGCCAGGAAGATACAATTGATGGTGATGTAGTTTTCCCTGTAACTAGTTTTTCTTATCCCTTCTGTTAATATTTTTTCTGTTTCTGTTTGTTCCTTATCTTGTTGTTGTTCCCAGTAAATTGTTCTTATCCCAGCCTGAGATCTTTCCCTTTTTTCCTTCAATGGAAGGTGGGAGGGCAATGAGTGCCTGCAGGGTTTGAGCGGGACCAGGAAATTGAGAAATGCCATTCCTGAACCCCGGCCTGTGGAAACCGAGCATCCCAGCTGGTCCCAGCCCTGGTGGCCATGGCAGCAGCCTTGGGAGCGGGTCCCTGGCTGGGGCTGAGGGAACCTCTTCACTCTGGTGCCCAGGGACAGGAGTGGAGGGAGCAGCTGCAGCTGAGTTGGGGCAGGCTTAGGTTGGATCTCAGGAAAGGGTTTTTGCCCAGAGGCTGCTGGGGCACTGCCCAGGCTCCCCAGGGAAGGGTCACAGCTCCAGGGCTCTCTGAGCTCCAGCAGAGTTTGGGCAGCGCTGCCAGGCCCAGGCTGGCAGTGTTGGGGTGTCCTGTGCAGGGCCAGCAGTTGGACTCGAGGATCCTGATGGGTCCCTCCCAGCTCAGCCAATTCTGTGGTTCTGGATCCATGACCCTGGGGATGGGAGTGCCAATGGTTGCCATGGCAATGGGCTCCAGGCCTGAGCTGGTGTCCATGGCAACCACCCCTGGCATGGGGTCTCCATGGAGCTGCCCAGGGACTGACCATAGCAACAGGGGCTGGGGATGGTTGCCATGGAAACTGACCATAGCAACAGGGGCTGGGGATGGTTGCCATGGAAACTGACCATAGCAACAGGGTTTCCTGGTGATTGTTGCCTCCTTAGGATGAGATTTGTCACAGGCCCTCAGAGGGGTTCCATGGGGACTTTCCAAGAGTCTCCAGTCTGTTCAAGAGCTGGAATGTCGCACACAGAGACAGGGGCTCCATGGAGCCCTCCCAAGGTTTTCTGGGGATGGCAAAGAGCCGTGTGGTCAGAGGCAGTCACAGCCATTCCATGGTGATATCCCAGGGCACCTTGGGCTGCAAAGGCACCGATCTGTCACAGGCACTCACGGGGGCTCCACGGTGACATCCCAGGCATCCTCAGGCTGCCAAAGAGCTGGGATGTCACACACACTTCTGCCATGGGCAGAATGGGAGCTTCAGGCAAAAGCTTTATTTCTTTATTGGAGAAACTCCTGCTGAGCCATGAGATGGAGACACCCAGCAGCCACCATGGGTTCTAAAACCCCTGCAGGGCCCCCAGACTTCAAAAATTCCTTTCAAGAGAGAAGATTGGGAGTGACTGGATCCAATCCTGGCCCTAGAATTTGTCAAAGGTTTATGTATAAACGATTGGACAGGTAGAATTGAACAATCTGTCAATGCAATTTGTCCCACAGGATTAATGATGGAATACCAGATATATTTATATAAATACAATCTGATAATGACTAGACAGTAAGCTCTTAACCAGAGTTATTTACTCCACAGTCCAGAATCTATAACACCTATAGGATATTCTGCTCTAGGAAGCAATTTTGAAGTCAGCAGGGCCTTGCTGGAGTGGTTTGAGCCCATTGCAGGCAGAGCCTCCTGCTCCAGCAGGAACTGCCTTTCCTGTGCCAGGAGCAGGGCAGGTCCCGCTGCAGGAACAGCCCCAGGCCAGCCCCAGCACAGGGAAGGCCTCGGGCACAAGGGCAGAGTGCCGTGCTGGGAGCTGTGCCAGGGACAGCCCGAGGCACCAAAGGCACCTTGGCAGCAGCAGCTGCTTGCAGGGCATGGCCAGAAGCCTCCCTTGCAATCCGGCCTGGTGGCCAGCGCTGCAGAGCTGCTGCCTCAGGGCTCATTTCTGGCTGGGCTCTGAAAAGCCACTTCTGCTCCAGGAGCCTGACTGGGAAGCCATTGGCCCAGCACCTTGGGGACAAGATATTATCAACAAAACTCTTCATGCCAGCAGAGACAAGGCAGAGGCAGAGGAAAGGGGAGAGCCAGGCCCAGGGGACAGGGCTGCCATGGCGATGGCTGTGAGGTCACTGCCCTGCAGCAGCCTGGCTGCCCTCAGCAGACATTCTGGCCAGAAGTGTTGTGAGGGCACCCAGCACATCCGAGAACCCACACAACAGGAATTCCATCCTTGGGGAGGGGAGGGGATTTCACTGGGTCAGGTTGCACACACTCCCTGATTTTGGAGCATTCCTGGGATGGGGAATACATCTCTCTGGAAAAACAGTGGCCATTTTGTGTCACTCTCATAATTATAATATATTTTGTCCTTCTAACAAATGTAAATCCACCCTCATTCAGTTTAAAGATACTGATCCTTGTTCTGTCAATGCAAGATTTTGGAAAAAATAACTTTGACTGTTTTTCCATTTTCACAGACTTCGTAGAGGACCCAAAAAACTCCCAAGATGGGTTTTGGAGGCCTCATCACACAACCAGCAGGTAGAGGCTGCAGGCTCTGGTCTCAGTGATATGGTGATTGAGGACAGAACAGGAGTAGCCTGGGAGGGATTGAAGGGTGTTTTCAGAGAGGATGTAGATTTTCTTCCTTGTATAAAACAGTGAGAGAAAGAAATAATGGCACCAAGGACAGCTGGGGAGGACCAGACTGGACACTAGGAGAAAGGAATTTCCCTCCCAGGGCAGGGCTGTGGTGCAACACGTCCCCAGCAGGAGCCTGGAGCAGCCCAAGGCTTTGTGTGGCCAGGCAGGGGCAGCAGGAGGCAGAGCTGCCAGCAAAGGAAGGGCCAGCGAGGTGGGGCAGCCGGGGGTGACGACAGCCTGCAGGGACAGAGGCGCAGGGCAGGGACACCGTGGGACAGCCTGGGCTGCAGAGGGCTCAGGGATGTGCAGCAGCTGCAAGGCCCTGACAGAGCCAACCTGTGCAGCCCTTTGGCCATGGCTGCTGGCCCTGGGCCTGAGGCCACCAGGGGACAAGTGACCCTTGCAGCCCTGGGGCCTCAGTGCCTCCTTGTCCCTGCTCAGCAGCCTGGCAGGGGCCGCCCCATGGTCCTGCCCTTGGCACTGCACATCCCCACATGACAGTGCCCATCCCGGGAAGAGCCCTGAGCAATGAGGGAGGGACAGGATCTGCCTTGCCAGGGGCTGGGGCTCAGGCCTGGGCCCTTTGCATTCCTGAAACACATCCAGGTTTGCTCAGCACCAGAGACACCTTCCCCTTGCTTTTCCCTTGCTGTCATCTCTGCTCCAGCATTATGCTCTACTTGGGGACACTTTCTCAGTCGTTTCCCTCAGTGGGACCCATTAAAAGTCCAAGAAACTTCAGTGTTTCAATCACACTTTGAGTTCTTGAGAAGTTTTTTGAGCACACTCTCTGGGAATGAGACTAATGAAAACAACAGCAGCCCCTGAGAGGGTCATTAAAGTCCTTGTGCTGTGTCTGTGCTGCTGAGCTGGGCCGGGCTCCTGGCACAGAGGGTGATGCTGGTAACCAAGCAGAGCTTCAAAAGCACATTTCTCTTGCTGAGCAGCTCTTCTGCCAGCCCAGCAGGGCTGGGGCACTGCCTGCAGCCAGCCCGGGCACAGCACAGAGGCACAGAGAGCTTCAATCAGTCAGGGCTGGGAAGGGGCTGAGAAGTGCCTGGGGCAGAATCACTGCCAGCCCTTGGCACAGGAACCTCTGGCTGCAGGACAATGCAGCTGCAGCTCCTGGAGAGATCTCCTAAAGCTGGAACATGCCAATGCCCACAGAGCCTGTGAGTACAACTCTGAGTGTTCTGGTGTAGGGTAGGTGAAATGCTCATGGTGTTCTGACATGCTGAGGGTTTCTGATCAGTCACAGAATATTTCCAAGACAAGGATATTGATAAAAATGAAGAAATTCCCAAAAAGTTTGTATTCAGTTTCCTACCATTGCAGAATGGCAGGGAGGGAGAAATAAATATCAGCAGTTGATTCTGTATTTTGAGAAGTGCCTGAGAAATCTGAGCTGTTACTTTTAGTGATGAGTAGGTTCACAGGAGATCCCTAATGTGCTTGCAGCCACTCTGCCCATGGACAGCACCAGCATCACCTTTGCTGGAGCCATCAGGCTCAGTCTGCGCTGTCCTTTCTCCAAGCTGCAAACAGAACTTGCCCCTAGCCAGTGCCCTGCAAACAGGCAGGGTTCTGTCAGGCCAAGGAGTGGGCACAGAGATTTGGGGTCTGGGAGTGCTGGCACGGAGAGATCAGGCACAGGGAAACACTTGCAGGAGGAAAATCTCCAGGAAGCAGAGAGAAGATCAGGGAAGGAAAGAAAACAAAACCCAGAAATGCTGAGGCAGGGAGAGTTTAGAGATGTCCAGAGGATCCCCTCCAGTGCAGCCCCTCCCTCTGCACAAGCCCCCTCCCTCCTGTGCCCCAGCCAAGCCTCTGCCCTCAGGGCCGGGGCTCCAAGGCGTGCAGCCCCTCCTGTGCAGGCAGAGCTGCAGCAGAGCCGTGGGGCAGCTCTGCAGTCCCGGGCCCAGTTCCCTCTGCAGAGCACAGGGCTGGGAGCAGCTGCCCGGCATTGGGGGCTCTGACAGGGGCACAGCTGGCTCAGGGTGACACAGATGTCCCCAGTGCCTGGGCAATGCTGGCAGTGCAACCAGGGATGGAGCTGCATCTCCCTTCATCTAGTGCCATCAGAAGGACACTTGGAAGTCTCCTTGAGATTTCAGTCCAAGCTGGGAGCTTCAATCCAGGGTGCAAACCTGTCCTAGAGCATCTCTGATTTATAAGATTGATGAGGAAAGGCAGAGGTGTTGTGACACTGAAAATGCTGTTGGGTGGGTGAAATGAGCAAAGTGAGTTCTTGGATCCAAATGTGGAGCTGAGCTGTTGTGGATCCATCTGCTCTCAGCCAAGCCTGGTGACATTTTAGGGAAGCATGGGAACGTGATCATCCTCTAACTGAGAGTGGTTAAAGCCCAGAGAAATCTGAACAGGTGAGAACGACAGGCCATCTCCCCTTACTCTCCACTTATCACTTTGCCTCACAGAAATTGCTTTGTTCACCCTGGGGGAAGCAGAAATGCTAAAGGTTTCTGATTCCAAGAACACCAGGAGAGACATGGGGGGAGCTTAAAAAGTAATCCGCAGGACTCTTGAACACAAAAATATGTCCGTGTGTGTCATAGAAAAAAGAGGTTCATGCGAAATGCCTTTGATTTTGGTTAAAGGCATCTCCTTTTTCTCTTCACTGTCCTTTCCCCATGAACAGGTGCCCATGTGCAGCCACAGCAAATGTCCAACAGCAGCTCCATCAGCCACTTCCTCCTGCTGGCACTGGCAGACACGCGGCAGCTGCAGCTCCTGCACTTCTGCCTCTTCCTGGGCATCTCCCTGGCTGCCCTCCTGGGCAACGGCCTCATCATCAGCGCCGTAGCCTGCGGCCACCACCTGCACACGCCCATGTTCTTCTTCCTGCTCAACCTGGCCCTCAGCGACCTTGGCTCCATCTGCACCACTGTCCCCAAAGCCATGCACAATTCCCTCTGGGACACCAGGAACATCTCCTACACAGGATGTGCAGCACAGCTCTTTTTCCTTCTGTTCTTCCTTGGATCAGAGTATTCCCTCCTGACCATCATGTGCTATGACCGCTACGTGTCCATCTGCAAACCCCTGCACTACGGGACCCTCCTGGGCAGCAGAGCTTGTGCCCACATGGCAGCAGCTGCCTGGGCCAGTGCCTTTCTCAATGCTCTCATGCACACAGCCAATACATTTTCCCTGCCCCTGTGCCATGGCAATGCCCTGGGCCAGTTCTTCTGTGATATCCCACAGATCCTCAAGCTCTCCTGCTCCAATTCCCACCTCAGGGAACTTGGGCTTCTTGTGGTTACTAGCAGTTTATCATTTTGTTCTTTTGTGTTCATTGTTTTCTCCTATGTACAGATCGTCAGGGCAGTGCTGAGGATCCCTTCTGAGAAGGGACGGCACAAAGCCTTTTCCACCTGCCTCCCTCACCTGGCTGTAGTCTCTCTCTTTGACAGCACTGCAGAATTTGCTGACCTGAAGCCTGCCTCGATATCCTCCCCATCCCTGGATCTGACCCTGTCAGTTCTGAGCAATGAAATCCTGCTCAGCGTGGGCAACTGAGCATTTGAAGGACTTAGTGTCAGGTCAAGGCTTGCTTTCCCTCCCAAAGCCTTCCCTTGGCAGCCTTGGGCAGGGGATTCATCCTCCCTCCCTCCTCCTTCCCACAGAGCTGCTCGGAACCACTCCATGGGCACTTTCCATTCTCTGTGTCTGTCCTCAAGTGCAGTGCCAACCTGGGTCAGTCCTGGCTCTGTCCTGAGCTCCCAGGAGCTCGCAGGCTGAGATGGCAATGCTCAGCCACACCAGGGCCCTGCCCCTGCCAGCAGCACCCCCACAAACAGCAGCAGCAGCAGCAGCAGCAGCAGCAGCAGCTGCAGTCACCTCTCAGCTGTTGGTGCCCCTGCACTGCAGCCCCTCCCGCTGGCACCAACCTTCCCTTGTGGCCTTGGAGACAGTCCTGAAGCCATCCATGGGGTCACAGAGCCATGGAATCTCAGAGTTCCAAGTTCCTGGAATCCTAGAGTTATTGAATCCTGAGAACCACACACAGAGGAGGAGGAGGAGGAGGAGGAGGAGGAGGAGGAGGAGGAGGAGGAAGAGGTGGAGGACGAGGAGGAGGAGGACGAGGAGGAGGAGGAGGAGGAGGACGAGGAGGACGAGGAGGAGAAGGAGGAGGATGAGGAGGACGAGGAGGAGGATGAGGAGGACGATGACGAGGATGAAGAAGAGGTGGAAGATGAGGAGGAGGAATAGGAGGAGGAAGAGAGAGAACAAGGACAAGGAGGATGATGAGAAGGAGGAGGAGAACGAGGAGGAAGAGGAGAATGAGTATGAGGAAGAGGAGGAGGAGGAGGACAATGACAAGCAGGATGAGGAGGGGGAAGAGAAAGAGGAGGAGCAGGAAGAGGAAGAGGAGGAGGAGGAGGACAAGAAAGAGGAGGAGGCAGAGAAGCAGGAAGAAGAGGAATAGGAGGAGGAAGAGAGAGGACAAGAACAAGGAGGATGATGAGGATGAGGAGGAGGAGGACAACGAGGAGGAGGAGGAGGAGGAGGAGAACGAGAAGGAAGAGGAGAATGAGGATGAGGAGGAGGAGGAGAAAGAGGACAATGACAAGGAGGATGAGGAGGGGGAGGAGGAAGAGGAGGAGCAGGAGGAGGAGAAGAAGGATGAGGACGAGGACGAGGAGGAGGAGAAGGATGAGGATGAGGAAAAGGATGAAGATGCAGAGGACAAGGAGGACGAGGAGGAGGAGGAAAAGGAAGATGAACAGGAGGAGGAGGAGGACAAGGTGGAGAATAAAAAGGAGGAGGACAAGGATGAGGAGGACCAGGAGGAGAAAGATGAGGAGGATGAGGATGAGCAGGATGGGGAGGACGAGGAGGAGGAAGAGGAGGACAAGGATGAGGAGGAGGAGAATGAGGAGAATGAGGATGAGGAGGACAATGAGGAGGATGAGAAGGACAAGGATGCGGAGGATAAGGTGGAGGAGGATGAGGAGTAGGACAAGGATGAGGAAAAGGACGAGGATGAGGCGGATAAGGAGTACGAGGAGGACAAGGAGGTCAAGAAGGAGGAGGGCGTAGAAGACGAGGAGGAGGAGGAGGAATAGCAGGATAAAGAGGATGAGAATGAGGACGTAGAGGAGGAAAATGAGGAGGAGGAGGAGGAGGAGGATGAGGAAGAGGAGGACGAGGAGGACGAGGATGGGGACGGGGACAAGGACGAGGACGAGGACTAGGACGAGGAGGAGGATGAGGAGGAGGTTGAGGAAGACGAGGACGAGGACAAGGAGGAGGAGGAGGAGGTCGAGGAGGAGGAGGACGAAAAGGACAAGGAGGACGAGGAAGAGGACAAGGAGGAGGACGACGAGGACAGGGACGTGGACGAGGACGAGGACGAAGACGAGGACGAGGAGGAGGACGAGGACGAGGACGAGGAGGACAAGGACGAGGACGAGGACGAGGACGAGGACGAGGACGAGGAGGAGGACGAGGACAAGAAGGACAAGGAGGCGGACCAGGAGGAGGACGAGGAGGACGACGAGAATGAGGAGGAGGAGGACAACGAGGAGGAGGAGGAGGAGTAGAAGGATGAGGACGAGGACGAGGAGGAGAAGGATGAGGATGAGGAAAAGGATGAAGATGTAGAGGACAAGGAGGAGGAGGAGGACTAGGAGGAGGACAAGGATGAGGACGAGGACGAGGAGGATGAGGAGGAGGAGGAGGAGAAGGAGGACAAGGAGGACGACAACGACGACAACGATGGCGACGACGACGAAGAGGAGGTGGAAGATGAGGAGGAGGAATAGGAGGAGGAAGAGAGAGAACAAGGACCAGGAGGATGATGTGGAGGATGAGGAGAACAAGGAAGAAGAGCAGAATGAGGATGAGGATGAGGAGGAGGAGGAGGAGGAGGACACTGACAAAGAGGATGAGGAGTGGGAGGAGGAAGAGGAGGAGCAGGAGGAGGAAGAGGAGGAGGAGGAAGACGACAAGGACTAGGGCAAGCACAAGGAAGATGAGGAGGAGGAGGAGGACAAGGAAGAGGAGGAGGCAGAGAAGCATGAAGAGGAGGAATAGGAGGAATAAGAGAGAGGACAAGGACAAGGAGGGTGATGAGGATGAGGAGGAGGAGGAGGAGAAGAAGGATGAGGAAGAGGAAAAGGATGAAGATGCAGAGGACAAGGAGGACAAGGAGGACGAGGAGGAGGACGTCCTCCTGGTCCTCTGCATCGTCATCCTTTTCCTCATCCTCATCCTTCTACTCCTCGTCATCGTCCTCGTCCTCCTCCTCGTCCTTCTCGTCCTCCTCCTCGTCCTCCTCCTCGTCCTCATCCTCCTCCTCCTTATCCTCCGCATCCTTATCTGCCTCATCCTCCTTATTGTCCTCCTCATCCTCATTCTCCTCCTTCTCTTCCTCATCTTCCTCCTCTTCCTCCTCCTCGTTCTCCCCATCCTGCTCATACTCATCCTCCTCATCCTTCTCCTCCTGGTCGTCCTCATCCTAGTCCTCCTCCTCTTTATTCTCCACCTTGTCCTCCTCCTCCTCGTATTCATCTTCCTTTTCCTCCTCCTCCTCCTCCTCCTACTTGTCCTCTGCATCTTCCTCCTTTTCCTCATCCTCATCATTCTCCTCCTCGTCCTCGTCCTCATCCTTCTTCTCCTCCTCCTCCTCCTCGCTGTCCTCCTCCTCCTCATCCTCATCATCCTCTTTGTCCTTGTCCTCTCTCTTCCTCCTCCTATTCCTCCTCTTCATGCTTCTCTGCCTCCTCGTCTTCCTTGTCCTCCTCCTCCTCCTCATCTTAGTGCTTTCCCTAGTCCGTGTCGTCCTCCTCCTCCTCCTCCTCTTCCTCCTCCTGCTCCTCCTCTTTTTCCTCCCCCTCATCATCCTTGTCATTGTCCTCCTCCTCCTCCTCCTCCTCCTCCTCCTCCTCCTCCTCATCCTCATTCTCTTCCTCTTTATCCTCCTATTCCTCCTCCTCCTCGTCCTCCTCCTCGTCCTCTTCGACCTCGTCCTCCTCGTCTTCGTCCTCGTTCTCGTCCTCATCTTCGTCCTCGTCCTCCTCATCCTCGTCCTCCTCGTCCTCATCCTCTTCCTCCTCATCCTCCTCCTCCTCGTCCTCCTTGTCCTCCTCATCCTCGTCCTTTTCCTCATCCTTGTCCTCCTCCTCATCCTCCTCCTCCTTATCCTCCGCATCATTATCCTCCTCATCCTCCTCATTGTCCTCCTCATCCTCATTCTCCTCCTTCTCCTCCTCCTCATCTTCCTCCTCTTCCTCCTCCTCATCCTCCCCATCCTGCTCATCCTCATCCTCCTCGTCCTCCTCGTCCTCCTCCTCGTCCTCCGCCTTGTCCTCCTCGTCCTCCTCCTCGTCCTCCTCCTTGTCCTCCTCCTCGTCCTCCTCCTCCTCCTCCTCCTCCTCCTCCTCCTCCTCATACTCCTCCTTGTCCTCTTCATCCTTTTCCTCATCCTCATCCTTCTCCTCCTCGTCCTCATCCTCATCCTTCTTCTCCTCCTCCTCCTCCTCGTTGTCCTCCTCCTCCTCATCCTCATCATCCTCCTTGTCCTTGTCCTCTCTCTTCCTCCTCCTATTCCTCCTCTTCATGCTTCTCTGCCTCCTCCACTTCCTTGTCCTCCTCCTCCTCCTCATCATCCTTGTACTTGCTCTGGTCTTTGTTGTCCTCCTTCTCCTCCTCTTCCTCCTCCTGCTCCTCCTATTTTTCCTCCCCTCCTCATCCTCCTTGTCATTGTCCTACTCCTCCTCCTCCTCCTCATCCTCATTCTCCTCTTCCTCCTCGTTCTCCTCCTCATCATCATCATCCTCTTTGTCCTCGTTCTCTCTCTTCCTCCTCCTCCTCCTCCTCCTCCTCCTCCTCGTCTTCTCGTCCTCCTCATCCTCCTTGTCCTCTGCATCTTCATCCTTTTCCTCATCCTCATCCTTCTTCTCCTCCTCCTCGTCCTCCTCTTCGTCCTCCTCCTCGTCCCCTTCGACCTCGCCCTCCTCGTCTTCATCCTCGTCCTCGTCCTCATCCTCGTCTTCGTCCTCGTCCTCGTCCTCCTCGTACTCCTCGTCCTCGTCCTCATCCTCCTCCTCCTCATCCTCCTCCTCCTCATCCTCCACCTACTCGTTCTCCTCGTCTTGTCCTCCTCGTCTTCGTCCTCGTCCTCCTCCTCGTCCTCCTCTTCCTCCCTCCTCCTCGTCCTCCTCGTCCTCGTCCTCATCCTCGTCTTCGTCCTCATCCTCGTCCTCCTTGTCCTCCTCGTCCTCGTCCTCATCCTCCTCCTCCTCATCCTCCTCCTCCTCGTCCTCCACCTACTCATTCTCCTCGTCCTTGTCCTCCTCGTCCTCCTCGTCCTCCTGCTCCTCCTCCTCCTCCTCTTCCTCCTCCTCCTCGTCCTCCTCCTCCTCGTCCTCCTCCTCCTCGTCCTCCTCCTCGTCCTCCTCCTCGTCCTCCTCCTCATCCTCGTCCGCGTCCTCCTCCTCCTCCTCCTCCTCCTCCTCCTCCTCCTCTTTCTCCTCTTCCTCCTCCTCCTCCTCGTCCTCCTCCTCCTCGTCCTCCTCCTCCCCATCCTCCTCCTCGTCCTCATCCTTGTCCTCCTCCTCCTCCTCCCTCTCCTCCTCCTCCTCCTCCTTCTCCTCCTGTGAGTGTGGTTCTCAGGATTCAATGACTCCAGGATTCCAGGAACCTGGAACTCTGCGATTCCATGGCTCTGTGACCCCATGGATAGATTCAGGACTGTCTCCAAGGCCACGAGGGAACGTTGGTGCCAGCGGGAGGGGCTGCAGTGCAGGGGCACCAACAGCTGAGAGGAGACTGCAGCTGCAGCTGCTGCTGCTGCTGTTTGTGGGGGTGCTGCTGGCAGGGGCAGGGCCCTGGTGTGGCTGAGCGTTGCCGTCTCAGCCTGTGAGTTCCTGGGAGCTCAGGACAGAGCCAGGACTGACCCAGGTTGGCACTGCACTTGAGGACAGACACAGAGAATGGAAAGTGCCCACAGAGTGGTTCCGAGCAGCTCTGTGGGAAGGAGGAGGGAGGGAGGATGAATCCCCTGCCCAAGGCTGCCAAGGGAAGGCTTTGGGAGGGAAAGCAAGTCTTAACCTGACACTAAGTCCTTCAAGGGCTCAGTTGCCCATGCTGAGCAGGATTTCATTGCGCAGAACTGACAGGGCCAGATCCAGGGATGGGGAGGATATCGAGGAGGGCTCCAGGTGAGCAAATTCTGCAGTGCTGACAAAGAGAGAGACTACAGCCAGGTGAGGGAGGCAGGTGGAAAAGGCTTTGTGCCGTCCCTGCTCAGAAGGGATCCTCAGCACAGCCCTGACGATCTGTACATAGGAGAAAACATTGAACACAAAACAACAAAATGATAAACTGCTAGTAACCACAAGAAGCCCAAGTTCCCTGAGGTGGGAATTGGAGCAGGAGAGCTTGAGGATCTGTGGGATTTCACAGAAGAACTGGCCCAGGGCATTGCCATGGCACAGGGGCAGGGAAAATGTATTGGCTGTGTGCATGAGAGCATTGAGAAAGGCACTGGCCCAGGCAGCTGCTGCCATGTGGGCACAAGCTCTGCTGCCCAGGAGGGTCCCGTAGTGCAGGGGTTTGCAGATGGACACGTAGCGGTCATAGCACATGATGGTCAGCAGGAAATATTCTGTTGCAGCACAGAAAAGAAAAAAAAATCTTGTGCAGCACATCCTGTGTAGGAGATGTTCCTGGTGTCCCAGAGGGAATTGTGCATGGCTTTAGGGACAGTGGTGCAGATGGAGCCCAGGTCGCTGAGGGCCAGGTTGAGCAGGAAGAAGAACATGGGCGTGTGCAGGTGGTGGCCGCAGGCTACGGCGCTGATGATGAGGCCGTTGCCCAGGAGGGCAGCCAGGGAGATGCCCAGGAAGAGGCAGAAGTGCAGGAGCTGCAGCTGCCGCGTGTCTGCCAGTGCCAGCAGGAGGAAGTGGCTGATGGAGCTGCTGTTGGACATTCGTTGTGGCTGCACATGGGCACCTGTTCATGGATAAAGGACAGGGACAAGTCAGGAGAGGCTGCTTGGAGCCAAACCTGGGCCATTCTCTGCAGCCTGTCCTGCTGGGACTCACCCACCCTTGTTCCTGCTCTGGGAAAACCTTCACCCAGGTCCCTGCCTGAGCTCCAGTTGTGCTGGCTGAGTGTGCCAGGAGCAGCAAGGGCTGTATGTGGGGGCTCTGGAGAAGCCATCCCTGCTCTGCTGCCCTGGGTTTGTAGCCATGGGGCAGAGGAACAAGGCTGGATATTCAGGATCTGTCAGGGGAATCGCTCCTACTGCAGAAAGGCTTGGTACCATCTGTATTCACACTCCTAAGAGAAATTGATGGCAGGGGTTGGATTTAGGAATTGATTTCCTACTCACACACAATTCCTGTCTCTTTGAGGTCAGAAATCCCCAGAATTCCTGCTGCACTCAGAGTTTGCCACTGAGAGATGTGAGAGGCAAAGGATTCCCTGTGGCTGAGGGAAGGTGAGGGGCTGGATGGGCTTGTTCCCCCAGCACTGCTCTGCTCAGCCCCCTCTGCTTCCCTGAGCATCTCCCTGGGCCTGGACATCCCCTCCTGAGAGGTGCCTTGTCCCTGCCAGCGCTCACAGAGCCCATCCCACCCTGTGTGCCCTCGGCCCGGCCCTACAGAAACCTGCCTGTGTGCAGGGCCCTGGCTGGGGCAGGCTCTGTGTGCAGCTGGGCAAGGGCAGCTCAGGAGAGCCCTGCTGGGCCCTGCAGAGGTGATGCTGCTGCTGCCCAGGGCTGAGGAGTGGCTGAAGGCCCTTTGGGAGGCTCCCAGCAGAGACACTGACCACCCAAAGTCACAGTTCTGGAGTCTCTGTAAATGTTCAAACATTCCTTTGATGATCCTGTGTATCCCTTTCAACTCAGAATGTTCTGTCATTCTGGGATTTCAATTCCTGTTCTGCTTCTCTCAACCCCCTTTTGTCTATAATTGAAGGAGAAAAAAAGACCTTGCAACAGTATTAGAACAGTAAAGTAAAAACCAGACCTTTATTGGAAGCTTCCAGGTGTCCCAGTGGGGATGAGGCACACCCAGCCCCTGATTTCAACAATTTGTTCATGTTGATTATTTAGGATATTTAACAGGAACATCCAATGGGAGATTCAGTACCCAGTTACACAACCCTGGCTCAACCCACTGGAATAAGTCCAGGGCCTTCTTTGTACCAGTTTTTCTTATCACTGCTCACATTCAAAACCCAAAATACTCTTCTTGTGGGTTCTTTCTCTGATAAAAAGATTATATAGCACTTTAAAAATGTATTTAGACAGGTTATAGTTCTAAAATCCAAGAGAAGGTAAGGAAACATACTAGAGTTAATTAAGGATCATAAATACATTAAATATATAATAGTAGTTAAAAAGAGTTATTTAAGAGTTTAATAGAGTTAATTAAGGATTATAATTTTAAAACTACGTAACAGTAATTTACAGAACTATGAATATATGAAAAATATATAAAAGCAAAAATATTTTTATCATCATCACAACTTCATCATCTTTCTCCAAGCAGAAAATTGAAAATACTCTCAGGAAAGCTCCTGACCTTTACAGCAAACCCAGGCTTACCTTCTTTGAGAAGTGCCCTCTGGAGCTGGTCTGGAGCTGGAGCAGTCCTGCCCCAGCCAGCCCCTCTCAGCAGCAGCACCTGCCCTGCTCAGGGTGGCTCCTTCCCCCCACAGCTCCTGGCCAGCGCTGGGAGCAGCTCCAGGGCCGGCTGAGAGCTGTCCCTGGCAGGCAGCAGAGTCCCTGGCCCAGCACAGCGCCCTGGGCTGCAGGACCCTGCTCTGCAGGACAGCCCTGGGCACCCCTGGCTGCTCTGCACAGGAGATGAGCAGAGAATGCACTCACAGGGGCTGTGGGCATTGGGATGTTCCAGCTTTAGGAGATCTCTCCAGGAGCTGCAGCTGCATTGTCCTACAGCCAGAGGTTCCTGTGCCAAGGGCTGGCAGTGATTCTGCCCCGGGCACTTCTCAGCCCCTTCCCAGCCCTGACTGATTGAAGCTCTCTGTGCCTCTGTGCTGTGCCCGGGCTGGCTGCAGGCAGTGCCCCAGCCCTGCTGGGCTGGGAGAAGAGCTGCTCAGCAAGAGAAATGTGCTTTTGAAGCTCTGCTTGGTTACCAGGATCACCCTCTGTGCCAGGAGCCCAGCCCAGCTCAGCAGCACAGACACAGCACAAGGACTTTAATGACCCTCTGGGGCTTTGTGCTCAGGCCCTGAACATCAGGCCCCGAGAGAGAGCTGCAGAAACCTCTCCAGAACTCCAAGTCAGAATCCAACTCCAAAGTTTCTCTGACTTTTAATGGGTCCCACTGAGAGACACGACTGAGAAAGTGTCCCCAGACCCCAGGCAGAGCAGAGAACTGGAGGCACTGATGCCAGGTGGGGACAAAGAAAAGCCAAGTCTTGGTGCCCTGGGGCACAGCAGGGTCTGTGCCACCAAGGGCTGTGAGGAGACACCTTGTCCTGAGGCCCTGGGGCCTCCTGGCACAGCCCCAGCCAGGCTGGGCACTGTCAGCCCCTGCTCCTGCCCTCAGCATCCCCCCCATGCCCACATCCCAGTGGCCTCAAGGATCTGCTGGAAGGAGTCCCTGGGGAGCCTTGGTCAGGAATGGCCCTGGGGGCTCCTTCATGCTCCCAGGGACTGCAGGTTTTTCAAAGGACTTTGGCTTTTGCTTTTGCCTTGCAGTCTCTGAGAGCTTTGTGCAATCATGGCTTCCAATTATCTGCTGTAATTAGTCCCTGGAGAGGCTTTGTCAGTAACAACACTCAGTGGGGCCCATTAATGCTTCAAGGTACTCAGTTCTTTTAAGGTACTTGGTGTTTCACTTTTGTTACAGACTTTGTGAGAAGTTTGTGCAATCATGGCCCCAATTATCTGCTTTAATGAGTCCTGTGAGAGCTTTGTACTGACACTCAGTGGGATTCATTAATACTCTGAGATACTCAACTTTTGTGAGGGTCTTTGAATTCTTCTTCCAAAACTGAGAGGTTTTTGTGCTACTTTGAGTGTCTGAGAGGTTTTTGTGCCATCCTGGCCTCCAGTTCACTCCTCCAAGGAGTCCATCCGGAACCGTTGTTGGGGATGGACCTCAGTGGGTCCCATTAATACCTCGAGAAACTTTGGGGTTTTTTTCTGACTTTTGCCTCCTGGAAAGGTTTGTGCAATCTCCTCTCAGGCCCTGAGGTTCCAGGGCTCAGCTCCAAATGCACCACGGGACTCATTAGGATCAAGCAAGTCCTGACAAACCATGGCTGTGCCTCGATTTCCCTCTTGTCTGGGGCAGTTCATCAGGTAGATTTCTATGTTAGTTTTGGTTTGCCTATTTGATATTTCTCGGTCAACGCATCAATTAGTGTGGTGGGTTCAGTGCTGGCTAATTACCAGTGCACTCACTAGAATATACTTACTCATTTCCTGCTGTGAGATAGGATTAGGAGAAAGGCAAAGGGGGCTCAAAACTTTAAAAGAGTGTAATGAAAAGTTTATTAACAGTAACTAAATGAAAGAGTAATAAGAATATGAACAAAACTTTCAGATCACTTCCCCTCTCCATACAACCTGACAATGTAGAGACAAAACCTGAAATTTTCAAGTCAGTTTACCACCTCTAGAATATTCTAATCTTTCTTCAGTTCACATCAGGAGAGAAGTACCTCTTGTTAATGTTATGGAGAATTCTCCACAAGAAAACATTTATCTCATGGCTTTTCATTTCCATGAATAGCCACTGCCTGGAAAAATCTTCAATTGTGAAGTCCCTCCCATGTTTTCACAGCTTTTCCCACAGTTGTGTTTAGCGGCCATGCCAATTTATGGGGTATTAGTTTCAAGAAGAGCTGTTTAAGAGCAAAGGATCTCTTCATCTATTTATGAAATCATCTTCATCTCTGGGAACAGACGCCTTCTTCTCTCCCTGAGGGCACAGGGTCTCATCACTCTTCTCTCTTTCAATGTTCAGACTTCTCATGAGATCACAGCTACTTCAACATTTCCCTACTTTAGCATGGAGGCCTTTGCTGAACAAGTCATCTCCTCATACTTTTCAATGCATTGTAGGGAGAAAGAGAGTCTGATGTATCAATGACATCCTTCTCCATAGCTTTAGCAGAGGATTCCAGCCCCAAGATCAAGGCATCTCCTCATCCCTCCCATCTGGGACTCACCTTCCTCTTCCCTGACCTCAGTGTCTTCACGTTGCTCCTCAGTGTGCCTGCCCTGTGTCTTTTCTCTCACTGGAGGGAGGATGGAAGCTCTGGAAGAGTCAATATCTACCCCTGGGCCTGCATATGGCTATTTGACTCCGGCTGGGCTTGATGTCCAATTCTTATTTTAGCCATGCTTCCTGGACATAAGGACCAGTTCTTTTCCATAGGAATGAAGGAACAGAGTCCCACTGTTTTAGGGGCAAATGAGAAGTGACCACCTAAGGACAAGGCCAGCCAGAGCTGCCAGATTTTGTTCTTAGAGATACCCTTGAATATAGGAAATTTTTTAGGCAGAGTATCAGTTTTGGCAATGGGCATCTGAAAAGACAGACAGTTCTTTTCCATACAGAGGAGAGCACGGAGCTGCAGTTCTCCAGGAGCTGATGAGAAGCAGCCCTTGACATCCCAACATCAGCCAGACCTGTCAAGTGGCCCCTGGGAGGCCAAGCCAGCCAGACCTGGTCCATGTTCCCTTGCTTCCATGGGGCCCCACAGTGTCCCAATGGTCCCTTGCTTCCAGGAGGCCCTGAGGTGTCACAATGCCCCCTTGGTGACACCAGGCCCTGAAGGGTCAGAATGGTTTCCATGGTTCCATCAGGCCCCACAGAGTCATAATGGTCTCTGGGTCCATGAAGCCCCGCGGTGTCACCATGGCCCCTTGGTTCCATGGGCTCCAGTGGTGCCACAATGATCCCCTTGGTTCCATGAGGTGCCACGGCGTCACAGTGATCTCCATGGGAAGGAAAGAACCGAGCCCCAGTGTGGCAGGGGCAGCCACCAGAGACCAAAGCCATCCAGACTTGATGGTACTGGCAGATTTTGGCTGGTAGCAACCCTTGGATGTAGGGAATTTTAGAGGTGGGATCCCAGTTTCAGATATGGACACCTGGAGAAGTACAGGTTTTTCCATAGGAAGGAAAGCACAGAACCCCTGTGTTTCAAAGGCAGAAGAAGAAAGAGGTGGCTCCTGGGAGACTGAGACAGCCAGACCTGTTCTTCCTGGCAGCTTTTGTCATGGAAGAATCCTTTCATACACGGAATTTGGGAGGAGGAATCTCAATTTTGACCACGGACACCTTGAGAAGAAGGACAAATCTTTTCATTGGAAGGAAAGCACCAAGCCCCAGGGTTTCAAAAGCTGATGAGAGGCAGCTCCCAAGAGGCCAAGGGCACCCAGACCTGTCTGTCCTGGCAGCTTTTACGTGGGAGCTATCCTTGGATGTACAGAGTTTTGGAGGAGGAATCCCAGTTTTGGCCATGGCCCATGGAGGAGAAGGAGAGTTCTCTACCATGGGAAGGAAAGCCCAGAGCCCCAGGGCTTCAGGGCAGGTGAGAAGCAGCCCTCGACATGCCAAGGTGGTCAGGTGGTCCCCAGGAGGCCCAGCCAGCCAGACCTGGTCCGTGCTCCCTTGGTTTGGTGGTGATGCCTTGAGAGGCTGCCTAGAACAGAGCTAGGCAGTGTTAAAGGAATAAAGCAGGTATTCATTAAAAGGCCTTTGTCTTGGTTAGACAAGACAGGAGTCTGTGAAAGAGGGCAAAGCCTCCTGTGCAATGGAGAACGGCAAACCCCCCTCCCTCTGAATTACGAGGATCTTTAAATTAAAAGGCTCTCAGGCAAAGATATGGGAGTGGGAGTAACAATTCTTTACTAGGAGAAAACTAGACAACAATTTAAAAAGGAAAATGTAATCGGTACAAACAAAACTAGTGAAAGAAAAAGTCTAGAACCTGAGGAATGCCAGTATCAGGTTTTGCTGGGACAATTGCTTTCTCTTGCAATAGTTGATGAGTTGCAGCTGAAGTGGTGATCTTTAGAAGGGTATAATTTTCCTCTGAAGATCTGGTGGCAGCGGGGGCCGGTCTTCCTCTGCGCCGGGGTTGCCTCTGAGCTCCGCTGCCGTCGCCTCTGCGCGCGCCGGCTGTTTCGCTGCGGGTGCCGCCGAAGAGAGAGCGAGAGAGAGAGCTGCTTTCCCCGGGAATCCCGCGAAGAGAGAGAGAGAGCTGCTTCTCTCGGAGTCCCGCAAAGAAGAGCGAGAGCGCTGCTTCTCTCGGAGTTCCGCGAAGAAGAGCGAGAGTTGCTTCTCCCCTCTGGGTGGGACTCCTCACGGCGTTACATTTTTTCAGCCTTTCATTGAATCAGTCAAAGGTGTATACACAAACCATTGTCTCTGAGAGAGATAACAAAAAACCTGTCCAACCGGTTCGCCTTCGACAGATGGCAAATGGAATACAAGCTTATCTTACAACCCAGGACATTATCCACCCCTTATTCTATTTCCATCTGCACACCATGAAATCTTACACCCAGTTCTCTCTTAAGACTAAGTTTCCCTGTGGTACACAGCGGGTCTCCCCATCTTTTTGCATTACTCACCAAGTGTAACCAGGTCCTTGAGCAAAGACAATCCCACGAATGGGTTGGTCTTTGCCTGAGGTGGGATTAATCCAAACAGTTTTCTCTAAAATACCTTTCATATGTACTACAGGGACTTTATCTTCATCTACTGCGTGTAAGGGTTCTGACTGAGCAGGGCCAGCTCGATTGACAGACTCCCGGGTGTTGACCATCCAGGTTGTTTTTGCCAGGTTAATTTCTCAGTTTTTAAATGTTCCTCCACCGAGTGCCTTCAGGGTAGTCTTAAGGAGTCTGTTGCACTGTTCAACTTTGCTGGCAGCTGGAGCATGATAGGGAATATGATATATTCATTCGATACCATGTTCTTTGGCTCAGGTGTTGATAAGGTTGTTCTTGAAATGGGTGCTGTTGTCAGACTCAATTTTTTCAGGGGTGCCGTGTTTTCACAGGATTTGTTTTTCTAAGCTTAAGATGGTGTTCTGGGCAGTGGCATGAGGTACAGGGAAAGTCTCTAGCTATCTAGTGGTGGCTTTTACTATGGTCAGTATGTAGCGCTTGCTTTGGCGTGTCTGGGGCAGTGTGATGTAGTCAATCTGTCAGGCTTCTCTATATTTGTACTTGGACCACTGCCCACCATACCATAGGGGCTTCACCCTCTGGGCTTGTTTGATGGCAGCACACGTCTCACAGTCATGGATAACCTGGGAAACACTGTCTATGGTTAGATCTACTTCTCGGTCTCGTGCCCACTTGTAGGTGGCATTTCTGCCCTGATGACCTGAGGCATCATGAGCTCATCGAGCCAGGAACAACTCCCCTTTATGGTGCTAATCTAAGTCTATTTTTGACACTTCTATTTTTGCTGCCTGATCTACTTGCTCGTTGTTCTGGTGCTCCTCATTAGCTCGACTTTTGGGGATATGGGCATCTACATGACGGACTTTTACCGTCAGCTTTTCCACCCGAGAGGCAATGTTTTTCTATATATCAGCAGTCCAGATTGGCTTTCTTTTACGTTGCCAGTTGGCCTTTCTCCACCTTCTCAGCCAGCCCCACAGAGCATTGGCTACCATTCATGAATCAGTATAAAGGTAGAGCTTTGGCTACTTTTCTCTTTCAGCAATGTCCAGAGCCAGCTGAACGGCTTTGAGTTCAGCGAGTTGGCTCGATCTACCTTCTCTTTCGGTAGCTTGTGCAACTTGGCGTGTGGGGTTTCATACGGCTGCTTTTCACTTCCGGTTCATCTTTATGATGCGACAGGAACCGTCAGTGAAAAGAGCGTAGCAGGTCTTTTCTGCTGGTAGTTGGTTGTATGGTGGAGTTTCTTCAGCCCTTGCCACTTGTACTTGCTTTTCATCATCAGTGAGACTAAAGTTTTCACTTTCTGGCCAGTTCGTAATTATCTCCAAAATTTCAGGGCGATTCAGGTTTTTAATACGGGCACGTTGAGTGATGAGGGCAATCCATTTGCTCCATGTGGCGTCAGTGGCATGGTGGGTAGTAGGAATCTTTCCTTTAAACATCCACTCTAGCATCGGTAGTCGGGGTGCCAGGAGGAGTTGTGTTTTTGTGCTAATTATTTCCGAGGCTGCTTGAACTCCTTTAAAGGCAGCCAAGATTTTTTTTTCTGTGGGAGTGTAGTTGGCTTCAGACTCTCTGTAATTTCGGCTCTAGAATCTCAGTGGTCGGCCTCGAGTCTCCCCAGGCACTTTTTGCCAAAGGCTCCAAGACAACCCATGGTTCCCGGCTGCAGAGTAGAGCACATTCTTGACTTCTGGTTCCGTTCTGACTGGGTTAAGGGCTACAGCATGAGCGATTTCTTGCTTGATCTGGGTGAAGGCTTGTTGCTGCTCAGGGCCCCAGTGGAAATCATTCTTTTTTTGGGTAACCAGATAAAGAGGGCTCACAATCTGGCTATACTCAGGAATGTGCATTCTCCAGAAACCTATGGCACCTAGGAAAGTTTGTGTTTCTTTTTTGCTGGTTGGTGGGGACATAGCTGTGATCTTGTTGATGACCTCAGTGGGAATCTGGCGCCGTCCATCTTGCCATTTCACTCTCAGGAACTGGATCTCTCGGGCAGGTCTCTTGACTTTGCTCTTCTTGACGGCAAAGCCAGCTTCTAGTAGTATTTGGATGATCTTTTCACTTTTTTCAAACACTTTTGCCGCTGTGCTCCCCCACACAATGATGTCATTAATGTATTGCAGGTGTTCTGGAGCTTCACCCTTTTCTAGTGCAGCCTGGATCAGTCCATGGCAGATGGTGGGGCTGTGTTTCTACCCTTGGGGCAGTCGGTTCCAGGTGTACTGCACGCCCCTCTAGGTGAAAGCAAACTGAGGCTTGCATTCTGCTGCCAGAGGAATGGAGAAAAACGCATTAGCAATATCAATGGTGGCATACCACTTTGCTGCCTTGGACTCTAGCTTGTATTGGAGTTCCAGCATGTCCGGCACAGCAGCGCTCAGCGGTGGAGTCACTTCATTTAAGTCACGATAGTTTACAGTCAATCTCCATTTTTTGTTAGATTTGTGCACAGGCTAGATGGGGCTGTTGAAGGGTGAGTGGGTTTTGCTGACCACTCCTTGGTTCTTCAGCTCCCGAATCATTTTGTGGATGGGGATCACGGCATTTTGATCCGTCCGATACTGCCGGCGGTGCACTGTCGAGGTCGCAATTGGCACGCGTTGTTCTTCTACCCTTAGGAGTCTTATTGCAGAGGGGTTTTTTGACAGTCCAGGCAAGGTGTTCAATTGCTTAATGTCTTCTGCTTCTACAGCGGCTATTCTAAAAGCCCACCTGAGTCTCTTTGGGTTTTTGTAATATCCGTTCCGGAGGAAGTCTATATCTAGGATATACGGAGCATCTGGGCCAGTCACTATAGGGTGTTTCTTCTACTCTTTCTCAGTCAGGCTTACTTCAGCTTCTACCAGAGTCAATTGTTGTGATCTCTCTGTTACACCAGCAATGGAAACAGGCTCTGCCCCCACATGTCCTGATGGTATCAGAGTACACTGTGCACCAGTATCAACTAAAGCATCATATTTTTGTGGCTCTGATGTGCCAGGCCATCGGATCTACACTGTCCAGAAGATTCGTTTTTCTCGTGCCTCTCCCTGGCTAGAGACAGGGCCCCTCTAACACTGGTTATTATTCCTTCCCTGGGCATACATACTAGAGGTTTTTTTAAGGGGGTCTGACAGATCGTACTTACAAGCTTGGTCACGGGAGGTTGAGGCTACCTTTACTTTGGTGGAATTTCTCCGGTTAGAGTTTTTTTTCTTGAGTTGACGGACCCGTGCTGCCAGGACAGAGGTGGGTTTCCCATCCCACCTCCCTATGTCTTTCTCATGGTCACGCAGGAAGAACCACAGATTAGCCCTTGGGGTGTACCCTTTCTCTCTAGTTGGGGATTGTTGGGTGCTGATTCTGGGGCCTGTGACTCTCACGGGTGCTGTATTAACCTTCTTTATCTCTTCCCTCATCTCCTCTTTAAACTCCTTAATCACAGCTGAGATATGAGCCTGCATTGGGCCATTAATTATACTCTTATAATTCTTAAGTTTGTTGGCAACAGAACCTATTGTCTCCCGGTGGGTGTCAGCATTGATCGTTGCAATGAAGGTGGCGTATTGAGATGGCCCAAGATTTGCCAGACTCTACAGCATTTGTCCCGTACACCTGACCTTGTCAGGGTTATTATTGTGTCGTCCATCCCTCCCAAAGAGTACCTCCAATACTGCCACTTCTCTCAGCTGTTGGATTCCTTCCTCGAGGGTCTTTCAGCGCATTCTATGATGGTGCTCTTGCATTCTCTCTCTGTGGATAAACCTCTCCCTGACACTCATTAAGAGCCGCTCCCAGAGAGAAAGGGACCCTGGTTCCCTTACAAAAACCTGATTTATACCCGAGTCCTGGGTCAAGGGTCTTAAGTTCTTTGCCTCACCACTGTCCAGCTGCACGCCTGTACCCATAAGATCTCAAACTCGGAGTAGCCAGGTAGCATAAGCTTCACACCCTCGTCGCACAATGTCTTTATGCAGATTGCGAAGACTTTCGTACGTCAGGGACTCGGTGATGATAGCAATCTCTGGCTCCCCTGTGGGTTGTGAGGTTCCTCCATTCCTGTCCCTATCTGCAGGGTGCTCTGCTTTTACTTTAGACTTCTTTGTTTCTACCGGGGCCACTGCTGCTGACCGTGACTGCCCTTGTGGTTCAGCTGGAACCTGGACAGTTGTAACATTAGTGGGTTCTACAGCTGTACTATTAGACTGTCTCTCTTCAAGGCAAAGGGCCGGTTTCTCACCAGCTGGGGAAATGCACTCTTTCAGCATTTCTCGTATCTCCTTAACCAGAACCCTCACCCAATCTGGGCGGTTCATTTCTGAGGTGGGCTGTGGGGCAGGGTCAGGCTCTGGAGCAGCAGCATCTCGAGTCTGTGGTGTAGGTGTGAGGGTAGTTATCCAGGTTAATCTTCTCTTATCTCTGAATGCTAAATATAACAGGACTATCAGCAACACCACCCATTGTATGGTATCATTAGCACTTATAAAGGATCTTAACCCTTTGAGAACTGGTGGAACAGACCCAAAAAGATGGTTAAAAGGTTGAGAGAAAGTTTGCTCAGGTGCTATTTCCTCGCAGTAGGTATCGTTATTAAAGTAACTCCAAAAACATACAGTTAACGTGTGATAGCTATGAATCCATGTACCTGCCTTCCAGAGGAAATTAAAGATCCATGAATTCTTTACCCAATTAATCCAGAAGCCAAACTTGATAACAGACACCGTAGCCTTAGTCATAGGACCCATTTTTAGATAAGGGTCTGCAAATGGGAAAAGTATAGCTACGATCACATGCCACCCAAACCAAGGTAAACTAGACCACATGGTGATGCTGAAGATGTTTTTACACACAACAAAACCAAATTACTTAAGAACTGTTAATCCTTTTTCCCTCTCAATGCCCTCGGGCCTCACGTTGGGCGCCAAATTCTGTCTTGGTTAGACAAGACAGGAGTCTGTGAAAGAGGGCAAAGCCTCCTGTGCAATGGAGAACGGCAAACCCCCCTCCCTCTGAATTACGAGGATCTTTAAATTAAAAGGCTCTCAGGCAAAGATATGGGAGTGGGAGTAACAATTCTTTACTAGGAGAAAACTAGACAACAATTTAAAAAGGAAAATGCAATCGGTACAAACAAAACTAGTGAAAGAAAAAGTCTAGAACCTGAGGAATGCCAGTATCAGGTTTTGCTGGGACAATTGCTTTCCCTTGCAATAGTTGATGAGTTGCAGCTGAAGTGGTGATCTTTAGAAGGGTATAATTTTCCTCTGAAGATCTGGTGGCAGCGGGGGCCGGTCTTCCTCTGCGCCGGGGTTGCCTCTGAGCTCCGCTGCCGTCGCCTCTGCGCGCGCCGGCTGTTTCGCTGCGGGTGCCGCCGAAGAGAGAGCGAGAGAGAGAGCTGCTTTTCCCCGGGAATCCCGCGAAGAGAGAGAGAGAGCTGCTTCTCTCGGAGTCCCGCAAAGAAGAGCGAGAGCGCTGCTTCTCTCGGAGTCCCGCGAAGAAGAGCGAGAGTTGCTTCCCCCCTCTGGGTGGGACCCCTCACGGCGTTACATTTTTTCAGCCTTTCATTGAATCAGTCAAAGGTGTATACACAAACCATTGTCTCTGAGAGAGATAACAAAAAACCTGTCCAACCGGTTCGCCTTCGACAGATGGCAAATGGAATACAAGCTTATCTTACAACCCAGGACAGCCTTCAAGGGATACACCTTGGGCAGTACAAGAGCCTGGCCCTGGCTCCATCCTAGATGGAACCCAGGTCATGAGTTTTCACTGGGGCAAACAGGGGGATTTGGTCTGGCAGGATGTGTAAAACAATCTCCTGTAATATCTACCTGTTCTCACACAGAGCACTTGGCTGCAGGGACACATTCCCATAGTTCCTGCCCAGGTTTCAGGATTCAAACACTGCTGTCCTTCCCAGGAGCTGTTCCTTCAGCTGCCTTGGGAGGCCTTTTGGCCTCTGGACCCACACTCTGGCTCCATTATTAGAACTGCTGTATCCAAACCCTTTATCTCCACCAACAGCAGTGATTTGAGGTGGATCTCCTTTTTTCCAAATTGTTTTAAACACTGACAATGTCAGTAATTGTGCTACCCTGACTTGGGTTTGAATAATCCAATCTTGTTCACTATTGTTTAACTAAATTACTTTAATTTTCCCTTGATAATCAGTTCCTCCTCCCATGACATGAGCACTTTGCAAGGCCAAGCTCCAGTGAGCAGTTACCAAACCAAAGTGTCCTGGAGGAATCTGGATTCCTGTTCCTGTATTGCTAACTCTCCTTTGCTTCTGATTTATCCTGACTAATTCCAGTGCATGAAGGTCCAGCCCTGCAGCCTCTGGGCTGGCCCTGCCAGGGCCATCACACCCAGAACAATTTCCCAGGCAGTCCCAGTCTCACTGCCCAGGGCTGTATTTGCACACTGGGAGCAGCCATGCACAGCCAGGGGGTTTCCATTTCCCCAGGGGCCATTGTTAAGGGCATGGAGCATATCTGGGAGATGGGTTCTCCATGGGGACAGGTTCCCATCTCCTCATTCTTTAACTGCTCTTTGAACAACCCCTCCTCCAACTCCTCCTCCTCATCCTCCTCCTCATCCTCCTCATCTTCCTACTTCTCATCCCCATCCTCATCCTCATCCTCGTCCTCATCCTCCTCCTCCTCCTCCTCCTCCTCCTCCTCCCCCTCCTCCTCCTCCTCCTACTGGTCTTCCTCGTCCTCCTTGTCCTGTTCCTCCTCCTCGTCCTCCTCCTCCATTTACTTGTCCTCCTACTCCTCCTCCTCCTCCTCCTCCTCCTCCTCCTCCTCCTCCTCCTCCTCCTCCTCCTTGTCCTCCTTGTCATCCTATTCCTCCCCCTCCTTCTCCTCCTCCTTGTCCTGATCATCCTTATCCTCCTTCTCCTCATCATCCTCCTCCACATCCTCATTCTCATCCTCTTCCTCCTCCTATTCCTCCTCCTCCTCCTCGACTTCCTCATCCTCCTCCTCCTTGTCCTCCTTGTCCTCCTTGTCCTCCTGGTCCTCCTGGTCCTCCTCCTCCTTGTCTTTTTCTTCATCCTCGTCCTCCTCCTCCTCGTCATCCTCCTCCTCCTTATCCTCCTCATCCTTATCCTCCTCCTCCTCCTCATCGTCCTCCTCCTCATCCTCATTCTCCTCCTCCTCCTCATCTTCCTCTTCCTCCTCCTCCACCTCCGCATCCTGCTCGTCCTCATCCTCCTTTTCTTTATTCTCCTCCTTGTCCTCCTCCTCCTCCTGTTCATCTTCCTTCTCCTCCTCATCCTCCTTCTCCTCGCTTTTGTGCTCATCCTCTTCCTTCTTCTCCTCCTCCTCCTCATTTTTCTCCTCATCATCATCATCCTCCTTGTCCTCATTCTCTCTCTTCCTCCTCCTATTCCTCCTCCTCATCTTCCACCTCCTCTTCGTGCTCCTTGTCTCATCCTCCTCTTCCTCCTCCTCCTCCTCCTCTGAGTGTGGTTCTCAGGATTCAATGACTCTAGGATTCCAGGAACCTGGAACTCTGGGATTCCAAGGCTCTGTGACCCCATGGATGAATTCAGAACTGTCTCCAAGGCCACAAGGGAACGTTGGTGCCAGCGGGAGGGGCTGCAGTGCAGGGGCACCAGCAGCTGAGAGGCGACTGCAGCTGCTGCTGCTGCTGCTGCTGCTGCCTCTGCTGCTGCTGCTGCTGCTGCTGCTGCTGCTGCTGCTGCTGCTGCTTGTGGGGGTGCTGCTGGCAGGGGCAGGACCCTGGTGTGGCTGAGCGTTGCCATCTCAGCCTGCGAGCTCCTGGGAGCTGAGGACAGGGCCAGGACTGACCCAGGTTGGCACTGCACTTGAGGACGGACACAGAGAATGGAAAGTGCCCATGGAGTGGTTCTGAGCAGGTCTGTGGGAAGGAGGAGGGAGGGAGGATTAATCCCCTGCCCAAGGCTGCCAAGGGAAAGGCTTTGGGAGGGAAAGGAAGCCTTGACCTGACACTAAGTCCTTCAAGGGCCCAGTTGCCCACGCTGAGCAGGATTTCATTGGGCTTTGTCTCATGACAGTGGAAGGGTCAGAAGTGGTGGGAGCAGCTGGAAAGCAGGGCCGTGTATTCCCTCCCCCCAGCCCATTTGGGAACATCTGGGCAAGGTCTCCATTGTCTGCCTGCAGCCAGCTTGGGGGCCCTTCCTCTCCTCCTCCTGCTTGGGGGTCTGGGCTTGGTTTCTTCTGCTATCTGCAATACTGAGCTTCTCTCTCCTCAAACCCGGCTGCTCAGGTTTGTGTCCCTGTGTCTCACACCTTCCTCCTCTTCCTCCTCACCACATGTTCATGGAGCCTCTTTGGGCAGCTGGACTGGAACTGGCAGCAGCAGGTTTGCCCTGAGGAGCACCTCTGGCCTCCAGCCTTTCTGCAGGGCTGGCCAGAGCCTTCCTGCCAGGGGCGAGCCTCTTTCCTGTCTCTTCCCGAGGCAATATAGTCTGGATCTTGGCTCTGTCCTCCTTTCTTTCTCTTTCAGGGAAGGATCAGCCATGGCTGAAGGAATCTTCCGTAGGTACCTAGTGCTGATGGCCATTGTCAGAATCAACCAGCCCACTGGAAAGAATGGGATTTCTCCTGAGGATGACAAAGGGATTGTCCAGAGGATGAAGGAGAGGGAAGTAAACCTTTGGCAGCACCAGCTGCACTTGGAGGAGGAAATTGCAGACCTGGAAGCCAGACAGGAGTGTCTGGCATGGCCTCTGTGGGAACTGGAAGGAAAGATCCATTGGCACACATGCACGGTGGTTTGCTTGGCTGTCCCCAGCTCTGTGCTGGCCCTGGGCCACAGCAGCTCCCAGCAAGCAGGAGGTAAATGCATCTTGCCAAGAGTTGCAACACAGCAGACAGGGAAGATGTGAAAAGTGTGTGCGTAAAGGGCTGTTAATTCACAGGTCCCACAGAGAGCTTTGGGGCTCACAGATGGACAGAGATGGTTCTGCTCACCCCTCTGTCCAAAGGGGGGTAACACACGCTGCTGCAGGTGCTTTGGTTGGTTCCTGCAGGTCCAGGTGGATGCCAAACCAGCTCTTCACAGGCTTCTCCCTTGCCCTGCCCCTCTGCCAAGTGCAGCGGGCCTCAAGGACTGAAAGGAGCACAGAGAGCCAAAGGGGGACACTCGCACCTGCCTCACTGGGAGCTCCCTGGGAAGCACTTTACTTGAGAAGCAAGCCCCTGTTCTCCAAATGCCTTTACCCAAATGTGCAGCTTTTCTGGCCAACACCAACACACCCTTAAGAAATGCTGGCAAGGCTGAAGGCCTTCATGTCCTTTCAGGACAGGCACTCCAGCTGTAGCTCCTATTCCCCCAAGTGTGTTTTCAGGTGGAGGTTCAGAGGTACAGCCCCAGGCCCTCTACAAACACAAGCTGCTCACTGCCTCTTCACCTGCTTCAACTCCAGCCTGTGGTCACGGCAGCAAAACCAGGCTGTTCCTGGCTAGAGCCCAGAGCCCTGCTCCCGCAGGATGCTCTTGTCAGCACCTTCCAGGACTCTCCGCTGTGCATGCAGCGCTTTTCATGCCCGCTCCCAACAGGCTCTGGAAGGCAGAGCACAGCCTGGCTTGCTCTGCCACCAGCACACCCCAAACACAGGCGGAGGAAGAAGCAGCAGGGGCTGTTTTGTGGCCATGCCCAAGAGAGACTGGAAGGTGCCCTCCCTCTGCTCTCACTTGGTTGGCTTTCTGACTGGCTCTGAGCCTGGGGCTCCTGGAGCCAGCTGGCATTTGCTCTGTGCACATGGGGGAGCTTCCAACAGCTTCTAACAGAAACCATTACTTCATCTACCAAAACCTGGCCATGCAAACCCAACAGATTTTCTTATCTATTTCCCACCTCCTCACTACACTAGGAATTTAATTCTAGTGATGATAATCATCAAGTGGTGACCAAGAGAGAAATGTAATATGTAAGTCTGCAGACACTGAAGTTCACACTACAGACTAAATGAAAAAATGCCTCAAACCTACTCATTGCAGAGACTAACTGCTGGCACATTTGTACATGTGCATTTATTCAATAAAACTCATTAATTAGTTGCAATGATTAGGCTGAATACTAATTTCGCACCAAGACCCTCCTGCTTTTGGACCCAATCCCAATTGAAAAGTATTATAATAACCATTACATTTTTGGTAAAGACACATGCCTGATCTACATCCCACTGGAGCCACAGGTGGCACTGAATTTTAATGTTAAGGATTGGAACATACTACATTCCTGATCATGATTTAAATTGACAGCTCACACTTACTGCTTATGTGTCAGCCCTCAGGTATCCAGCTGACACTACAGACTGTCTTTCTCAGGTTCAACACCTACACAGAGAGATGGCCTCCCATCACATCTGCATATGTAAGATGGGCAAAATGAGAGAAAAATTTCCCTTTCTAGTATGAAATAAAGAGGAAAGCTGTCAGTCCTAACCCAGAGCTCTGCAGAAGGCTCTGTGGGGAGTGCACCTGACGTTATTGAAGCTGTGTGTTCAGCCCAGAGCCCTGGAAAGATGGGATTGGCCTGGCTGCCTCAGCCTGTTTGGCGCTGGCTCTTGCACCGTTCTGGCCCTGCTGGTACAGCACTCACTGCTTGCCCAGCTTCCCTGCCATGTGTTGTACATGTTCCTGACCCATAAATCCTGTGAGACTATTGCTGATGGAATAGGGAGGAGTCACACTTTGAAAGAATCCTCTTCAGTTCCCCTTTGTTTGAACAGAGGTAATTCAACAAATCTTTCCACAAATGCTGGAAGATATCCTCCAGTTCTACCCATGGAGATGCAAATGGCCCTGAGCAGCACAAAGGGCTTTGTCAGGAAGGCCACTCCTTTCCAGGCTTTCCCCAGGAGCCCCGGGTCAGTCTTTTCTTCTCTGTGCTCCCCTCTGGCTCCATTGCTACGCTGCCTCCAAATCATGAATGTGGCAGGGACAGCCAAGCAAACCACCGTGCATGTGTGCCATTGGATCTTTCCCTCCAGTTCCCACAAAGGCCATGCCAGACACTCCTGTCTGGCTTCCAGGTCTGCAATTTCCTCCTCCAAGTGCAGCTGGTGCTGCCAAAGGATTACCTCCTGCTCCTTCATCTTCTGGACAATTCCTTTATCATCCTCAGGAGAAATCCCATTCTTTCCAGAGGGCTGGTTGATGCTGAGAATGGCCATCAGCACCAGGTACCTATGGAAGATTCCTTCAGCCATGGCTGATCCTTCCCTGAAAGAGAAAGAAAGGAGGACAGAGCCAAGATCCAGACTATATTGCCTCGGGAAGAGACAGGAAAGAGGCTCGCCCCTGGCAGGAAGGCTCTGGCCAGCCCTGCAGAAAGGCTGGAGGCCAGAGGTGCTCCTCAGGGCTCGCCTGCTGCTGCCAGTTCCAGTCCAGCTGCCCAAAGAGGCTCCATGAGCACGTGGTGAGGAGGAAGAGGAGGAAGGTGTGAGACACAGGGACACAAACCTGAGCAGCCGGGTTTGAGGAGAGAGAAGCTCAGCATTGCAGATGGCAGAAGAAACCAAGCCCAGTCCCCCAAGCAGGAGGAGGAGAGGAAGGGCCCCCAAGCTGGCTGCAGGCAGACAATGGAGACCTTGCCCAGATGTTCCCAAATGGGCTGGGGGGAGGGAATACACGGCCCTGCTTTCCAGCTGCTCCCACCACTTCTGACCCTGCCACTGCCTTGAGACAAAGCCCGATGAAATCCTGCTCAGCGTGGGCAAATGAGCCCTTGAAAGGCTTAGTGTCAGGTCAAGGCTTCCTTTCCCTCCCAAAGCCTTCCCTTGGCAGCCTTGGGCAGGGGATTCATCCTCCCTCCCTCCTCCTTCCCACAGACCTGCTCGGAACCACTCCATGGGCACTTTCCATTCTCTGTGTCTGTTCTCAAGTGCATTGCCAAGCTGGGTCAGTCCTGGCTCTGTCCTGAGCTCCCAGGAGCTCACAGGCTGAGATGGCAACGCTCAGCCACACCAGGGTCCTGCCCCTGCCAGCAGCACCCCCACAAGCAGCAGCAGCAGAGGCGGCAGCAGCAGCAGCAGCAGCTGCAGTCGCCTCTCAGCTGTTGGTGCCCCTGCATTGCAGCCCATCCCGCTGGCACCAACGTTCCCTCGTGGCCTTGGAGACAGTCCTGAATCCATCCATGGGGTCACAGAGCCATGGAATCCCAGAGTTCCAGGTTCCTGGAATCCTAGAGTCATTGAATCTTGAGAACCAAACTCAGAGGAGGAGGAGGAGGAGGAGGAGGAGGAGGAGGAGGAGGAGGAGGAGGACAAGGAAGAGGAGGAGGAGGAGGAAGATGAGGAGGAGGAATAGGAGGAGGAAGAGAGAGAACGAGGACAAGGAGGATGATGAGGAGGATGAGGATGAGGAGGAGTATGAGGAGGAGGAGGAGAAGAAGGATGAGGAGGATGAGGACGAGGAGGAGGAGGATGAGGAGGAGAAGGAAGATGAACAGGAGGAGGAGGAGGACGAGGAGGAGAATAAAGAAAAGGAGGAGGACAAGGATGAGGAGAACCACGAGGAAAAGGATGGGGAGGATGAGGATGAGCAGGATGGGGAGGATGAGGAGGAAAAGGAGAAGGAAGATGAGGAGGAGGAGAAAGAGGAGCATGAGGAGGAAGAGGAGGAGGAAGATGAGGAGGAGGAGAAAGAAGAGAATGAGGATGAAGAGGAGGACGATGAGAAGGAGGGGGATAAGGATGAGGAGGATAAGGAGGAGGACGATGTGGAGGAGGAGGAGGACAAGGATGAGGAAAAGGACAAAGATGAGGAGGACAAGGAAGACGAGGAGGACAAGGAGGAGGAGGAGGAATAGGAGGAGGAAGAGGATGAGAATGAGGATGTGGAGGGAGATGATGAGGAGGAGGAGGATAAAGATGAGCAGGACAAGAAGGAGGAGGAGGAGGGGGAGGACTAGGATGACAAGGAGGACAATCAGGAGGAGGAGGAGAAGAAGGAGGAGGAGGAGGAGGAGGACGCGGACGAGGATGAGGACGAGGACGAGGATGAGGACGAGGATGGGAACAAGAAGGAGGAAGATGAAGAGGAGGAGGAGGAGGAGGAGGAGGCGGAGAAAGGGTTGTTCAAAGAGCAGTTGAAAGAATGAGTGCTGGGAACCTGTCCCCATGGAGAACCCATCTCTCAGATGTGCTCCATGCCCTTAACAATGGCCCCTGGGGAAATGGAAACCCCCTGGCTGTGCACGGCTGCTCCCAGTGTGCAAATACAGCCCTGGACAGTGAGACTGGGACTGCCTGGGAAATTGTTCTGGGTGTGATGGCCCTGGCAGGGCCAGCCCAGAGGCTGCAGGGCTGGACCTTCATGCACTGGAATTAGTCAGGATAAATCAGAAGCAAAGGAGAGTTAGCAATACAGGAACAGGAATCCAGATTCCTCCAGGACACTTTGGTTTTTTTAACTGCTCACTGGAGCTTGGCCTTGCAAAGTGCTCCTGTCATGGGAGGAGGAACTGATGCAGATTATCAAGGGGAAAATGAAGTAATTTGGTTTAAGGATAGTGAACAAGATTGGATTATTCAACCCCATAACAGGGTAGCACAATTATTGACATTGTCAGTGTTTAAAACAATTGGGGAAAAAAGGAGATCCACCTGAAATCACTGCTGTTGGTGGAGATAAAGGGTTTGGATACAGCAGTTCTAATAATGGAGCCAGAGTGTGGGTCCAGAGGCCAAAAGGCCTCCCGAGGCAGCTGATGAACAGCTCCTGGGAAGGACAGCAGTGTTTGAATCCTGAAACCTGGCCAGGAATGACGGGAATGTGTCCCTGCAGCCAAGTGCTCTGTGTGAGAACAAGTAGATATTACAGGAGATTGTTTTACACATCCTGCCAGACCAAATCCCCCTGTTTGCCCCAGTGAAAACTCGTGACCTGGACTCCATCTAGGATGGAGCCAGGGCCAGGCTTTTGTACTGCCCAAGGTGTATCCCTTGAAGGCCTTTTAATAAATACCTGCTTTACTCCTTTAACACTGCCTAGCTCTGTTCTAGGCAGCCTCTCAAGGCATCACCACCAAACCAAGGGAACATGGACCAGGTCTGGCTGGCTCTGTCCTCTGGTGATTGTCTTAGACCATGATCTGAATATTTTCATTTGAAAACACCATGGAGTGGGCCCAGAGATCTCCCAAGGAGGGGTTCTGAGCCCTTGGGTACATGGCCACTGCATATGGACAAAGGAGCTCTGAGCTCTGTGCTGCTGTGGTGGTTTTGCATCACAGAAGTGATGTCCTGAGAGAAGCTGCTAGCAGTTTCCTCTGTGTCTGACAAAAAACAATCAGTAATTAGCTTTGAGAGCCGACAGTGTGTTAAAGCACTAAGGAAGCTGCAGACGCCTCTGTGCAGACACAAGTTACAGATGAGAAAGCCTGGCTGGGTCTCTCTCCCTTCTGGCCCCACAGAGGTGCCGAGGCCGGCCCAGCCCCGTCTCGGCCGTGGGGCCGGGCGGCTCCTGCCGTGGGGCCGGGCCCCTTCCCAGGGAGCCGCCAGGCGCCATCGGCTGCCGGGCAGGGCAGGGGAGGCCGCGGGGCCGAGGCCGGGCCGTGGCTGCGGGTGCTGACATCTGGCCCTGCCGAGCCCTGCCCCGCCGCCAGCCCGGGCCCGGCCAGGATCCGCCGGGCCCCAGGAGCAGCCCCGGGCCGGGCCGGCTCGGCCAAGGCTCTGCCGCCCTTGGGCTTCGCCCGCAGCCGGCGGGCAGGGCAGGAGAAGCCATCGGCCCCGGCCGTGCTGCTGCTGGGCTCTGGCCTGGCTGCTGAGATCCTGGCCCTGCCCCAGCGCGGCCCAGCCTGACACAGCCCCAGCGCAGCCGCTGCAGAAACCTCCATGGCAAAACAGCTCCGGCCGCAAGCACCGAGCCCGGCCGGGCTCACGGAACCATCTGCAGCCCCGGGAGATATTGACTCTGACAGTGCTGCCATCCTCCCTCCCGTGAGAGAAAAGGACACAGGGCAGGCACACAGAGGAGCAGCATGGACACACCGAGGGCAGGGAAGAGGAAGTTGAGTCCCAGATGGGAGGGATGAGGAGATGCCTTGATCTTGGGGCTGGAATCCTCTGCTGAAGCTATGGAGAAGGATGTCATTGATACATCAGACTCTTTTTCTCTATAAGGCATTGAAAAGTATGGGGAGATGACTTGTTTCAGCAAAGGAATCTGTGCTAAAGTAAGTAAATCTTGCAGTAGCTGTGATCCCCAATGAGAGGTTTGAACAGAGAAAGGGAGAAAAGTGATGAGACCCTGTGCCTTCAGGGAGAGAAGAAGACCTCTGTTCCCAGAGATGAAGATGATTTCAGAAAGAGATGAAGGGAACCTTTGCTCTTAAACAGCTCATCTCAAAACTAATACCCCGTAACTTGGCATGGCCCATAAGCACAGCTGTGGGAAAAGGTGGGAAAATATGCGAGGGAGTTCACAATTGCATATTTCTCCAGGCAGCTGCTATTTGTGGAAATGAAAAGCCATGAGATAACTATTTTCCTGTGGAGAAGTCTCCATAACATTAACAAGAGGTACTTCTCTCCTGATGTGAACTGAAGAAAGATTAGAATATTGTAGAGGTGGTAAACTGACTGAAAATTTCAGGTTTTGCCTCTACATTGCCAGGTTTTATGGAGAGGGGAAGTTTTCTGAAAATTTTGTTCAGATTCTTATTACTCTTTCATTTAGTTACTGTTAATAAACTTTTCTTGACACTCTTTTAAAGTTTTGAGCCCACTTTGCCTTTCTCCTAATCCTATCTCACAGCAGGAAATTAGTAAGTAGATTCTAGTGAGTGCATTGGTAATTAGCCAACACTGAACCCACCACACTAATTGATGCATTGGCCAAGAAATCTCAAATTGGTGAACCAAAAGCACTACAGAAACTTCCTGATGAACTGCACTAGAGCAGGGAGAAACTGAGGCAGACCCATGGTTTGTCAGGACTTGCTTGCTCCTAATGAGCCCTGTGGTGCATTTGGAGCTGAGACTTGGAACCTCAGGGCCTGAGAGGAAATTGCACAAACCTTTCCAGGAGTCAAAGTCAGAGGAAAACCCCAAAGTGGTTGGAGTCTAAAGCATTAATGGGACCCACAAAGGTCCATCTATACCACAGGCTCTTCATGGAGTCCTTGGAGAAGAGAACTGGAGGCCAGGATAGCACAAAAACCTCTCAGAGACTGAAAATGGCACAAAGAAATCTCAATGTGGAAAGGAAAATCCAAAGTACCTTACAAAAGTTAAGAATCTCAAAGTATTCATGAGCCCCACTGAGTGTCAGTACAAAGCTCCCAAGGGACTCATTAAAGCAGATAATTGGGGCCATGATTGCACAAACCTCTGAGAGAGTCTGTAGCAAAAGGGAAACACCAAGTACCTTAAAATAACTGAAGTACCTTGAAGCATTAATGGGCCCCACTGAGTGTTGTTCTGGACAAAGCCTCTCCAGGGACTAATTAATGCAGAATATTGGAGGCCATGATTGCACAAAGCTCTCAGAGACTCCAAGGCAAAAGCAAAAGCCAAAGTCCTTTGAAAAACTTGCAGTCCCTGGGAGCATGAAGGAGCCCCCAGGGCCATTCCTGACCAAGGCTCCCCAGGGACTCCTTCCAGCAGATCCTTGAGGCCACTGGGATGTGGGCTAGGGGGGGATGCTGAAGGCAGGAGCAGGGGCTGACAGTGCCCAGCCTGGCTGGGGCTGTGCCAGGAGGCCCCAGGGCCTCAGGACAAGGAGTCTCCTCACAGCCCTTGGTGGCACAGACCCTGCTGTGCCCCAGGGCACCAAGACTTGGCTTCTCTTTGTCCCCACCTGGCATCAGTGCCTCCAGTTCTCTGCTCTGCCTGGGGCCTGGGGACACTTTCTCAGTCGTGTCTCTCAGTGGGACCCATTAAAAGTCCAAGAAACTTTGGAGTTGGATTCGGACTTGGAGTTCTGGAGAGGTTTCTGCAGCTCCCTCTCAGGGCCTGATGTTCAGGGCCTGAGCACAAAGCCCCAGAGGGTCATTAAAGTCCTTGTGCTGTGTCTGTGCTGCTGAGCTGGGCCGGGCTCCTGGCACAGAGGGTGATCCTGGTAACCAAGCAGAGCTTCAAAATCACATTTCTCTTGCTGAGCAGCTCTTCTCCCAGCCCAGCAGGGCTGGGGCACTGCCTGCAGCCAGCCCAGGCACAGCACAGAGGCACAGAGAGCTTCAATCAGTCAGGGCTGGGAAGGGGCTGAGAAGTGCCTGGGGCAGAATCACTGCCAGCCCTTGGCACAGGAACCTCTGGCTGCAGGACAATGCAGCTGCAGCTCCTGGAGAGATCTCCTAAAGCTGGAACATGCCAATGCCCACAGACCCTGTGAGTGCATTCTCTGCTCATCTCCTGTGCAGAGCAGCCAGGGGTGCCCAGGGCTGTCCTGCAGAGCAGGGTCCTGCAGCCCAGGGCGCTGTGCTGGGCCAGGGACTCTGCTGCCTGCCAGGGACAGCTCTCAGCCAGCCCTGGAGCTGCTCCCAGTGCTGGGGGACAAGGTGTGGGTGGATGGAGACAGCTGGTAAGGCTTGGAAATATTCTCCTTGTGTGGTGACGTTGCTGGATTTTTCGAACCTGCGTCCAGCATGACATTAAACTGCAGAACATTTCCAAGCAGATCATAATGGGAGCACAGCAAGGCAGGGGATGCATAAAGGGGAAAATCCTGCCTTTTAATCGACTGCTCTGGGTTGCCTGGATGGGAAATTGCACATAGATATTCATCTCTCAGTTTAGGTTTACAAAATTAAAAAAAAATTCTCTCAAATGTGAATAAGCCAGGGAGTAACATTAATCAGCACAGGCCCCCTTAGAGGCAACATCAGTGTTGCTTTTCCAGACTCCTCAGGATTGCTCTGACATTGCCAGCAGAGCCTGCAGAGCAAGAGCTGCCCCTGGGCACTGCTTGAGCTGGGAGGGGTCTGAAGTGCAGAGCTGAGTCCCCAGTGCTGGGCTGATTTCTGGCAACACTGTCAGGACCCAAACCTAGGCACAGGGAAGCAGCTCCTAGTAGAGACAGCTCCAGGCAGCAGAGCCCTGGGCAGGCAGTCGGGGAAAGTGCCCCCAAGCTGTGCTGGGATATTTAAAGTCCTCTCTAAACCTAACTATTCTATGATTACTTTTCTTACAGATCCCCATGCCAAGGCAGCACAAATGTCCAACAGCAGCTCCATCAGCCACTTCCTCCTGCTGGCACTGGCAGACACGCGGCAGCTGCAGCTCCTGCACTTCTGCCTCTTCCTGGGCATCTCCCTGGCTGCCCTCCTGGGCAACGGCCTCATCATCAGCGCCATAGCCTGCGGCCACCACCTGCACACGCCCATGTTCTTCTTCCTGCTCAACCTGGCCCTCAGCGACCTGGGCTCCATCTGCACCACTGTCCCCAAAGCCATGCACAATTCCCTCTGGGACACCAGGAACATCTCCTACACAGGATGTGCTGCTCAGGTCTTCTTTTTTGTTTTCTGTGGTGCAACAGAGTATTTCTTGCTGACCATCATGTGCTACGACCGCTATGTGTCCATCTGCAAACCCCTGCACTACGGGACCCTCCTGGGCAGCAGAGCTTGTGCCCACATGGCAGCAGCTGCCTGGGCCAGTGCCTTTCTCTATTCACTGCTGCACACAGCCAATACATTTTCCCTCCCCCTGTGCCATGGCAATGACCTGGGCCAGTTCTTCTGTGAAATACCACAGATCCTCAAGCTCTCCTGCTCCAAATCCTATCTCAGGGAACTTGGGCTTATTGCTGTTAGTGCTTGTTTGGCATTTGGATGTTTTCTGTTCATTGTTTTCTCCTATGTGCAGATCTTCAGGGCTGTGCTGAGGATCCCCTCTGAGCAGGGACGGCACAAAGCCTTTTCCACCTGCCTCCCTCACCTGGCCGTGGTTGCTCTGTTCCTCTGCACTGTAATATTTGCCTACCTGAAGCTGCCCTCCATCTCCTCCCCATTCCTGGATCTGGCCTTGTCAGTTCTGTACTCGGTGGTGCCTCCAGCCCTGAACCCCCTCATCTACAGCCTGAGGAACAAGGAGCTCAAGGCTGCAGTGGGGAGACTGATGACTGGATGCTTTCAGGAACATTAAACTGCTAGCCAATTGCTTTAAATCACTTGTATTAAAAGTCAAATTTGATACTTATTGTTGGTTTCATGCGGAGGTTCTTTTTCTTCGTTTTACTTTTTTCATATTTTCCACAAAGAAATATAATTGTTTGTGCCATTTCTCATTTTGTTGCTCTCCATCTTCCCTGTGGCCACAGATTGTGTCAATGAGGGGTTGCACTCTCAGCAGCTTTAAAGGAGTTAAAGGATTTCCCAGTAGATTGTTCTTCAGAGATGCCCTTTTATTACCTTCTCTGGAGCTGCAGCAGCAATGTCTGTGTGCAGAGCTGGGGCAGATCAGTGCTGGCACAGCAGCTGTGCCCAGGAGCAGCAGCACTTGGTGCTGCCAGTGCTGCTCCCGTGGCCCTGCCCCGCTGCCCTGGTGGCCCTGGTGTTGCTGCAGGGCCTGAGTGCTCTCGGGGCCGGGCACAGTCCTGGGGGTGGCAGTGCCGGGGCTGCAGCAGGGACAGGCCATGGGCACTGCTGGGGCAGCGCTGACGCCTCAGGCCAGGCCTGGGGGCTCCAGGCTCCTTGCCCAGGCTCTCTCAAGAACACGGCCAGGCCAATGCTCAGCACAGAAAACCCCCGTGAGCAGCCCCAGGCTGGCCGTGGGCAGGCTGGGGGCAAACAGCACGGCTTGTGCTCTGCAAGGGCCCTGGGGGAGACGGGAAGGAGCAGCAGAGCAGGGGCTGATCCATCCCCAGTGCACTGCACAGCCCAGGGCAGCGTCCCAGAGCGTCCTCATGGAGCTGCCAACAACATCCCCCCTCTGCAGCCCTGGCCTCTCCCCCAGCTCACAGAGGTGCCACATCCTTGCAGGCACAGACACAGCAGATCTGGCTCAGCAGCCCCTGTTTGCATTGCACACAGCAGGCGGGAGCACCCCCATGCTGGTGCTGTGGGGACATGGACCTGAGGCAGCACAAATGCCATCAGCCCCTGGGGCCAGGAAGGGCTGGGGGACGCCAGGGAAACCACTCAGCTTTGTCCTGGCCTCTGCAGTCAGCCAGAAAGTTTTTTTCCCATCAGCTGGGAGTTTCCTGTCCCACTGCAGACGCTGCTGCTCAGAGCCAGGGCTGGCTGGCAGCCACCCCCAAACTGCCCTGAGCATTTCCTTGGCTTCCCCTTTGCTTTATTTACTCTTCCCTGGTCCAGATTCCTTCCTCTTGCGCACCCCTGTTCCCTCCCCTGCACACAGCCCATCCCTGTTTGCCCTTTCCTCTCTGGCCCCACTCCCCATTGCAGTTCCTGACTTGGCACCATGGGAACATCCCTTGGGGAGCAGGATCATCCCACAAGTGCTGCAGGAATTGTCTGCAGGCTCCTGCAGTGCCTGGTGCTGCTCCCTTGCCAGAGGCACCCCAGGCCAGGGGGGCACATCTGGGCTGCTGTGTCTGGCTGTGGGGCTCCCTGTTCTGGGCAGTGAGGAGGAGCTGCAGAGGCTCTGCAGGACTGACAGGATGGGCTTTGGGGCTGTGAGGAGAAGCTGAGGGACCTGGGCTGCTGGAGCTTCTGAAGAGGAGGCCCAGGGCTCCTCCTGCAACTGCTCCAAGGGTGGTTTCAGAGAATCACAGAACCAGCAAGGTTGGAAAAGACCCTGGATATCATCAAGTCCAACGTGTGCCCTGACACCACCATTTCTTCCCTGAGCCTCCTCTTCTCCAATATCAACAAACCCAGCTCCCTCAGCCGCTCCTCACAGGACTTGTGCTCCAGACCCCTCACCAGCCTTGTTGCCCTTCTCTGGACATGCTCCATCCCCTTCATGTCCTTCCTTAATTGGGGGCCCAGAACTGGACACAGCACTCAAGGTGCTGCCTAACCAGTGCCCAGCACAGGGGAAGAATCACTGCCCTGCTCCTGCTGGCCACACCATTCCTGATCCAGGCCAGGAGCCATTGGCCATCTTGGCCACCTGGGCACTCTGCTGGCTCATGTCCAGCCTGCTGTCCATCAGTCCCTGCAGGTCCCTTTCTGCCTGGCTGCTGTCCAGCCACTCTGTCCCCAGCCTGTAGCGCTGCAGGGGTTGTTGTGGCCAAAGTGCAGGACCCAGCACTGGGACTTGTTAAACCTCACCTTGTTGGATTTGGGCCCTGGATCCAGCCTGTTCAGGGCTCTGTGCAGAGCCCTCCTACCCTCCAGCAGATCAACACTCCCAGACAACCTCGTATCACCAGGGTTCCATGAGGCCCCAGAGTGTCCCAGTGGTCTCCATGATTCCATGAGGCCTCCCAGTGTCACAATGTCCCTTTGGTTCCATGGGATCCCTTGGTGTCACAAAGTCCCTTGGATCCTTGGGCCCTGCAGTGTCACAATGTCACCGTGGTCCCCAAGGCCCTGCAGTGTCACAGTGGATTCTTGGTTCCATGAGGTCTGGCAGGGCGACAATGCTCTCCTTGCTTCCACAGTGCCACAATGGCCTCTTGGTCCCAAGGGCCACCACGGTGTCAAACATGTTTCCTTCATTCCATGAGTCCCTGAGGAGTAGCTCAGGCCTCTTGGGTCACTGGAGCCCTGCAGGGTCACAGTGGCCCCATCATGACACGAGGTCCTGCTCTGTCACAAAGCTCTGCATGGTTCCACAAGGGCCTGCAAGGTCACAGTGGCCTCTTGGTTCCATGAGGCCTCAGAGTGCCCTGTTGATTCCCTTGGTGCTGCAGTGTCCTGGACTCCGACACTTCCTAAATTGGGGACCCCAGAACTGGACCCAGCACTCAAGGTGCTGCCCAACCAGTGCCCAGCACAGGTGAAACATGGATGAAAAATAAAAACCCCACAATTCCAATAAAGATTTGTAGGGAATGGTATGTTTATTTGCAGCGCTGGACACATGTAGGGACTCATCGCCCTTCAATGGACATGCACACCCCTAAGAAGTCCCAAAACTTTTTTATTACCCTTAATTAATTTCCATAGGCATTGAATTTCACAATAGGTTCATGCATATTCATTCTGATGATTTAATGTTACACTTAGAGCTAGTTACACTTGTTTTTGTCAGAAAGTACAGAAAGAACTCCTGGGTCACTCTGCGTGGTCTGTTTAAAGGCCCAAGGAGTCTTTCTTATCTCTTTTTAGTGTGGAAATTTGCATTCTTTCTCTTTAGCTGGGGCAACTTTGCTAGTGCTGCAGTTACCAGACTAAACAGAATATTTCACTCATGTTAGCAAGCTCAAAGGAGCACATTTCACCGAAATCCAAATGGATTTCTACCCTGTTAAATTTTCACTCTGTCTCGCAGGTGAAGAATCACTGCCCTGGTCCTTCTGGCCACAACATTCCTGATCCATAGGAGTGCCAGGGGTTGGATGAGGGAAATGGTGGGGGGTGGGTAGGGACAAAGTGTTATTGATTGTCAGCCATGAAGGATCATGATTTTCATATGTATTCAGATTGTATAACAAGGTGCTGGGGGTCAATATCAATTGGATATTGCTGATATCAAGATATAAGTAAGAAAAGTTAAAAGGACAAAACAATTATCTCTGCATTGTTTTCAATATAGTCTATCCACTTTGAAGACACTTCTGAAATCTGGTCCTGTCCTGACTGGGCCAAGGGCTTCAGCATGAGCGATCTCCTGCTTGATCTGGGTGAAAGCTTGTTGCTGCTCAGGGCCCCAGTGGAAATTTTTTTTTTTTGCGGGCGACCAGGTAGGGAGGGCTCAAAATCTGGCCGTACTTGAGAATGGGCATTCTCCAAAAACCTATGGCACCTAGGAAAGCTTGTGTTTCCTTCTTGGTGCTGGGTAGACATCACGGTGATCTTATTGATGACCTCAGTTGGAATCTGACTCTGTCCATCTTGCCACTTTACCCAAGGAATTGGATCTCTCAGGCAGGTCCCTTGACTTTGCTCTTCTTGATGGCAAAGCTTCCAGCAGAATTTGGACAATCCTCTCTTCTTTCTCAAACACTTCCATTGCCGTGTTCCCCCACACAATGATGCCGTTGATGTATTGCAAGTGTTCTGGAGCCTCACCCTTTTCCAGTGCAGCCTGGATCAGTCCATGGCAGATGGTGGGGCTGTGTTTCCACCCCTGGGGCAGTCAGTTCCAGGTGTACTGCACGCCCATCCAGGTGAAAACAAACTGAGGCCTGCATTCTGCTGCCAGAGGAATGGAGAAAAACGCGTTAGCAATGTCAGCAGGGGCGTACCACTTTGCTGCCTTGCACTCTAGCTTGTGCTGGAGTTCCAGCATGTCCAGCACAGCAGCGCTCAGCAGTGGAGTCACTTCATTCAAGCCACAATAGTCTACAGTCAATCTCCATTCTCCATTAGACATGTGCACAGGCCAGACGTGGAAGGGTGAGTGGGCCTTACTGACCACCCCTTGACTCTCCAGCTCACGGATCATTCTGTGGATGGGGATCACAACATCCCGATTCGTTCAATACTGCTGGCCCTGCACTGTCGAGGTGGCAATTGGCACTCGTTGCTCTTCCACCCTCAGGAGTCCTACTGCAGATGGGTTCTCTGACAGTCCAGGCAAGGTGTTCAATTGCTTAATGTCCTCTGCCTCTGCAGCAGCTATGCCAAAAGCCCACCTGAGTCCCTTTGGGTCTCTATAACAGCCGTTCTGGAGGAAGTCTATGCCCAGAACACACGGGGCCTCTGGGCCGGTCACAATGGATGTTTCTGCTGCTCATTCCCAGTCAGGCTCACCTCGGCTCCCACCAGGGTCAATTGCTGCGATCCCCCTGTCACCCCGGCAATGGAAACAGGTTCTGCCCCACATGTCCCGATGGCATTGGGGTACACTGTGCACCAGTATCAGCTAAGGCTTTATATTTTTGTGGCTCTGATGTGCCAGGCCATCGGATCCACACTGACCAAAAGATCCAGTTTTCCCGTGCCTCTCCCTGGCTTGAGGCAGGGCCCCTCTAGCCCTGGATAAAATTTTTTTCCTAGGCATACATGGTAGAGGTACTTTAAAGGTGATCTGACAAATCATACTCGGAAGCACGGTCATGGGAGGTTGAGGCTGCCTTCACTTTACTGGAATTCCCTCAGTCAGTGCTTCCCTCCTTGAGCTGACACACCCACGCTGCCAGGACAGAAATGGGTTTCCCATCCCACCTTCCCATGTCTTCCCCATGGTCACGCAGAAAGAACCCCAGGCCAGCCCGTGGGGCGTACCCTCTCTCTCTGGCTGGGGAACGTTGGGCTCTGACTTTGGGGCCTGTGACTCGCACTGGGGCAATGTGGGAACTGTTCCTCCTCACCTCCTCCCTATCCTCCCTCATCTCCTCTTTGAGTTCCTTGCCCACAGCAGAGCCATGAGCCTGCACTGGGCCATGGATCATACTCTCACAATTTCTCAGCTGCTGGCAGCAGAGCCCACTGTCTCTCGGCTGTTATCGGCATTGATCGTGGCAGTGAAGGTGGTGTACTGAGATGGCCCCAGCCTTGCCAGACTCCACAGCATTTGCCCTGTGCCCCTGACCTTGTCGGGGTCATTATCATGCTGTCCATCCCTCCCAAAGAGTACCTCCAATGCTGCCACTTCCCTCAGCTCTTGGATCCCTTCCTCAAGGTTTCCCAGCACGTTCTGTGCTGGTGCTCCTGCATTCTCTCCCTGTGGACAAACCTCTCTCTGACACTCATTAAAATCCGCTCCCAGAGGGAAAGGGACCCTGGCTCCCTTACAAAAATCTGATTCATACCTGAGTTCTGGGTCAAGGGTCCCAAATTCCTTGCCTCACCACCATCCAGCTGGACACCTGTACCCATGAGGTCTCAGACTTGAAGCAGTCAGGTTGTATAAGCCTCACGTCTCCGTCATTCAATGTCCTTGTGCAGGTTACAGAGACTTTTGTGCGTCAGGGACTCGGTGATGATCGCAACCTCTGGCTCCCCTGTGGGTTGTGAGGGCCTTCCCTTATCTGGGTGCTCTGATTCCATCTTAGACCTCCTTGTTTCCACAGGGGCGACTGCTGCTGGCTGTGGCTGCCTTTGTGGCTCAGCTGGAGCCTGGACAGTTGTAACATCTGTGGGTTCCACTGCTGCCCCATCAGACTCTCCTTTTTCGAGGCAGGGGGAGGGCTTCTCACCAGCTGGGGAATGCACTCCTTCAGCATCTCCTGCATCTCCCTCAGCAGACCCCCACCCAGTCTGGGTGGTTCATATCTGGGGTGGCTGTGGGGCAGGGTCAGGCTCTGGGGCAGTAGCATCCCTGGTCTCTGGGGCCGTGTCAGGTTCTGGGCTGGGTGTCAGGGTGGTTTTCCAGGTTAATCTTCCCTTGTCTCTCAGTGCCAAATAGAACAGGGCTAACAGCAACACAGCCCCTGTATGATATCATTGGTATTTGGAGTGGATCTGAGCCCTTCACAAACTGGTGGGGCAGACCCAAAGAGATGGTTAAAGGCTTGGGAGAAAATTTCCCCTGGTGTCATTTCCTCACAGTAGGTGCCACTATTAAAGTAACCCCAAAAGCACACAGTCAGTGTGTGACAGCTGTGAATCCATGTGCCTGCTTCCCAGAGGAAGTTAAAGATCCATGAATTCTTCCCCTTATTCACCCATAAAACAAACCGGAGAACAGCCACAGCAGCCTTGGCTGTAGGAGCCGTGTTTAGATCAGGGCCTGCAAATGGAGAAATGCAGCCACGGTTCCGTGCCACCCAAACCAGGGCAGGCTGGAACACAGGGTGCCGCTGAACGAGGTTTCTGTAGCAGCACACAAAAATTGGATTACTCAAGAACTGTTATTCCCTTTTTTGTTTCTGTGCCCTCGAGCTGCACGTTGGGTGCCAAAATCTGTCTTGGTTTGCAAAGACAGGAGTCTGCTAAGGAAGGCAGGAGCCTCCCCTGAAACGGGAAAAAAATAAATGTAGACCCCCTCCCTGTAAATTGCTATAAATTTGAAGTTAAGGGCGACTCTCGGGCAAAAATATGGGAGCAGGAATAACAGTTCTTTATTAGGGAAGAAAATAAAAAGATAAAATAAACAATGCAGTGAACCAACCTCTAACAGACAGCAATTGAATACATCTTGCCTCGCAATCTAGGACACAACTTATTCAGCATGAATCACATCCATTTACCACATGCCCCTTACCCACAGATATTGCCCACCTGGGACTGACATCCCAAAACATTTTTTTAAAATTATGCATTTTTCTTCATAAATAAAATTTAATTAAATTTTAATAAATTATTTCAATTAATTAATTTTAGCTTAATAACAATTAAAATTTTATTTTGCTTATGAATAAAAATATTGATCAATATTTTATTATTTCATTTTAATGCTTGTATAAAAAAATCTCTATATGTGTCTTGTAACCAAAAAATTATTGGTCATTGGTTCTAAGTAACACAATTAATTCATTGACCACTATTGGCTATTGATTGGGCACTCGGGGGGCTCGGGCGGGGCTCGCTGGGGCGCGGGGGCTGATGGGAGTTGTAGGCGCGGGTACAATGCGGTGTAACGGGGCCGCGGAGCATCACGGGAGTTCCAGGCACAGCGACAGCGGCACTCGTGGGGCGCGGGGCATGACGGGAGATGAAGTCACGGCTGGAACAGCGCTGGCCGTGCGCCGCGGAGCATGATGGGAGCTGTAGTCTCGGAAGTGGTTCGGACGCGGCGTTTGGGGTCCGGGAAGGCCTCGGGGACACTTTTGCATGGGGCAGATGGGGGGCGGATACTGGGGGGGGCGGGGTGTGTGCGTGTGTGCGTGTGTGCGTGTGTGCGTGTGTGCGTGTGCGTGTGTGCGCGTGTGTGTGTGTGTGTGTGTGTGTGTGTGTGTGTGTGTGTGTGTGTGTGTGTGTGTGTGTGTGTGTGTGTTTGTGGGGCGCAGGGCATGTCGGGCGTTGTAGTCCCGACCCCATGGGACTCTAGTGGTCTGCGTGGCATTATGGGAGTTGTAGGCAAAAAGAAAAGATGGCGCTGACTCCAGGCACCGCCCCCAAGGCGATGATCCCATGCGCTGATTAGCTAGGGGCTTTGATGGGCGGGAGCCTCGGCCAATGGGAGGCGGCAGAGGCGGGAACTGCCATTCAACCCCTCCAGTCCCTCCCAGTACAGCCCAGTTCAACCCCAGTACAGCCCAGTAAAAACCAAGTTCCCCTCCAGTCTTTCCCAGTACAGCCCAGTCCTTCCCAATACACCTGAGTTCATTCCCAGGCCATCCCAGTTTCTCCCAGTGTCATCCACAGTATGCTGCAGTATTGTCAAGTCTTCCCCACAATGTCCCTAGTTTGTCCCAGTATCCCCCAGTTTCACTCCCAGTTTCACTCCCAGTATGTCCCAGTGTGTCCCAGTCCACCCAGACTCCCCTTCAGCGTTCCTCATGTTCCCAGGCTGTCCCAGTCCTCCACAGCATCACTCCCCGTATGTCTCAGTGTCTCCAACAGCATTCCCAGTATTCCCCAGTATGCCCCAGTCCTCCTCAATGTTTCCAAGGACAGTTTAATTTCTCAGGGCTGCCGTGGCAGCCAAACCCAGCAGTGGGGTCAGTGCAGTGCCCATGGCCACAGCCCCTTGCAGTGCCCATTGCAGCTGGGGCTGATGATCCACCCTCACAGCTGGCCCAGGGCCAGTCTGGAGTGGTTTTGGTGGCACCTTGGGCTGGCACACACCTGAGGAGGGTGTCTGTTTTCATGGGGAAACTCAGGGGTTTTAGATTGCTCCAAACATAGAAAAAGGGAAAGCCCCTCTTAGGCTGGGTGCAGCCAGCTCTGCAGGCACAGCAGGTCCCAGGTGAGTGAGGACAGACAGGATGGGCTGGGGCAATGTGGAGCAAGGTTGTCCACGCTGGGCCAGAGCTCAGGGCACAGCTTCTCTGAGCAGGCCAGAGCTCCTGAGGGGAGACCCTGGCTCAATATCAATCACAGAATGCTGAATAGCCTCTGATCTAAAGAGAAATGTAATAAAATACACCCTTTAAAACAGGAATGTGTATTTCTTACAAGCTCTTTGAAATCTTTCTCCACAACTGGAAGAGGAAAACTTTAATGACCCTCTCAGGGCTTTGGTGTTGTTTACATCAGACTCAGTCCCTGAGAGTGTCTTCAAAAACCTTCTCAAGAACTCAAAGCTAAATTTAAACTCCAAAGTTTCTTGAAGTTTTAATGGGTCCCACTGAGGAACAGGACTGAGAAAGTGTCCCCAGGTTCCCGTCAGAGCAGAACACTGGAGACACTGATGACAGCTGGAGACAAGCAAGGGAAAGGTGTCTCTGGTGCTGAGCAAACCTGGATGTGTTTCAGGAATGCAAAGGGCCCAGGCCTGAGCCCCAGCCCCTGGCAAGGCAGATCCTGTCCCTCCCTCATTGCTCAGGGCTCTTCCCGGGATGGGCACTGGCATGTGGGGATGTGCAGTGCCAAGGGCAGGACCATGGGGCGGCCCCTGCCAGGCTGCTGAGCAGGGACAAGGAGGCACTGAGGCCCCAGGGCTGCAAGGGTCACTTGTCCCCTGGTGGCCTCAGGCCCAGGGTCAGCAGCCATGGCCAAAGGGCTGCACAGGTTGGCTCTGTCAGGGCCTTGCAGCTGCTGCACATCCCTGAGCCCTCTGCAGCCCAGGCTGTCCCACGGTTTCCCTGCCCTGCGCCTCTGTCCCTGCAGGCTGTCGTCACCCCCGGCTGCCCCACCTCGCTGGCCCTTCCTTTGCTGGCAGCTCTGCCTCCTGCTGCCCCTGCCTGGCCACACAAAGCCTTGGGCTGCTCCAGGCTCCTGCTGGGGACGTGTTGCACCACAGCCCTGCCCTGGGATGGAAATTCCTTTCTCCTCCTGTGTCCAGTCTGGACTTCCCCAGCTGCATTTGTGGCATAATTTCTCTCCCTGCCTGATTCCCACTATAGAGAAAAGCTCCACCATTTCTAAATCCACCCTTCAAGCCCTGCCAGGCCACTCCTGATCTGTCCTCAGTCTCTTCACAGCTGAGCCCAGGCACATCAGCCTCCATACATGGGTTATGTTCTTGAGGCCTGCAAAACCCAGCTCAGGAGATCTCTGGGCCCTGTCCAAGGTGTTTGCAAAGGAAAACATTCTGCTCATATCACCAGAGGCCAAGGCCAGGCAGAACTGTCTGTCCTGGCAGCTTTTGTCTGGGGGCAATCCTAGGATAGATGGAACTTTGGCGGCCACATTCCAGTTCCTGCCATGGCCCCGGGACAAGAGGGTCAGTTCTTTTCTGCAGGAAGAAAGGAACAGAGACCCAGTGCTTCTGAGGCAACTGAGATGCAACCATCAGAGGCCAAGGCCAGCCAGAGCTGGCAGGTCTTTTTCTGGCAGATACCCTTGCATACAGGAAATTTTTGAGGGGAAGTACCAATTTTGTCCATGGGTGTCAAAAAAGAGGGACAGTTCTTTTCCATAGCAAGGAAAGCAGGAAGCCCCAGTGGTTCATGGGCAGATGAGAAGCAGCCCTTGACATTCCAAGATCAGCCAGACCTGTCAGGTGGCCCCTGGGAGGCCAAGCCTGCCAGACCTGTTCCCTGTTCCCCTCATTCCATGGAGCCCCACAGTGTCCCAATGGTCCCTTGTTTCCAGGAGGCCCTGAGGTGTCACAATGCCCCCTTGGTGACACGAGGCTCTGAAGGGTCGGAATGGTCTCCATGGTTCCACAAGGCCCCACAGAGTCATGGTGGTCTCTGGGTTCCATGGAGCTCCGTGGTGTCACCATGGCCCCAAAGTCCCAATGGACTCCATGGTTCCACCAGGTCCTCACCGTGCCACCATGGTCTCCACAGGAAGGGAACAACCCAGCCCCAGCGTTCCAGGGGCAGATGAGCCACAGCCACCAGAGGCCAAGGGCAGCCAGATCAGATGGTGCTGGCAGATTTTGTCCTTGGATATAGGGAATTTTAGAGGTGGAATGCCAGTTTCAGACCTGTTGCCTGGAGGTGAAGGACGGTTCTTTTCCATAGGAAGGCAAGGATGGAACACCGGTGTTTCAGGGGCAGATGAAAGGTGACCATCAGAGGCCAAGGGCAGCCAGACCTCTCTGTTCTGGTATTTTTTTGTCTGAAAGCAACCCTTGCATATAGGGAATCTGGGAGGTGGAACCCCAATTTCGGCCATTTCTGCATTGTTAAGAAGGACAGTTCTTTTCCATAGGAAGGAAAGCCCAGAGCCCCAGTGTTGCAGGGGCAGAAGCAGAGAGAGAAGGCTCCTGGGAGGCTGGGCCAGCCAGCCCTGTTTGTCCTGGCAGCTTTTGTCACTGAGAAATCCTTGGACCTAGGGAATTCTGGAGGAGGATTCCAAACTTTGGCCACGGGCATCTGGTCAAGATGGATGGTTTTTCCCATAGGAAAGAGAAGCGTGGAGCCCAGGTGTTTTGGAAGAAGATGAGAGGTGGTCACCATAGGCCAAGAGAGCCAGACCTGTCTCTCCTGGCACCTTTCATCTGGGGCAAATCCTTGGATATTCAGAATTTTGAAGGTGGAATCTCAGTTCTGGCCATGGGCACCTGGGCAGGAAGAAGAGTTCTTTTCATCATAAAGGAAGGCACAAAGCTCCAGTGTTTCAAAGGCAGATAAGAATCAGCTCTTTGGAAACCAAGGCCAGCCAGACTTGTCTCTCCTCAAAGCTTTCACCTGGGAGAAATCCCTGGATATAGGGAATCCTGGAGGCGGATTCCCAACTTTGGCCATGGGTGCCTGGATGTGAAAGGTGCTTTTTTCCCATAAGAAAGAAAAGCACAGGGTCCCAGTGTTTCACAGGAAGATGAGAGGTGGCCCCTGGGTGGCCAAGCCAGCCAGGTCTGTCTGTCCTGGCAGGTTTCATCTGGGAACAATCTTTGCATAGAAGCAAACTAAGAAGAGGAATCCAAATTTTAGCCATGGGCACCTGGAAGAGAAGGACAGTTCTTTTCACAGGAAGGAGAGCACCGAGCCACAGTGCTCCAGGGGCAGATGAGCAGCAGCCCTGGACATGCCAAGGTCAGCTGGACCTGTCAGGTGGCCCCCAGGTGGCCCAGCCAGCCAGGCCTTGATGCCTTGAGAGGCCACCTAGAGCAGAGGCTGGACAGTGTTACAGGAGTAAAGTGGGGATTTATTAAAAAGGCCTTCAAAGGATTCACCTGGGCAGTACAAGGGCCTGGCTGAGGGTACACCCAGGATGGACGCCAGGTCACACGTTTTCACACTTTTGTAAGATTTGGTTCATTTCCATATTGGGGTTAATTGTCCAATTACACCTTCAGGTTATGCAGCCCCACCCTCCCAGTCTGCTCTCCTCAATTCCCTGCTGTTTTCAATTTTTGGGCCCGAAGCTGCAGCGGTGTCTATGGTTCTCAGGCAGGAAAAGGACTGTTTTGTCTGACTACACTGTAAAAGAACTTGCTGACACTCTGCATGAAGTTCAGAGTTACAGACTGATACAGCACAGAATTGGGAAAATATGGAAGCTAAAACTTAAGGCATCAGCCTGTCCCATGTTCCCTTGCTTCCATGGGGACACACAGTGTTAAAATGGCTCCTCCATGACACTCTGGGCTCCACAGTGTCACCCTGGGCCCTTGGATCCATGGGAGCTTCCCAATGGTCTCCTCTGATTCCACGAGGTCCCCACAGTGTCACAACTGATCCATGGCTCCATGAGGTTCCCCAGAGTCACCAGGGTGTCCTTGGACCTGCCTTGTCCCAACTCACCCATCGTCCCATGAGGTTCCCCGGTGTCACCAGGGTGTCCTTGGACCTGCCTTGTCACAACTGACCCATGGCTCCATGAGGCTCCATGAGGTTCCCCAGTGTCACCGTGGTCGCTGTCAGAGGCTGGATGAGATCAATGTCCCCAGACACCTTGGGCTGAGCTGTCAGTCAGTCACACAGATGGGACAGCGCTCACCCAGCTCTGAACACCTGAGATATCAGAAGTCCCAGCTGGGGGGAGGCCCACGAAGGCCCAGGGGCTTAAAACCAAGGAGCACAAGGTCAGCCCCTGGTATGGACTCTGCCTTCTCCTGGGGTTTGTGTCATGCCCACACTGGAGCCCCAGGAACTGGGAGCCACATGTGTGTCTTCCTGTGGAGCTTCTCTCTTCCTGTCTCTCTCTCTTTCCTCTCCTTCTAATGCTCTTTATATGGGACATTTTTGGGTACCTGTACAACTTCAGTGTTTAGGGCTTTCCAGGCTAAATGGGCTGAGGGAATGAAGTTACTGCTGTGACAAGTAGTTTAAGTTGGATTGGATTTGTATTAAATGCTTTTCCAAAGTTCCTTGTTCTTTTGTATTTTGCCAGTAAAATTTTGGGGGTCCCGAATGGGCGCTGAGGGCACTTGGGGGTCCCGGAGGGTCTGGGGGACACTGATGGGACAGATGGGGGCGGTACCGGGGTTCTGTGGAGCGCGGGGCATGAAGGGCGTTGTAGTCCCGGCTTTAATGGGGCTCTATGGGGCCGCAGAGCATGACGGGAGTTGTAGGCAAAAGAAAAGATGTCGCAGACCCCAGGCCCCGCCCCCAAAGCCATGATCCATGGCGCTGATTGGTTGGAGCTGTGATGGACGTCAGCCTCGGCCAATGGGAGGCAGTGCAGGTGGGAACAGCCCATTCAACCCCTCCAGTCCCTCCCAGTACAGCCCAGTTCATCCCCAGTACAGCCCAGTACAGCCCCAGTGCCCCTCCAGTCCCTCCCAGCACAGCCCAGTCCCTCCCAATACACCTGAGTTCATTCCCAGGCCCTCCCAGTCCCCCCAGTGCCATCCATATCCCGCTCCAGTGTCCCCCAGTCTTCCCCACAGCGTTCCTGCCCATTGCGGGGCAGCGGCGCAGACGGAATGTCCTGCGGCCCAAACCTCCTGCTCCTGCCACACAGCGCCAGCCTTCTCCCCTCCTCCTCCTCTCCCAGCACGGCACAAATTCCAGCTCGGAGGAGGCTTCCCCAGAGAGGGCTCCGGCTCCTGTCTCAGCCCGAGTGTCCCTGCAGAGGAACAGGGCATCCTTCAGGCACTTCCACAAGCTCAGGGTTCCCATTTCATGGCGAATCTGGGATGCCGGGGGAGAACGCCGGGGCATGGCCGGCCCGGGGCGCTCGGGCGGCGCTCGGGGCCGCTCCTGGCCCGGGCCGAGCGCTGACAGCCGCGTCCCGCCCGCAGGGAAGGCGCAGGAGGCCCGGCAGGAGCGGCCCCGGCGGGTTCGCTGCTGGGCAGCGGCGGCTGCGGCGGCGGCTGCGCGGCCACGCGGCTCTCGGACGGCGCCCGGGGAGCGGCGGGGCCGGCGGCGGGCACGGAGGAGGGGAAGGAGGAGGAGGAGGAGGGAGAGAAGGAGAAGGAGGAGAAGGATGGGGCTGTGCGGGGCAGGCGGCGAGCTCAGCCAGCTGCTGCCCTCGGCTCGCAGGTGGCCATCAAAAGGGTGCCAGGGAACCGCGTCCGGCGCCGGGGCGAGCTGGTGATGAGCGGGGCCAGCGGCAGAAGCCGGGCCGTGCCGGGCGGGGCTGAGCCGGGGCCCGGCAGGGTGGGAGCTGCCAGGACGCCTGGAGGGAGAGCGGGCGTGGGGCCAGCGCAGGGCGCAGAGCATCCCGGGCTGGCTGAGGGGTTCCCGACCCCCGGCACGGCATCAGCCCCACTGACGGCATCGTGCTCCTCCCGCAGCCCCACGGCACCAGCGCAGCCCTGGAGATCGCGCTGCTGGACAAGGTCTCCTCTGGCTGTGCTGGTGTCATTCAGCTCCTGGAGTGGCTTCAGCTCCCCGACAGCTTTGTGCTGGTGCTGGAGCATCCGGAGCGGTGCCAGGACCTGTCGGGTTTCCTGGCGGAGCGGGGGTTCCTGCCGGAGGAGGAGGCGCGGGGGCTGCTCCGCCAGGTGCTGGAGGCTGCAGCATCCCCCTGATGAACTGTGTCTGTGTTCCACAGGAACCCTGTCCTACAGCCCACCAGAGGGGATCCACCAGCAATGCTACCACGGCGAGGCAGCGACGATCTGATCCCTGGGCCTCCTGCTGCACCACCTGGTCATGGGGAAGCTCCCATTCAGGAGGGGCCAGGAGATATCTGGGGTCAGATCTTGTTCCCACCATGGCTCTCTCAAGGTGGATCCTCATCTCTGGCCTTGGGAGCAATACCAGTGCTGGGAGACAGCAGCAGCTCATGGGCATTCTGCTCTGACAGCTGCTGAGGAGGTGGCACATGTCCTGTTCTCCTGCTCTCCTCCAAACAGAAAATCCATGGGGAAGTTTAGGCCCAGCTCTGGGCACACCCAGCATGGCCTGGGTACGGGAAAAGGGGGCAACTTCTCCAAATGACTGGTGATTTCTGGTTTCTCTCCCCAGAGTGCCAGGATGTCATTAAGAGGTGTTTGTCCATGCAGCCCTTGGACAGGCCATCCTTAGAAGAGATTTTCCGTGATCCATGTTCCTCTGCCCTAGAAGATGGGAGAGATCCATGTGCACAGTTGGATCCAGGAGCCTAGCAGGTAACAGCTCCACACATCTCTTGGCACTCAGTGGCAAAGACAACCAGACAGGTTTTGTCCTGCCTGTAGCTCTGAGCAGGGGTCAGCAGGAGGGAACACAGCTCATGGGCTGGAGCTGAGCTGGAGACCTGGTGTGGCAAGCACTGGTGGCCAACATCCCCCTGGTTTTGCCTGCCATGGTTCATGGATGGCTGGGGCCCTGGGCAGAGCCCTGACAGCCTGGTCTGGCCCAGGGAAGAAGGAGCCCCTGGAGAAGCTGTCCCAGGTGGGGCTGCTGCTGCTGGGGACAGTGAGGACATCAAGGATGACAACCTCTTGCTCCACTTGACCACCGGCAGGCTGAAGATGGTGGACTTTGATTCTGACACCTCCTCCAAAGCCAGGCTCCACAGGGAGTTTGCAGATGAATCCACACACTGGGGGATGCTCCCAGATTTGGGCATTGCACAGCCTGGCTGGGAACCAAAGGTTCCCCCTTTGCTGGGGCGGATGCAGCTGATCCTTCAGTCGGCTGCCAGGCTGCTTTTGGAAGGGCTGGGGACATGGGCTGGGGTGGATATGAAATGGGAGTGGGCTCCTGGCCCTGCCAACAGCCCCCAGCACCCACCGTGCCTCGGGCTGGGGCTGGGCTGGGGCAGCCAGCCCGACACAAACAAACCCCCATGGTGGGAGCAGAGGTGGGACTCCAGACCCTGTGCAGGGGCTGCTTTGCTTTGCAGGCAAGGAAGGGCTTGGGCTGCTCCACTGCCCTTGTTTGCTTTGGGATCACCATGGGGGCCGTGCAGGGGAAGGGAGAAAGCCTGGGATTCCCTCCCCCATGGTGGGTTTTTCCCTGGCATGCAGGGGTTGGGCCTTCCTTAGGGCCCTGACAGAGATAAGATTTTTGACCTTTTTTCTTGTTCCCCTTTTTGTCTGTAATCTATTTTCCATAATTTGATGTTTGTCTTTCTAGAGGAAGCGTTCCAGGTGGGGCCCAGTCTGGATCAGGACGTGCTTGGGAGCAGCTGCAGCGTGGATGGGCCGTGCCCTTGGAGAAGGCTGAGGGCATCGTTTGGGACCAGCTTTTCTTCCAGCGGGGGATGGCGTGAGGTGGGTCCTGTCTGCTGGGGATGGTGGGATCAGAGCTCTGGGGAGATGGCAGCGAGCACAGGAGCGTCCTGCTCTGGGCAGCTGCTGAGGGCTGGAGGTGCCGTGGCTGGCTGCAGGCTGGGCACATGTCCTGCCCTCCTGCTCTGCTCCCAAAGGCAGCAGTGATGGGCAGCTCTGGGCACAGCTCTGGCATGGCCAGCATGGCCTGGGCACCGCGGGTGGCTGGGACAAGGGGACAGGAGCCTTCAGCTGACGGGGCTTTCTGGTTTCTCTCCTTGCAGCCGGGCTCTGTGGGTGCTGAGGCTGCTCTGGGCTCTGCCAGGGCCCTGCTGGAGCTCAGCACGGGGCTGCAATCAGCCAAAGGAGAAATGGGGTGCCCTGCAGCACGGACTGGCTTGAGCATTTTAGCAATACAGCTCAAGAAAACATGCAGCCACCCAAAAAATAAACTTGTTCAATAACTTCTGAAATGAAATCAATCTGGGATGACCCCAAATGACTTTTTGCAGCTTGCTCAAGCAGTAGCTCAGCCCTTCTCTGAACTGTTCTCTCTTCTCCCTGCCTTTTACATCCCAACTGCTTCCTCTTTTCCCCCAGTGAGTTCCCAGCCCATTCCTGTCTCCATCACACTGTTCCCTTCCTTGGTGCCCCTCGCCATGAGGAAGGCCAAGCCCCACGCTAAGGGACTCATCCTGTCACTGGCTGAGGAGCAGCAATGTCTCAGAGGTCTGGTGGGATTTTAGTGTCATTCAGAGCTGCTCTCCAGCCCCCAGCTCTCCTCACTGCTGAGTTCCCGCTCCTTTTTCCTTGTCCTTGCAGCAGGATGAGCTCTGTGAATCCCCTGGAACCTCCCCACTCTTCCCAGCCCACGCACCCACCTCAGTTAGGCTGAAGCAGCAGCTTCTCTGTCTCCTCTGGCACACCAGTGCAGTCTCCTGTGCGGGGAGCCCCAGCCCCAGAGCACAGCACTCAGCAGTGCAGTTGGGGCTGGAGCAGCTGCCCTGCAGCCCTGGCTTGGCTCTTTATGGAAGGGAATGCTCCCTGTTTGCAGCTGTCCCTGCAGGATGGCCCCAGGGCAGAGCCCAGCCGGGCTCCCACTGCAGCCCCTGAAGCTTGGGGCAGACAGTGGTCCCAGAGCTGAGGTTCCCAGGGAGCTCCCGGAGCTGTGCCTCGCACTCTGGTGCCGTGTGTCACCGTGCAGGCTGGCTTGTACGGGGTGAATGTACCAGCCCTGCTTTGACTGACAGGGGCCTGGCCCATCACATCTCTCCCAAGGCTGCAGGCATTGCCCAGGCCAGAATCTGAAGGGGCACAGAGATCAGAGCAGTGAAATCCAGACTGGGTTTTCAAAGGCCCTTTAGAAGGAAGGGCTTGAGAATAAATGTGCTCTGTTTGCCACACAAACATAAGGGTGAGTGGTCTCTTTGGCTCCAACCCACTTTCCTCCCCGAGCCAACGTTACCCACTCCCTCACACGTCCCCCCCGTGCCTTCCCACTGCCTTGTCCTGTCAGGGCTCCCACAGCCCCTCATCCCTTTGTGGCCCCATCTCCTCAGGTTCTCCCCACCCCGGCCAACCTGCCCGGCAGCAGCGCCGCAGCCCCACAGGAGCTCCAGAGGAGCCCCACCAAGAGGCACCTGGGAGCCCTCAGCAATCCAGCCAGCAACACACGGGCAGGAGGACACGGATGGTGCTTCCTGCCTGGGACAGGGCTTGTGGCCATCTCCAGGCACTGCTCTCACAGAGATCCCCACAGCTCCAGCCCCTGCCCGTCTTCTCTGTGGGCAGCACAAGGGCTTCAGCAGAACCACCAAAGGCCAAGGGGCTTCTGGCCATTTTCCCTGCAACCCTGCATGCCTGGGCAGCTTGCTGAGCCCAGGAACCATTTTCTCCCTCTTCCCCTAGGCCCTGCAGAGCCTGGGCAGCCAAAGAAAGATGCTGGGAGTCTGTCTATTACAACACATCCTATATTAACATGCTAAAGAGAAACAAAAGAAGAAAAGAACAATGTTAAAGAAATAAAACATTCCTGCTGGCTCAGGTGGCCCCAGCAGACAGAGCCTCTGGAATCAGCTCTCTGCAGAGCTCCAGCAGCGCAGCCAGCCGAGCCCTGACAGACGAGGCCGTCTCCCCCATGCCCTGCAGAGCCGATCACGCAGGTTATTGAAGATGGAATATGGAGCTCTCTCTGCTTCCTGGAGGATGTACAGTGTCTGAACTGCCAGGCTTCCGACGGCGTCACTGATGTCATTGGTCAGGCCTTCAAGGGCTGAAAGAGAGAGGAACAGAGCCATGGTCAGTTCCCAATTCTGAGGGGACCCGAGGGGACTCTGTGCCAGGGCCATCCCAGCCGGCTCTGGCCATGGCCAGCAGGGAGCAGGGACCAGCTGGATCAGCCCGAAGTTGCTGGCCACGAATCCCCCAGGTGCCCTGAAAGCTCTGTGTGCTCTGCCCATGCCGGCCCTGGTCCGCACAGGGAGCAGAGCCCTCCGCAGCCGGGGCAGGGCTCGCAGCTCCCCGGCAGCCCCCGCTGGCAGCCCGCTGCCCTCACTCACCCTCAGAGAGGAGCTGGAGCTCTTCCTTCCTCCCCCTCAGGTGCCGCCCGGCCGTCCCTGGGAACACAGAGCCTGTCAGGCCCAGGGCACAGCTCCCTGCCAGCGGCGCCGCCAGCCCTGTGCCCACACGCCCTCCTGGCCCGGCTCGTGGCTCACCAATGAACCTGACGGCCGCCTCTCGCAGGGGCTCCTGTGGGCTCTGCAGGTAGGGCAGGGCCCGGCGCAGGTGCTCAGCCACGCTGCTGCTGTCCTCTGCCAGCTGGAGAGAGCGGCAGGAGGGAAGGGTTGGCCCCGCAGCCCCCCGGGCCGGGGCTCCATGGGCACCCGGCTGGGGCCGCAGGAGCCTGGAGCAGAGCCCGCGCGGCCTCGGGCTGCAGCAGCGGGCAGGGGCACAGCTGCCAGCCCGCACACCGAGCACCGCGCTCAGGGGCTGCTCCAGGCTGGGGCTGCGGCTTCCCGGCCCTCCTTACCAGGATCTCTATGAACTTCCACAGTTTCTCCTTCTTTACAGATTTTTCCAGATCTCTCCTGTTCAGGAATTTGGCCACACAAAGGAGGGTTTCCTGAGAAGCCTGGAGAGCAGTAGAGACACGGAAATCGCCCTACAGCCCAGGATCAGCATCCCTGTGCCAGGGCCAGGAGGAGGATCCAGCCTACTAGGTGCCAGGGTAGGAGGCAGCCAAGCCCTCTCCCAGGGGAACAGCAGCAGCCCGCGAGTCCTCACCTCTGCCACACTCTGATTCTCATCATGGCAGTGGAAGAAGAGTGGGAGCAGGCTGTGACACACTTGTGTCATCAGGAGCTTTTTTCCTTCCTCTTCTGCAGTAGACAGCAAGGTTCGAAATACAAACATGGAGATCCACTGCACATGCCTGTCATCCTGTGTAACAGGAAGGAAACAAGACCTTGGCATCAGCTGATTCTGGCCCACGTTGGTGCAGGCCTGCATCTCCACAGGGCACCAAGTGTCTGGGCAGCAGCCAGTGGCCGTGGCTGAGGGCACAGAGCCTTACGTGTTCAAAGAGTGGCAGGAGCACCTTAGCCAGCTGCAGGGCGATGGGGCTGGGTATTGGGGCGTCATTATCCAGGAACAAATCACTAACTAGAACAATGGCCATCCTGACCACATCACTGTCATTTTCCTGCAGGAGCTCCCCGAGGCTTTCGGTCAGGCTCCACATTCTTTTGGCCTGTGCGGAGCAAAGGTGTGTGAAAGGCCACCCTGCTGCCACAGGGCCCAGAGGCCAAAGGCCTGTCCCGCAGCACTCGGGCAGCTGAAGTGGGAGGCAGGAGAGCTGGGAGCGGCTGCCCCAGTGCCTGAAGCCCAGCCAAGTTCCAGCGACTGCGTTCCCCAGCCCCACGCTGCATGCACGGCTTCAGCTGCTGCCCCTCCTTACCAGCGAGGGATTATCCCTGAGCAAGAGGAGGGCCCTCAGAACCTGGCGGCGCATCTCTGTGCACTCACTCAGCAAGTGCCTCGACAAGAGATCCATGATGCTGTCACTGCATGCTCTCAAGTCCAGGCAATGCAGGACCTGAAAGGCACAGGGCAGTGACAGGGGACCCGGCCGGCAGGAGCCCAGAACCGCACAGGGCGGGGACCAGGCAGCAGCGCAGGGCGTGGGCACCGTCCCAGGCAGCTGCGGCTACGAGAGGGCAGAGAGCTGGGAGGCAGCGCTGGCCTTCAGACTCACCTCCACAAGGAATGCCATGGCAGGGAAGTTCCAGTATGGCATCTCTTTGCTGAGCAACTCAAGGAGACAGCCTGAGATGCTTTTACACAAATCGATGGATTCATTGTGCATCTCCCTGGAAGGCGGAAAATGGCACTAAGATGTGGCAGCATCTCTCTGGCCTCAGAGAGAAACAGACAACCTTCCCAGGCATCGCCTGAGAAAGTCTGAGAAGATCAGAGGAAAGAATGAAAAAACATTCTTATCTTAACATGCTGCACCTGGTATTGTGAACATCTGAATATGTTACCGAGATTTGTCTACCTAAGCGTGATTTTTTAATTAACTAATGGTGATAATGTTTGGACTTGAAAACCCATTAAATCAATCTATATAATAACTATCTATAAGAACACTGGGTTTCTTAATAATAATTATTATTGATCGGACCTCTGAAATATATGAAGTCAGTGATAATGATTACCCAGCTGGGGGCCTGCTCCTATGACACTAAGACCCTGAGCCAGGGGGGGAAGCCCCTCCCAGGACAGACTGATGCAGTTCTTGTCTTTACCCCCCACCCTGCAGGGGGACCTGGGCCCTTTGAGATGTGGCTGCTACTGGGCACCCTCCTCTCCCAGCCTTTCCCAGTCTGCTTGGCCGTCCCTCGTGCCTCTGGCCCACAGCCACAGGGACTGAGTGGAATACCCCAGACACAGAGCACAAATGCCGGGAGCAATGGGGAGAAGGGGGTCTCACCTGGCCAGCAGACCCTCGGCATAAATGTGGGTGTCAGCACAGAGCAGCGTGTCCCAGCCACGCTTGCGCTCCATTGACAACACCACATCCTCATAGTCCATTTGGCACAGCAGGGACTTCAGGGTCCTCACTGCAAACCTGAGTGCAGAGCAAAGCCCGGGTCACACTGGGAGCACTGGCTCCTGCCCTGGCCATGTGGCAGGTACAGAAGGACTGGGATAGAGCACCTGCTGGGGCTGGTGGCAAGGCCATGTTCTTCCTGGCATCCCTTCCAGAAGGTATCAACCGCCTCTGGCATCTCTTTGGTGCTGAAGAACACTTGGAAGAGCAGATGCACAAATAACTGCGGGAAATGCTCATCCACTATATGTGGGACACGGTGCTCCTGGAGGATCTTCCATATCACCACAGTTGCCTGCAAAGGACAAAGCCCCCCAATACAGCGCTCAGTGCCGAGGTGTTCGTGTGACAGGGCCCGAGTGTGGCAGGGAGAGGCCCAGAGAGACACAGGGGGAGCAGCGGGCCTGGTGGCCCTGCAGCTGTCCCTAGGCCAGCTTTCAGGCCCTGAGGCAGGGAGATGCAGTGGGGGAAGGAGGATGGAGAGCTGCTGGACAGGTGACCTTGGGGCCAGCAAAGGCCACTGGCAGAAACTCACAGCCAGGACAAAGACACCCGTTTTGTCCCCATCGGAGGTGCACGTGCTGTGCTCTGGCCAGCTTCCCAGCACATCCAGGAGTATCTGCTGTGCCAGCTCTGCAGTCCAGGGCGTGCACATGATGGTCTTCCACATGGCCATGGCAGCTCTGTGGGGTTAGAGATCTGTCTCAGGGGATCTCAGACACAGCACCGTGGCCTGGGCATCTCTAGGGGCCTGGGTTGACCGACGGCTCTGCCTTTGCCCACTGCCCCTCTCCAGCAGCAGCCAGGCAGCCCAGCCCTGTGGGGACAGGCCCCTGTGGGGCAGCGAGGGAGAATGGCAGCAGGCTCGGGGGCTGACGTGCCAGGGCTGGCAGAGGGAGCAGCCAGAGGGCCCTGGGACTCTCTGTGGGTCAGACACCTGGCACAGGCTGTGCAGGGCGATGGGTTGGGGTGAGCCCTGAGCCCTCTGGGCAGGTGGGCCCCGTACCTGTCACAGGATGGGGCCACACGCAGGAGTGTCATTACTGCGTCATTTGGCTGCGCTTCTGTGAGATACAGCAGGGCGTTGTCCAGCCTGTGCTCTGCAGAATCATTGGCCATGAGCCACTGGTGGATGTATCTCACCATGGCAGGCACCTGGAGAAGGCACAGGGAGACTTGGAAAGCTGCCAGAGGGAGCAGTGTTCCCAGTGTCCCCAGAGAAGTGCTTCCCTTCCCACCACACTGCGATGGCCTCAAAGGCTCACAGGGCCCAGCACTGTGGCTTGGGAAGCTGTGTGACTCATGGGGGAATTGAAGCCTGGCCACAGCTGCCTACTTGCTCTGCTCTGGAAACACCCCTCTGCACAAGCAAATCCAGCAGGGCGGCACTGGTCTCATGTCCGAGGAGCTCTGAGTATGCTCTGAGCCCAGGGCCCATGGCGCTGGTCTCTTCCTGCTGAATTCTCTTGATGAATTTGCAAACGAGCTGTAGGAGAAGGGCAGGAAGCCATGGAGTGCTGCAGGCGTGCTGCTGAGCTGAGCAGTGCCAGCAGGCCCAGCCCAGGTGGGGATGGCTGCAGGTACCTGTGCTGTTCTGCGGAAGCGGCCACGGGCGCGTTCCTGCTCTCGTGTGCGCTGCACGGCTGCACCTGGCAAAGAGCGAGCGCAGCCCGAGCTGAGGGGCTGCGGGAGAGTCCGGAGAACACAGCCCAGCCCTGCGCTGCCCAGGCAGGGACAGCCCCGCGACGGCCCAGGGCACGGAGCACGGCTGTGGGGTGTCTGCCCGGCCCCTATTCCATCCTGTCCATGGGCATGGCCCCAGGGGATGGGATGGGATGGCATGGCATGGCATGGCATGGCATGGCATGGCATGGCATGGCATGGCATGGCATGGCATGGCATGGCGTGGCATGGCATGGCGTGGCATGGCATGGGGCCAAGCTGGCTGCAGGCACCAGCCCTGTGGCCCAGCTCTGCCACTCACCCTTCTGCGGTGGCTGGAACTGCTCCAGCTCTTCAGGCTGCTGTGCTGGGGCAGCTCCAGGGCCTTCTTTCTCCTCCTTCCCCCGGGCCAGCTTGGGCACGCTCGCAGGTCTGTGCTTTACGTCGCTGCCTGGATTCATGGCTGCTTGCAGAAGGTAAAAAGGAAAAGGTCCGAGTCAGCAAGTGCTGCAGTCGTGCCTTGAGGGCACCTGCAAAAGTGAAATCTTGGCAAGGCTACAGGACAGCAAGTCCTGCACTCTGGGCCTGGGGGCTCCAGCCACAAGGACAGGAGACTCCTGTCAAGGATGGTGCAAATGCCACAGTCTGCCCTCAAGGGCAGCTGCAGAAGAGATGCCTCGGGAAGGCCAGGGGTCACCAAGTGCTCTGGTCTGGCCACGAGCTCACCTGCAGGAGTAATACCTCTGGAAAGCTCTGGGTCAGCAAGGAATGAGTGGCTGTGCGAGGGCTCCTCACAGCACCGCTCTCTCCCGTCCTCTCTCGTCGTGTGCACCGAGCACTCTGGCGTGGCCTCGTCACTGCCAACACCTCTGCCAGAGCGTGTCACCAAGGGCCCTTGGAATCCCTGTCCTGTTCCATTCCACAGTGACCATGCTGCACCGTGTCACCAAGGGCCCTTGGATCCCCTGTCCCGTTCCATTCCACGGTGACCATGCTGCACCGTGTCACAAAGGGCCCTTGCACGCACTGCCACCTGCCCTGGGGCCACCCCCAGCACCCCAGAGTGGCCCAGGGTGGAAGGAATGCCTTGCCCCAGGTGTGTCAGACAGCCCAACAGGATCTTTGGGAAGGGCTCAGCCCATCAGCAAACGCTGCCCTGCTCTACGGGCTCAGAGCAGCAGGAGCCCCCGCAGCTGCCGACGCAGCCGCGGCTGGAAGGGCACGGGGCCTCCACAGAAACTGGCACGGCCTCCTCGGGACACGCCCCACACGGTGGCCATCCTAAGCACGGCCGTGGGACACAGACCAGGAACGTGTGGGCCAGGGCAGGAATGCTGCTCTGAGCCCTGGGGCCCGGGCAGCGCTGACAGCAGCAGGTGAGGCACAGTCCCTGCCCAAGCAGAGTTCCCCCGAGCCCTGGCAGCACCGGTGCCCGTCTCCTGCCCCAGAAACCTGTGCCCCAAAAGGGCTTCTCTGCCAGAGGGCAGCCAAATCTGGTGTGCACTGGGGGCTGTGCTCTGTCCTACAGGGGCTGTTGGTAGCAGCACCTGGAGCAACTGGGGGCAACACTTGGTGTGTGTCAGATATTGTTGCTCCTTCCCAGAATGATTTTTTCTTGGAAGGGATTAGCAGCAGCACAGAAACACCAACAGCTACTGAACTTCACAGGACAAAGAGACTCCACCGAAACACTGCCATGTTTCCTTGTGCTTTTGCGTCTTTCTTGCACTCTGAAAGAAGAAGAATTGGCCCAAGCCCTGCTATTCAAATCTCCAGCTGCTGTGTGTCTGCCTGTGGCAGCTCACGTGCAAACACAACTGGCTGCCTGCTCAGCTGGGCAATGGACAGCCACAAACAGGGAGGGCCCTGGTGAACATCTCTTTGGTCTCGTGGGGCAGCGAGGGCACAGGAGACAAAGACTGCTCCTCCCGAGTTCATGGGGCAACAGAGAGATTTTATTTCCCAAGCCCCCCCTTACACAGGGCATTTGAAAGACCAGGCCTGGAAGCTCTCATTGGTTTGAGCTCCACGCCCCTTCAGGTTCTGGCCTGTGAGGTGCCTGGAGTTTTGGGGGATATTTGATTGGTCGAGACCCCTGTCAATCATGGGAACACCTCACCCTCCTTTTCTTTATAAAATTCTGTTTATTGTTCTCTGTCACCCATCTGCAAGGGCCCTTTGCAAACATGGGGACAGAGGACAGCGTGCATCTAATTTACACTGGAGCTGCAGCATTCCCCTCCAGGAACTGTTAGGGGAGAACTCAGGCCACAGGCATAATGCTTCTTGGTTACAAATTGAACTTATCTCTAAAAGCAGAAAGCTATTTAACCCTGAGCCCATTTAACACTTGGAGAAAAACCCAATTTTAAAAAACAACCTTTAAGCACTTGATCCCTTGGGGAAAAACCAAACTTCCAGAAAACAATCTGTAAACAGAAAAACTGTCTGCAAACTTGAGAAATAATTTGTAAACAAATCAAATCCATCTATGAACTGTCCATGAGGCAGGTGATCATTTGTAATGCTGTCTGTGGTTTCCAGTGTCCATATTTTAGGCAGCTATATCGTACTGTTGTAGGATTTATTGTAAAACATGAGAACAGACTCAGAGGGGAGGAGGGTGTACCCTCAATCCAACCCCTTTCCCCTTTTTTCTTTGTCTAAGGAATAATAATAGGAACAGAACATGGATTTTGAATACTACTAACTTATGCAAAGTTTCATCCACATTTACTGATAATATTTGTCTTTATCAGCCAGGTTCAGGGCAAATAACTTGATTGGGAGATGTTTTGATCAGGGCAAGGAACTTGGTTGGGAGACATTTTCTGTATTTATATTTTATCTAGTGCAAACCATATACTTTTTTCCCTTTGTTAGAAGTTAGAAATTTTGTTATTGACTTTAATAGCTGACTTTTCACTTTTAAAATGATGACAAGTGGCAGAATTTTAGTGAAAATCTCTGCAACTGCAATTTTCTTATGATAAATCAATGTTCTATGTGTACCTCAGTGGATATTCTTTGAATCATACCAGTTTATCTTGAAGCAATGCAAGAATAATTACTCGAATATTAAGAAAAGACATGTTAATGCACATACTAGGACTTCTTTAGGACAATGATTTACTAAAATATGAATATCAATCTAATATCGATATCCAACTGAGATGGACAAAAACTCTCTAAGGGTTTAAAGTTAGAAAGTGTATGTTTATTGAGACAGCTGGGCAGTACGTGGGATAATTCCCTAATGCACACTGCAAAAATCACAGGTATTACAAAGCTTTTATATTTACAGAAGTCCTGAATACACAAAATATTAATGCATATTCATATCCGTGTCACTTCCTCTGCTCCGCTTCATATGCTAATTGGCAAAAAGGCAATTAAGCATGTGTGGTTCTGTTCCCTGAAATGACTCGGGGGTCCATTTTGGGGAGGGGTCTCCAAAATGAGGAAGTAAAATAAGTCTTCCTCGTTCTGACCTTTCTGCCTTTCCCATGCACACGTGACAAATGAATCCTTGCCGTTTTCCTGTGCTTAATGGATTCCTAAACTATGGGAAGTCTGCAACTGTTTTTGTGTCCCTGAAATCTGTTGATCACATTCTGTTCCTCATGATAAGCACAGCTACCCAAACATAAAGCTGGCAAGCAATGAGTTAATAGATCCTGGATATCTTATCTAAGATCCAGCTACTGTTAAGTATGAACAAAGCCTATTTATCTACTTCCAGTAAGTCAGCAACGCCCGATTTAACTATCATCTTAACTTTCCTAAAATTCTTAATTCTTCAAAATTAATGTCTCATGGGAATGGGGACAGGGAATGGGAAATGGGAATGGAAACAGGGACTGGGAGTGGTGACAGACACAGGGAATGGGAAAAGGGACCAGGAATGGGGACAGGGAATAGGACTGGGAATGGGGACAGGGACAGGGAATATGGTACAGGGATTAAGAATGGGGTCTGGATTGGGATGGGAGCAGGACAGGAATGGGACAGGGGGGACACGGGAACAGGCAGGGGCCAGGGGAGTATGGAAGGGGAGTAAGGAATGGGGCAGCTTCTGCAGGGGATGAGGTGTTGGAATGGGGCACAAGGAGACAGATCCAGGGCAGGGGGTCCTTGACCAGCTGCCCAGAACCTCCACCAGGGTCTCCCAGGGCAACTGGAGCCGCTCAGCCTGGGGTGCCCAAAGCCCTGAGAAACTCCCAGGTCCCTCCCAGGAACCCTCAAGTCCCTCAAACCCAGCATCCCCCACATCCCCTGCAAGACCCTCCCCATGTCCCCATCCTTGTCTTAGCTCAACATCTTTATTTTTACCTGCTTTTAAGAGTTTTGAAAGGGCAAAGAGAAATGAAAAGAAAATCCAGGCCACGGGGAGCCAGGAGGATGTTGAGCCCCCCAGTTGGGTGTCTTCCCAACATGGATCAGCAGCACCATGGGTCACCAGGGCTCTGCCCACTGGGGCTCACTGGGGATCATCCAGCACGGATCCTCCCGTGGGGGATGGAGCTGGAGAAGCGCACAGAGCTCCTCCCACACTGGGGCACTCTCAGGGCTGCACTTCATGGTGCCTCTGCTGGTTTTGCGTCAAGGCTGAGCTGTGTGATGAGCTCTTCCCACACCTGGGACACTCGTAGGGCCTGGGACATCACCAGGAGCGGGGTTGGGATGTGCCCTGGTGCCTGGGACATCAGCAGGAGCGGGGCTGGGATGTGCTCTGGTGCCTGGGACATCACCAGGAGCGGGGCTGGCTCTGATGCTCTCCGGTGCCTGGGACATGACACGGGGCAGTGCTGGCTGGGGTTTGTTTGGTGCCTGTGCAATCCCAAAGGCAGTGTCACAGCGGGGCAGCTCTCAGTGTCCCCAGCAGGTCACAGTGTCCAGGGCAGCCCGTGCCAGCGGTCACTGCGCACACGGGGCAGGCTGGGCTGGACAGGGGACGGGGCAGAAACGCTGCCCCGGGACTGGGGTCTGCCCCTGCTGGGAGCGCCTTGGGCAGGGCACGGGGCTGCTGCTGGGCCAGGGGGACAGGCCGTGCCCCCTATCCCCTGCTGCTGGGCCAGGGGGACAGGCCGTGCCCCCTATCCCCTGCTGCTGGGCCAGGGTGTTATGGACAAATTCAATTGGGGAGGCTAATTTTAGATAAATCAATTAACAAGAATTTATTAAGCAAGCGGTATTAAGCAAAAGAACTGCGCTGGGTGGCCGGGGAGCCTCTGCTCTGCCACAGCGCACCTTCCCCCTTTGACCTTTTTGTTTCTCTAGGCCTTTTTTTTTTCGGTTGACGTATTTTCTCTCGATGCAATCTGCGCCAGTGCAATTGGTTGCTGGGGGGGTCTTTTGTTCTGCCCTTGGTGGTCATAGGAATGAAGGCTCCTCATCTTCCTTGCAGATTGTCCTTGGCCCAAAAGTTAACTTGTACATAATTAGTTACACAGTCTTCTATGCTAATTGCATTCCCTACTCAGTTCAGATTCTTATCTCCTATATTGCTCGTTTTGATGAGCAAAACAATTTTAATTTATTACAATTCCCCCTTTTTCTCTTTACGAATTTGTTCATTAAAACGCTTTAACACTTGGTAGCTTAAGACCAGGGTTTCATCTACTTCTAAGTCCCTGGACAATGTTTCCTACCTATCTCTAATAAGCATTAGATGAGCTGCCTCTAGTCTTCCTTTTACAATGTCTATGATTTTATTAAAAATGTAAGGTCTGAAAGTTAAACTTAGTAACAACAATATTATGGGACCTGCAATCCCCCTTATACAGAATTTCTCATTGAGTGCCATACCCCGGAGTTTTGCACCCCTCAGGGTACCATGAGGTCTTTAAAAATTTATCTGGATGGGTGACAGCCAAGGCAGTTGCTATGGTTTCACAGCCCCAATACCCACACAGATATTTCCCAGGATAATGACAATATCCCCTCCAAGGATTGGAACTAGGACGCCAATAGGTATACCGGAGTTCAGGTTTACCCCATCGCCACATAGAGTTTGTTGAGTCTTTCTTAGTAACAATAAAAATGGGAGCTACAGTGGTGGCATTATGCTTAACAACTTTCCCTTGGTCTGTTTTGGTCAGAGTCCAATTAAATGGCTGGTGTGCATAGTCCCCTTGACCAGGCCAGGTACAACATATAACTAATATGCACAGGATTTGCCAGCAAGGGTGGAGTCCAAACTGCCCCAGGATTTGATTATCATTATCTCCCCATTCCCAGTGTTTGTTTTGACATGTTATTGCCGGGCTCACCTTTACCCTTGGGAGATCAGTATCCTTGAGGCAGTTCTTGAAATACTTTGAATTGTCCCATTTGAGGGCTCTTTCCTCCACCGCTTCTCATCCCTCTGCCTCGCTCGCCGACTCGGTTGCTCCGAGCCGCGAGGCGCACCATCTTCTCGGAGCAAGGATACTCTTCAGGAGGACCCAAACTCTGCTTTTGTTGCCTCTTTTTGAATGATTCCCAGCTTTTATCCTTCACTTGTGATGAGTCACACTGAATCCCAGGTAAAGTTTTCCAGCAATTCCCTTTTATAATTTGAACAATTAAGGGAATTGGTTCATTGGAGTGGAAACAACAATTTTCAGGTCTGGCCCCCTTAGTAAATACCTCCCACCACTCTTGGGATTCCCTTGGTAGGGTCCCGTTCTCTTCTCCAATCCTTAGGACTGACTCTGTCAGTTCTCTTTCTAACTGATAACACCTTTACAAATACCCCTAGGAGGAGTGCCTGTATAACTATGGACCCACCACTGTTCCGGCAAATTTTACAAATAGAGCATACAAAAGGGTAACAATTACAATCCTTATTTGCACAATATACTCTAAAATCATTAGTTATAGGATATCCATAGTCCAATATCTCATTCTACCAGCTGGTTCGTACGATTCTTACTGAGTCCATTCAGTCCATTTAAATGTGACCTTAAGGTCCCGGGCTGGCTGGTTATTCTCCAGGGCTCTTCGGCAGCAGCAGGAATCGCTCCCTTTATTCGGCTCGCATGGGTCCACCCCTTCTCGGAGGTTCTGACTGCAGTTTCTGTAGTGAGTAAAACAACATAGGGGGCTTCCCAATTTGGGGTCAGTGAGGTTTCTTTCTAGGTTTCTTATTAACACCTTATCACCTGGATTTATATTGTGGATTGCTAGGTCTAAAGGAGGTTGTTACACTAGTAACTCAGCTCTCCTAAGCCCTTCCCGAGCCTTCACAGGTTGCATGACATATTGGCTAATTTGTTGATTACTTATTTCAGGGTGATCTGTAGGAGAATCCATGTCATAAGGCATCCCATAAAGCATTTCAAATGGAGAAATTCCAATATCAGTTCTGGGCAGAATTCTTATATTTAACAAGGCTAAAGGTAAACATTTTACCCAAGATAACTGTGTTTTATACATCAATTTAGTTAGTTGTTTCTTAATTTTCCCATTTACCCTTTTCACTTTACCTGAGCTTTGTGGATGTCAGGGAGTATGATATTGCCACTTTGTTCCTAGAGTTGTAACTACTTCTTTAATTATTTTGGAGGCAAAGTGTGGCCCTCTGTCTGAGTCTATTACTTCTGCTAGTCTGTAGCAAGGGATTATCTCTTTGAATAGTATTTTTACTACTGTTTGTGTAGTTGCCCTGGAGGTAGGGAATGTCTCTACAAAGTGAGTCAAGTGATCTATTATCACCAATAAGTGTTGATACCTCCCTACTTTAGGCAAATCAGTAAAATCGATTTGAATGTGGGAAAACGGTCTATGTGCCAATTCCCGTCCCCCCCATTTCCCACACCACTCAGGATTTCTCACACCTGGGTCTACTCCTGGGTCAGGGGTCTCTTCAGCCCCTCTAGAAATCTCAGCCCTCATTCTAGAGAGACTGCAGATTGTAGAGAGAAAGCTTACCAGATTAAACACCAGGAAGATGGTCTCTTTAACAGTCAGGGGAAACAGAACATTCTCTAATAGGGAGCTAAGAGATTGAGAGGAGAAGAAGGAAAGCAAAGGCTGAGAAGCCTCAACCCCTGCTTCCCCTCTAACAAACTGGCTGCACAAGCAGGACCATGAGCCATGTATTCCTGGAACAGACTTCAGCACCTTCATAAACCCCTGAAAGCCATGACACCCAAGCCCAGCCTGATGGGTATTCTGGTCAGTGCCCTTCTACTGCAAAAACTACGTATTAGGGACAATACTGGAGCTATTCCTGGATAAAAAAAATAAACATAGAGACCATAGAGGGATTAAGATCTCACAAAAAACCCTAGGGACCAGGAAGACATACAGGCCTCCACTCTAAAAGACACTATGAATTCAAACAACAAAGCCAGTAACTGCTCCATACTAACACAAAGTAATTGGAACCAAAATATGATTACAACGTTTTTGGTTTTTTTTTTTCATTCTCTCCAGCCACGAGATGGGCAGCAAAATATTTGTCCTAGTTTGGGGCAAATTTGGGAGAAAAACCTCTGGAAGGAGCCCCCAGAAAACAAACCCCCATGGCCCCTCCCCACCCACCTGATTCGGGAAGAATTTTCTCTGAGAGAAGTGGAAAATAACCTATTTATTTAACAAACAAAACCCTTCCCAGCACTAAAAAAATTAACAACACCAGATGACAACAGAATTCTTTCACCACTCTGCAGAGATGACAAATCCAGGAAGTCTCTCCTGGGGGTGGTCACCGGGGTCTGGGCGCTGGGGATTGCTCTGGGCACGGGATGGCTGCTGCGGATCGCAGAGCGCAGGCTCTGGATGCTCCTCGGTGTTTAGAGGGTCCCAGTCCAGAGCAGGTTGGAGTGACATTCAGGAAAGGCAAAGGGAAAGGGAAAGGGAAAGGGAAAGGGAAAGGGAAAGGGAAAGGGAAAGGGAAAGGGAAAGGGAAAGGGAAAGGGAAAGGGAAAGGGAAAGGGAAAGGGAAAGGGAAAGGGAAAGGGAAAGGGAAAGGGAAAGGGAAAGGGAAAGGGAAAGGGAAAGGGAAAGGGAAAAGAAACAGTCCAGGGAAAGAATTGGACTGCTTAGCTAAACTAATTTAAAAAGCAAAGGCAAAAGCAAAAGCAAGCAAAAAAGCAAAGCAAAGCAAGCAAAAGCCAGCAAGCAAAAGAAAGCAAGTCAGTCAACACTGGCCGCTTCTAGACAGCAGACCATGGGGGCAGGTGAGCCGGCCGATAACAAGGCAAAACAAACCTTCACTTTATGAGTCAGTTCTGAGAGCACAGAACAGAATATCAAACATAAACAGAACACACGATTGGAGATACAAACACCATAACATCACCCTTGGACATTCCACCCCTTATCTCCATATCTTCAACCTCATGTAAAAACTCCGTCAAGTTAAAACTTCCATCTTTCACTTACTCATACCTTTGACACTTACATATTTCCTTCTGTTTCATTTGCTCAAACCTTTGACACTTACACATTTCCTTCTGTCTCATGTCTGTGTGTTTTCATGTACAGACACTGGCAGCAACATCCAGCAAACAGTGATATTTGCACGAGTCTCACCCCACAATCAGATCCCCCTGAGGTACACATCGTGTTGTTCCATCTCTCTGCATTATCCACCATGTACAACCTGGTCCCTGAGCAAAGACAATCCCACAAATCAGATTGTCTGTACTTGAGGCAGAATTGATCCACACTGATTTCCCTAACAAACCTCTGGCATGTGCCACTGGGACTTTAACTCCATCAACTATATTCAGGGACTCAGACTGGGCAGGACCTGCTCGATTGGTGGAACCTCGGCTGTTAACTAACCAGGTGGCCTTTGCTAAATGCTGCTCCCAATTTTTGAAAGAACCCCCACCCAATGCTTTTAAGATTGTTTTTAACAGTCCATTGTACCTCTCCACTTTGCCTGCAGCTGGTGCATGGTTTGGGATGTGGTACACTCACTCAATGCCATGTTCCCTAGCCCAGGTGTTGATAAGGCTGTTCTTGAAATGAGTCCCATGGTCTGACTCAATCCTCTCAGGGGTACCATGCCTCCAAAGGACCTGCTTCTCAAGGCCCAGGATGGTGTTACGAGCTATAGCATGAGACACAGGGTAGCTTTCCAACCATCCAGAGGTGGCTTCTACCATGGTGAGCACGTAGCACTTGCCTTGGCATGTCTGGGGCAGTGTGATGTAGTCAATCTGCCAGGCCTCCCCATACTTGTACTTGCACCACCTCCCACCATACCAGAGGGACTTCACTCTCTTGGCCTGTTTGATGGCAGCACAGGTCTCACAGTCATGGAGCACCTGAGAAATACTGTCCATGGTTAGAGCCACCCCTCGGTCTCGTGCCCACTTGTAGGTGGCATCTCTGCCCTGATGGCCTGAGGCATCATGAGCCCATTGAGCTAGGAACAACTCCCCCTTATGGTGCCAATCTAAGTCTATCTTTGACACCTCTATTCCTGCTGCCTGATCTACCTGCTCATTGTTTTGGTTCTCCTCATTAGCCCGACTTTTGGGGACATGGGCATCTACATGACGGACTTTCACCGTTAGTTTCTCCACCCGAGAGGCAATGTCTTTCCATATATCAGCAGCCCAGATTGGCTTTCCTCTACGTTGCCAGTTGGCCTTCCTCCACCTTCCCAGCCAGCCCCACAGAGCATTGGCTACCATCCGCGAATCAGTATAAAGGTAGAGCTTTGGCCACTTCTCCCTTTCAGCAATGTCCAGAGCCAGCTGAACGGCCTTGAGCTCAGCAAGTTGGCTCGATCCACCTTCTCCTTCGGTAGCTTGTGCAACTTGGCGTGTGGGGCTCCATACGGCTGCTTTCCACTTCCGGTTCATCCCTAAGATGCGACAGGAACCGTCAGTGAAAAGAGTGTAGCGTATTTCCTCTGCTGATAGTTGGTTGTATGGTGTAGCTTCTTCAGCCCGTGTCACTTCTCCCTGCTCTTTTTTGTTAGTGAGGCCAAAGTTTTCACTTTCCGTCCAGTCTGTAATTATCTCCAAAATCCCAGGGCGATTCGTGTTTCCAATACGGCATGCTGTGTGATGAGAGCAATCCACTCGCTCCAAGTGGTGTCAGTGGCATGGTGGGTGGAGGGAACCTTTCCTTTGAACATCCACCCCAGCACCGGCAGTCGGGGTGCCAGGAGGAGTTGTGCTTCTGTGCCAATTACCTCCGAGGCAGCTTGAACTCCTTCTTAGGAACCCAAGATTCCCTTCTCTGTTGGGATGTAGCTGGCTTCAGACCATCTGTAATTTGGGATCCAGAATCCCAATGGTGGGCCTCGAATCTGCCCAGGCACCTTCTGCCAAAGGCTCCAGGACAGACCATTGTTCCCAGCTGCAGAGTAGAGCACATTCCTCAACTCTGGTCCTGTCCTGACTGGGCCAAGGGCCACAGTATGAGCAATCTCCTGCTTGATCTGGGTGAAGGCTTGTTGCTGCTCAAGGCCCCAGTGGAAATCGTTCTTCTTGTGGGTACCCAGGTAGAGAGATCTCACAATCTGGCTATACTTGGGAATGTGCATTCTCCAAAAACAATGACGCCTAGGAAAGCTTGTGTTTCCTTTTTGCTGGTTGGTGGGGACATAGCTGTGATCTTGTTGATGACCTCAGTGGGAATCTGGTGCCATCCGTCATGCCATTTCAGTCCCAGGAACTGGATCTCTTCAGCAGGTCCATTGACTTTGCTTTTCTTGATGGCGAAGCCAGCTTCTAGTAGTATCTGGATGATCCTCTCACCTCTCTCAAACACTTCCACTGCTGTGTTCCCCCACACAATGATGCCATCGATGTACTGCAGGTGTTCTGGAGCCTCACCCTTTTCCAGTGCAGCCTGGATCAGCCCATGGCAGACGGTGGGGCTGTGCTTCCACACCTGGGGCAGTCAGTTCCAGGAGTACTGCACGCCCCTCCAGGTGAAAGCAAACTGAGGCCTGCATTCTGCTGCCAGAGGAATGGAGAAAAACACGTTAGCAATGTCAGCAGTGGTGTACCACTTTGCTGCCTTGGACTCCAGCTCATGCTGGAGTTCCAGCATGTCCAGCACAGCAGCGCTCAGTGGTGGAGTCATTTCATTCAAGCCACAATAGTCCACAGTCAGTCTCCATTCTCCATCAGACGTGCACAGGCCAGATGGGGCTGTGGAAGGGTGAGTGGATTTTGCTGACCACCCCTTGGCTCTCCAGCTCACGGATCATTCTGTGGATGGGGATCACGGCATCCCAATTCGTTCAATACTGCTGGCCGTGCACTGCCGAGGTGGCAATTGGCACTCGTTGCTCTTCCACCCTCAGGAGTCCTACTGCAGATGGGTTCTCTGACAGTCCAGGCAAGGTGTTCAACTGCTTAATGTCCTCTGCCTCTGCAGCAGCTATGCCAAAAGCCCCCCTGAGTCCCTTTGGGTCTCTGTAACAGCCGTTCTGGAGGAAGTCTATGCCCAGAACACACGGGGCCTCTGGGCCGGTCACAATGGATGTTTCTGCCGCTCCTTCCCAGTCAGGCTCACCTCGGCTCCCAACAGGGTCAATTGCTGCAATCCCCCCGTCACCCCAGCAATGGAAACAGGTTCTGTCCCCACATGTCCCGATGGCATTGGGGTACACTCTGCACCAGGATCAGCTAAGGCTTCATATTTCTGTGGTTCTGATGTGCCAGGCCATCGGATCCACACTGAACAAAAGATCTGGTTTTCCTGTGCCTCCCCCTGGCTTGAGGCAGGGCCCCTCTACCCTGGTTGTTATTTCTTTCCTAGGCATACATGGTATAGGTACCTTCAAGGGGATCTGACAGATCATACTCGGCAGCTCGGGCATGGGAGGTTGAGGCTGCCTTCACTTCACTGGAATTCCCTCGGTCAGTGCTTCCCTCCTTGAGCTGACACACCCACGCTGCCAGGACAGAAATGGGTTTCCCATCCCACCTTCCCATGTCTTCCCCATGGTCACACAGAAAGAACCCCAGGCCAGCCCGTGGGGCGTACCCTCTCTCTCTGGCTGGGGAACGTTGGGCTCTGACTCTGGGGCCTGTGACTCGCACTGGGGCAATGTGGGAACTGTTCCTCCTCACCTCCTCCCTCATCTCCCTCATGTCCTCTTTGAGTTCCTTGCCCACAACAGAGCCGTGAGCCTGCACTGGGCCATGGATCATACTCTCACAATTTCTCAGCTGTTGGCAGCAGAGCCCACTGTCTCTCGGCTGTTATCGGCATTAATCGTGGCAATGAAGGTGGTGTACTGAGATGGCCCCAGCCTTGCCAGACTCCACAGCATTTGCCCTGTGCCCCTGACCTTGTCGGGCTCATTAGCATGCTGTCCATCCCTCCCAAAGAGTACCTCCAATGCTGCCACTTCCCTCAGCTCTTGGATCCCTTCCTCAAGGGTTTCCATCACGTTCTGTGCTGGTGCTCCTGCATTGTCACCCTGTGGACAAACCTCTCTCTGGCACTCATTAAAATCCGCTCCCAGAGGGAAAGGGACCCTGGCTCCCTTACAAAAATCTGATTCATACCTGAGCCTTGGGTCATGGGTCCCAAATTCCTTGCCTCACCACCATCCAGCTGGGCACCTGTACCCATGAGGTCTCAGTCTTGAAGCAGTCAGGTTGTATAAGCCTCACGTCTCCATCGTACAATGTCCTTGTGCAGGTTACAGAGACTTTTGTACGTCAGGGACTCGGTGATGATCACAACCTCTGGCTCCCCTGTGGGTTGTGAGGGCCTTCCCTTATCTGGGTGCTCTGATTCCATCTTAGACCTCCTTGTTTCCACAGGGGCGACTGCTGCTGGCTGTGGCTGCCTTTGTGGCTCAGCTGGAACCTGGACAGTTCTAACATCTGTGGGTTCCACTGCTGCCCCATCAGACTCTCCTTTTTCGAGGCAGGGGGAGGGCTTCTCACCAGCTGGGGAATGCACTCCTTCAGCATCTCCTGCATCTCCCTCACCAGACCCCCACCCAGTCTGGGTGGTTCATATCTGGGGTGGCTGTGGGGCAGGGTCAGGCTCTGGGGCAGCAGCATCCCTGGTCTCTGGGGCCGTGTCAGGTTCTGGGCTGGGTGTCAGGGTGGTTATCCAGGTTAATCTTCCCTTGTCTCTCAGTGCCAAATAGAACAGGGCTAACAGCAACACAGCCCCTGTATGATATCATTGGTATTTGGAGTGGATCTGAGCCCTTCACAAACTGGTGGGGCAGCCCCAAAGAGATGGTTAAAGGGTTGGGAGAAAATTTCCCCTGGTGTCATTTCCTCACAGTAGGTGCCATTATTAAAGTAACCCCAAAAGCACACAGTCAGTGTGTGACAGCTGTGAATCCATGTGCCTGCTTCCCAGAGGAAGTTAAAGATCCATGAATTCTTCCCCTTATTCACCCATAAAACAAACCGGAGAACAGCCACAGCAGCCTTGGCTGTAGGAGCCGTGTTTAGATCAGGGCCTGCAAATGGAGAAATGCAGCCACGGTTCCGTGCCACCCAAACCAGGGCAGGCTGGAGCACAGGGTGCCGCTGAACGAGGTTTCTGTAGCAGCACACAAAAATTGGATTACTCAAGAACTGTTATTCCCTTTTTTGTTCCTGTGCCCTCGAGCTGCACGTTGGGTGCCAAAATCTGTCTTGGTTTGCAGAGAGAGGAGTCAGCTAAGGAAGGCAGGACCCTCCCTGAAATGGGGAAAAAAATAAATGTAGACCCCCTCCCTGTAAACTGCTATAAAATTAAGGGGGCTCTCAGGCAAAAATATGGGAGCAGGAATAACAGTTCTTTATTAGGGAAGAAAATTAAAAGATAAAATAAACAATGCAGTGAACCAAACTAACAGATGGCAATTGAATACATCTTGCCTTGCAATCTAGGACACAACTTATTCAGCATGAATCACATCCATTTAACACATGCTCCTTACCCACAAATATTGCCCAACTGAGACTGACATGTCAAAACATTTTTTTAAAATTATGCATTTTTCTTCATAATTAAAATTTAATTAAATTTTAATAAATTATTTCAATTAATTAATTTTAGCTTAATAACAATTAAAATATTATTTTGCTTATGCATAAAAATATTATTCGATATTTTATTATTTCATTTTAATGCTTGTATAAAAAAATCTCTATATGTGTTTTGTAACCAAAAAATTGGATCTAAGTAACACAATTCCCTTCATTAATTCATTGAGCACTATTGGCTATTGATTGGGCACTCAGGTGGCTCGGGCGGGGCTCGCTGGGGCGCGGGGGCTGATGGGAGTTGTAGGCGCGGGTACAATGCGATGTAACGGGGCCGCGGAGCATCACGGGAGTTCCAGGCACAGCGGCAGCGGCACTCGGTGGGGCGCGGGGCATGACGGGAGATGAAGTCCCGGCTGGAACAGCGCCGGCCGTGCGCCGCAGAGCATGATGGGAGCTGTAGTCCCGGGAGTGGCTCGGACGCGGCGTTTGGAGCCCGAGAAGGCCTCGGGGGACACTTTTGCATCCGAGCCGCGACTTGAGCTCCTTGGGGGCTCTGGAGCACTCGGGGGGAGCTTAGGCAGATTTAACCGGGTTCCTTAGGGCGCAGGGCGCAGCAGGAATTTTAGGCGCGGAACTGTGTTCTGAAGGGCTCTGGGGCCGCGGGGGATGAGAGGAGAGGAATTCACAGAAGTGGCTGTACCGGTCATCTGTGGGGCTGGGAGCACTCAGGGGATCCGAGAACGCTTTTGGGGGGTCTCGATTGGGCGCTGAGGAGCACTTGGGGATCCCGGAGGGTCTGGGGGACTCTGATGGCACAGATGGGGGCGCATACTGGGGGAGGGGGGGGGGGTGTCTGTGGAGCGCGGGGCATGACGGGCGTTGTAGTCCCGGCCCCAATGGGGCTCTATTGGGCTGCGGGGCATGATGGGAGTTGTAGGCAAAAAGAAAAGATGACGCAGAATCCAGGCACCGCTCCCAAAGCCATGATTCCTGGCGCTGATTGGTTGGGAGCTGTGATGGGCGGGAGCCTCGGCCAATGGGAGGCAGCGGAGGCGGGAACTGCCATTCAACCCCTCCAGTCCCTCCCAGCACAGCCCAGTTCATCCCCTGTACAGCCCAGTACAACCCCAGTGTCCCTCCAGTCCCTCCCAACCCAGCTCAGTTCATTCCCAGGCCCTCCCAGTTCCTCCCAATATCATCCACAGTATGCCGCAGTATTGTCCAGTCTTCCCCACAATGTCCCTAGTTTGTCCCCGTATCCCCCAGTTTCACTCCGAGTTTCACTCCCACTGTGTCCCAGTGTACCCCACACCATTCCCAGTGTTCCCCAGTATGTCCCAGTCCTCCCCAGTGTTTCCAAGGACAGTTTAATTTCTCAGGGCTGCCGTGGCAGCCAAACCCAGCAGTGGGGTCAGTGCAGTGCCCATGGCCACAGCCCCTTGCAGTGCCCAGTGCAGCTGGGGCTGATGATCCACCCTCACAGCTGGCCCAGGGCCGGGCTGGAGTGATTTTAGTGGCACCTTGGGCTGGCACACACCTGAGGAGGGTGTCTGTTTTCATGGGGAAACTCAGGAGTTTTAGATTGCTCCAAACATAGAAAAAGGGAAAGCCCCTTTTAGGCTGGGTGCAGCCAGCTCTGCAGGCACAGCAGGTCCCAGGTGAGTGAGGACAGACAGGATGGGCTGGGGCAATGTGGAGCAAGGTTGTCCACGCTGGGCCAGAGCTCAGGGCACAGCTTCTCCGAGCAGGCCAGAGCTCCTGAGGGGAGACCCTGGCTCAATATCAATCACAGAATGCTGCCAATCACCTCTGATCTAAAGAGAAATGTCATAAAATACACCCTTTAAAACGGGAATGTGTATTTCTTACAAGCACTTTGAAATCTTTCTCCACAACTGGAAGAGGAAAACTTTAATGACCCTCTCAGGGCTTTGGTGTTGTTTACATCAGACTCAGTCCCTGAGCGTGTCTTCAAAAAACTTCTCAAGAACTCAAAGTTAAATTAAAACTCTGAAGTTTCTTGAAGTTTTAATCGGTCCCACTGAGGGACACGACTGAGAAAGTGTCCCCAGGTTCCAGTCAGAGCAGAACACTGGAGGCAGAGATGACAGCTGGGGACAATCAAGGGAAAGGTGTCTCTGGTGCTGAGCAAACCTGGATGTGTTTCAGGAATGCAAAGGGCCCAGGCCTGTGCCCCAGCCCCTGGCAAGGCAGATCCTGTCCCTCCCTCATTGCTCAGGGCTCTTCCCGGGATGGGCACTGGCATGTGGGGATGTGCAGTGCCAAGGGCAGGACCATGGGGCGGCCCCTGCCAGGCTGCTGAGCAGGGACAAGGAGGCACTGAGGCCCCAGGGCTGCAAGGGTCACTTGTCCCCTGGTGGCCTCAGGCCCAGGGCCAGCAGCCATGGCCAAAGGGCTGCACAGGTTGGCTCTGTCAGGGCCTTGCAGCTGCTGCACATCCCTGAGCCCTCTGCAGCCCAGGCTGTCCCACGGTGTCCCTGCCCTGCGCCTCTGTCCCTGCAGGCTGTCGTCACCCCCGGCTGCCCCACCTCGCTGGCCCTTCCTTTGCTGGCAGCTCTGCCTCCTGCTGCCCCTGCCTGGCCACACAAAGCCTTGGGCTGATACCAAAAGGGTTAATTCCATTTTTACCTTGCCTGGGAACTTTTAACACAGGAACAGGGTGTGCAGGAGCTGCTTTTCCAGCAAGGACAGTTGGAAGTGTAGAAGACATCTGGCTCAAGGGTGCAGTGATAGAAGAAGCAAGGACTGAACCTGGGAACTTGGGGTGGGTTTTATGGCAATGGGTAAATTGTAATACACGTTTAGTGACTGTGTATAAGCAACACACTGGCAGAGTTATGTGTCCACATGAGGTTAGGAGTTATCCCTCACTAGACCTCAGGCCTGAATAAATGATCCCCTCTTAAATAGCAAATTAGTGTTAAGGAGTCTTGTTCTGATATTTCAGAGATTTGGTGACCACGGGGCCTCACAGAACCCAGGAGTCAGCTGTGACTCTGTGCAAACTCATGGAACAAAGGGTCCATGGTGACACAGAGGAACCCCATGGAACCAAAATCCATTTTGGCACACTGGGGCCACATTGAACCAATGGTCCATTGTGACACCACGGATCCAAGGAGACCATTGTGACCCTGAGAAACCTCTTGGAACCAAGGGGCCATTCTGACACAGCAAGGCCTCGTGGAACCACAGGTCCATGGTGACACTGCAAGATCACACGGAACCAAGGTGGCCATGGAACCAAGGTTCTGCCATGGAACCTCATGGAACAAAGGGACCATGGTGACACTGTGGAACCAGGGAGACTGTTTTTGGCAGTAGGAAAGCTCATGGAACCCCAAGTCCATTGTGACACAGCGAGGCCTCATGGAACCAAGGGACCATTGTTAAACTGTGTGGCCTCCTGGAACCATGAGCCATTGTGACACAGCGTGGCACCTCATGGAGCCAAGAGTCCATTGTGACACTGTGGGGCCCTGTGGAACCAAGGGGAGCACAGTGACTTTGTGGGGCCTCATGGAACAATGGAGACTGTTCTGACAGTTTGGGACCCACTGGAACCAAGGGGCCATGAGAGCATGGCAGGGCCTCATGGAATCAAGGGGACTGCCGTGAACACTGTGGGTCTCCATGGGATGAAGGGTCCAATGGAACCATTGTGTCACCATTGTGTCACTCTGGGGCATCCTGGAACCAAAGGTCCATTGTGACCCAGCAGGGCCTCATGGGACCATGGAGACCATTTCTACATTTTGAGGCCTTGTGAAACCAAAGGGCCTCTGTGGGACTTCAGAGCCTCGTGGGGCCAAGGGGACCATCGTGACACTGTGGGGCTCAGTGACACCAATGGTCTGTTGTCACACTGCCAGGCCTTAGGTGTGGGTTCTCTGCTTGTTTTTACTACCTGTGTCGTGGTCGGGATTGAAGGTACTTGAGAAGATAGTTGGTGTTCAAACTCAGGTGCTGATTGTTTCTCATCAGTGTTGCAGCCTCACAACTGTGAGTTCTGCAGTCTTTCATTAGCAAGTCACAAAACGGCCAAATATCTCTTGTTAGAAGGTCTTTTAAAACTACCCAACCAAGGAATGACACCTAAATTATTTTCCCTTTTAACCCAATAACTGATCCCTCGAAGCCAGCAGTGAGGACTTTTCTGTCCAATCACAAAATATCACCCAAACCCATGAAGAAGGAGGTAAGAAGAAGGTAAATAAGAAGAACCTGTCTCCACCCTAAAACCACAAACACTGCTGTCCTTCCCAGGAGCTGTTCTTCAGCTGCCTCAGGAGGGCCTTTTGGCCTCTGGAGCCACACTCTGGCTCATTATTAGCACTGCTGGATGCAAACCCTTTATCTCCACCAACAGCAGTGATTTGAGGTGGATCTCCTTTTTTCCCAATTGTTTTAAACACTGACAATATCAATAATTGTGCTACCCTGTCATGGGTTTGGATAATCCAATCTTGTTCACTATTGTTTAACCAAATTACTTCAATTTGTCCTTGATAATCTGCATCAGTTCCTCCTTCCGTGACGGGAGCACTGGCGCGGGGAGGCGGGCGCTGCCGAGGGGAGCCGCGCGCTGATTGGTCGGTCCGGCACGGGGCGCGCCGCTATTGGCTGGGGAGCCGGCGCGCGGCGGAGGCGGGAAACTGTGAGGGGAGCGGGGCTGAGGAGGAGCTGAGGAGGGGCTGGGGGGGTTTGGGGCGGGTCTGGGGAGAAATTGGGGATTTTGGGGGGATTGACGGGAAATAGGGAGTGTGCGGTGGGTTTGGGGGGAATGAGGGGTCTGAGGGGGCTTTGGTGGGTCTGAGGGGGTTTAGGGAGCTCAGGGGGGAGCTTGAGAGCGTCTGGAGCGTTCTCAGGTGGGTGTAGGGGGAACTGAGGGGAATTGGATTGTGAGAGGAGCTGGGAGGTTCCCGGCAGCGCCGGGAGAGCCCAAAGCCCCGCGGCAGTGCCGCATCCCGGCCGGAGCTGCCCCGGGAGCCCCGCGGGGCCGGGGCCGGGGCCGGGATGCGCCGTCCCAGCGGATCCAGCGCGCCCGGCCGGGCTCGGCCAGCGCGGCCCAGGGCAGGGAGCGCTGGTGGGGCGGGAGCGGGAGCGGAGCGCGAACGGGACCAGCGCAGAGCCAAGGGGGGAGAGGCCCCGGCCCCACAGAGAGCGGGGCCGGAGCGCGGGGCCGGGCGGGGATGGCTCGGCGATTGTCCCGGGCGATTCGGGCACTCGCAGCGATCTGTGCGGGATTCTTGGGCTGCTCCTGGGAGGTTTGGCTGGGATTTTGAGGGAAGTTTTCGTGGGGATTTTTTGGGTGCATTTCCTCGCACTTCGGGTGGGATGTGATAGGACTTGGGGGCATTTTTGGGGAATTTGAGAGGGGCTTGGTGGGATTTTGGTGCGAATTTTTTGAGTGGATTTGGTGTGGATTTTGGGGTTTTTTGGGGAAATTTTGGTGGGATATTTTGGGTGATTTGGTGGGATTTTTTTGTGTGGATTTTGTGTGATTGGGGGATTTTTGGGGGCATTTTTGTACAGTGTTTTCTTTGTGGATTCTGTGGGATTTTCATGGGAAATAAGTGGGACTTTTTGAGGGATTTTTCTGTGGCATTTATGGGGCTATTGGGGCAATTTTCATGGGGATTTTGAGGGATTTCTGTGAGCCTTGAGGTGATATTTGTGGGAATTTTTGGGGTGAGTTTTGTGGGCTTTTGGGTGGAATTTTTGTGGAAATTTTCCTGGGATTTTGTGTGGATTTTCTGGCATTTTCAAGGATCCTATGGTGGAATTTTTATGGGATTTTAATGGTATTTTTGGTGGGATTTTTTTTTTTTTGTGTAGATTTTGAGTGATTTTTTTTATTATTATTTCGGTGGGGTCTTGGGGTATTCTTAAGGGAGATTTTTGCTGGATTTGGGGTGTTTTTTTTGGGATTTTTATGGGATTTTGGCGATATTTTTGTGGGGGATTTTTGGGGAGATTTTTGTGAGTTTTTTATTATTATTATTTTGGTGGGGTATTTTGTGGTTTTTCTCAGGTTTTTGGTGGGATTTCGGTGTTTTCTCTTGGGATTTTGGGCAGATTTTGTGTTGCGTATCCAGAGTGACTTTGGGCAGCTTTGGGGCAGCTTTTGGGGTTTGTCTCCTGTGTCCCCCGGCTGTGGCAAAACCCCGAAGCACATCCTGTTCCTGCCCAGCTCCCTGAGCAGCCCCAGGAGCTGATGCTCCCCCTGCTCCTCAGCCAGGGAGATCTGGGGCAATCCCGGCATTCCGGCATTCCGGCCGGGCTTTGGGGCACTGCGGGATTTTGGGAGTGATTGTCTGGGATTTTAGGGGGAATTTCTGGATCTTTGGAGGAAAATACCAGGATTGGGGGGGAGGATATTCTGGATTGTTAGGGAGGAAATTTCTGGATTTTTAGTAGTGAATGTCTGGATTTTTAGGGGGGGAATTTATGAATTTTTGGGTGAGGATTACAGATTTTTTGCGGAGGGATTTCTGGGTATTTTTGAGGGGGAATGTTTCTGGATTTTTGGAGGAATGTTCTGGATTTTGGGGGGGGGGGGAATTTCTGGATTGTTGGGAACGTTTCTGTATTTTTGAGGAATGTTTCTGGATGAGGAATGGGGTTGGTTTCGGATTTTTTGGGGAGGAATATTTCTGGATTTTCTGAGGAACAGAAATTCCTATTTTTGGGAATGTTCCAGGATTTTTTGGGGGGTACATTTCTGGATTTCTTTGGAGAACATTTCTGAAATTCTGGGGGAATGATTCAGAGCATTTATGAATTTGGGGAGAACATTCCCAGGTTTTTTGGGGAGCAATCAGGGTTTTTTGGGGAACATTCCTGGGTTTCTGGGATAAGTTTCCCAGGTTTCTGGGGGAACATTCCCGGGTGTCTGGGGAAGGTTCCCGGGTGTCTGGGGAAGGCTCCCGGGTGTCTGGGGAAGGTTCCCGGGTGTCTGGGGGAGGTTCCCGGGTGTCTGGGGAACATTCCCGGGTGTCTGGGGAAGGTTCCCGGGTGTCTGGGGAACATTCCCGGGTGTCTGGGGAACATTCCCGGGTGTCTGGGGAAGGTTCCCGGGTGTCTGGGGAACATTCCCGGGTGTCTAGGGAAGGTTCCCGGGTGTCTGGGGAACATTCCCGGGTGTCTGGGGAACATTCCCGGGTGTCTGGGGAAGGTTCCCGGGTGTCTGGGGAACATTCCCGGGTGTCTGGGGAAGGTTCCCGGGTGTCTGGGGAACATTCCCAGGTGTCTGGGGAAGGTTCCCGGGTGTCTGGGGAACATTCCCGGGTGTCTGGGGAACATTCCCGGGTGTCTGGGGAACATTCCCAGGTGTCTGGGGAAGGTTCCCAGGTGTCTGGGGAACATTCCTGGGTGTCTGGGGAACATTCCCGGGTGTCTGGGGAAGGTTCCCGGGTGTCTGGGGAACATTCCCGGGTGTCTGGGGAACATTCCCGGGTGTCTGGGGAACATTCCCGGGTGTCTGGGGAACATTCCTGGGTGTCTGGGGAACATTCCCGGATGTCTGGGGAAGGTTCCCGGGTGTCTGGGGAAGGTTCCCGGGTGTCTGGGGAACATTCCCGGGTGTCTGGGGAAGGTTCCCGGGTGTCTAGGGAAGGTTCCCGGGTGTTCCGGGCTCTCCTGGCCCCGTTCCCATCCCAGGTTCCCGGGGTTCCAGGAGCTGCGCTGGTGCCCGGGTGCCGCGACATCGCCTCGCTGCAGTTGGACACCGAGGTGCAGGCGGGCGCCGCCCGCGAGGCCCTGCAGGGCTCCAGCATCACCCAGAGCCACCCATGGAGATCTCCTTCGCCAAAAAGTGACCCAGAACACCCCAAACCCCACCAAAATAACCCCAAACCCCCCCAAAATGGGCCTGAAATACCCCTCAAAAACTGCCTCAAACCCACCAATAAATAACCAAAATCTGCCCCCAAACACCCCAAATCCCTCCAAACCACCCTGTAATCTCAGAGGAATGCCTTGAAATCCCTCCAAACCACCCTGAAATTCTTCAAAGCTGCACCTGAATGCCATAAATCTGCCCCAAAACACCTCAAATGCCTTCAAGCTGCCCCAAAATCCCATGGAAACACCCTGCAGTCCCTCCAGACCACCTAAAAATCCCATAGAAATACCCTGAAATCCCTCAAAGCACCCCAAAATCCCATAGAAACCCCTGAAATCCCATAAAAGTGCTCCCAAATCCCATAGAAACACCCAAAAATCCCTCAAAACCACCCCTAAACACCCTAAATCCCATAAACCTGCACCCAAATCCCATAGACCTCCCGCCAAATCCCAAGAAAATACTCCAAAATCTCAGAAAACTGCCCCAAAAATGGTCCTGACCCTGCCCCAAACCCCCTGCACGCCCCCACTCCCCCAGGTAAGTTCAGCTCAGCCCAGCCCAAATCCTCCCTTTTTCATCCTAAATCCTTTTTTGTCCTACATCCTCCTTTTCTATCCCAAATCCTCATTTTTTTTATTCCAAATCCTCCTTTTTTAACCCCAAAATCACTTTTAATCCCTAATGTCTTTTTGACCCTAAATCCTTCTTTTCCCAACCTAAATCCTCCTTTTCCCATGACAAATTCTCCTTTTTTCTCCCCACATCCTTTGTCTGTCCCCAAATCCCTTTTCCAATACCAAAATCACTCTTTTCCACCCCAATTCCCCGCCTTGTTCCCCTTTCCACATCCCAAATCCCCTTTTCCCATCCCAAATCCTTCCCTGTCCACCATAAATCCCCTTTTCCCACGCAGGATCTTTCCCCATCCTGAATCCCCCAATTCCCACCCATTCCCCTTTTTTTCCCGGTGTTGTACCCAGGGTCTTTCTGCAGACATTGCACCTGGAGCTGCCCCAAATAACCCCAAACAAACCCCAAATAACGCCAAACAAACCCCAAAAAACCCCAAACAAACCCCAAATAACCCCAAACAAACTCCAAATAACCCCAAACAAACCCCAAATAACCCCAAACAAACCCCACTGTGTCCCCCAGGACTGGAGTGGATTTGGGGGGGTCATGACCCGAAACTTTGGGGACTGGAAGGATTGATCCTAAAATTTGGGGTTTAGGGGGGTTTGACACCTTGGGGTTTGGGAGTTTTTGACCCCAAACTTTGGGAACTGGGGGAGTTCAACACCCCAGGCTTTGGGATTTTGCGTTTTTTTTCCCATGATTTGGGGATCAGGGGGTTTCACCCCCAAACGTTGGGATCGGGGTGGTTGGACAACCCAGGTGTTTCAACCCCCAGGATTTGGGGTTTGGGGGTTTAGACCCAAAAATTTGGAAACTGGGGGGATTGACCAACTGATTTTGGGGGATTTAACCCCAAAGTGGGGGAGATCAGGGGGATTTGACACCCCAGGGTTTGGGATTGAGGAGGTTGACCCCAAAGTTTGGGAATTGAGGGGTTTCACCCCAAACTTTGGAGAGGAGGAGGGTTGGACAACCCAGGTATTTCAAACCCCAGGAGTCGGGGATTGGGGGTTTTAACCCCAAACTTTGGGGGCTGGGGGTGTTTGACACATCAGGATTTGGGATTTGGTGGTATTTGACCCCAGACTTTGGGAATTGGGGGTGTTGGACACCCCAAATATTTTGAAACCCAGGATTTCGGGTCAGGAGGGTTTAACACCAACGTTTGGGATTTTGGGAGTGTTTGACACCCCAGGATCTGGGATTTGGGGGGTTTGATCCTAAAATTTGGGGTTTGGGGCAGGGGGGAGGTTGACATCCCAGAGTTTGGGTTTGGGGGTGTTTGACCTCTCCCCTCCCAGTGTTGGGATTCGGGTGTTTGACCCCAGTGTTTGACCCCCCGGTTTGGGGTCGGGGTTGGGATAGGAGCCATTCCCTGGAAACAGCGGTGGGATCGGGATCGAGAACAGGAACGGGAATGGGATCGGGATCGGGAGTGGGAGTGTAATGGGGTTGGGAATGAGATCGGGATCGGGAACTGGCCCGGGAACGGGAACAGAAATGGGAATGGGATCGGGAACAGGATCAGGGAACGGGATTGGGATCGGGAAGGGGAGAGACCCTGACTCAATAATGGAGCCCACCCCCAGGGAGCGATTCTGCCCCAGTCCCGGAGTGGACCCATCCCCTCAATCCCGGACCCCTCCCCAATCCCAGCCCCTCCGCAGCCGCTGACCGGACCCTCCCTCAATCCCAGCCCGCCCCAATCCGGATCGGAGCCATTCCCGGACCGGACCCTTCAATCCCTTCTTGGGGCGGCTCCTGCCGCTTCCAGCCCATTTTTGGGGCTTCCAAGCGGCTCCGGGGACCCTCCCCATTTTGGGGTGTTGGGGTGGCCCCAAGGCCGCCCCGGGGGCCGAGGGGGGATGGAAACCCCCAAACCCGGGGGGCTCCTGGGGGTCCCCAGTTCCTCCCGGCCCCGCCCCGAAGCAGATCCTGGCCAATCAGAGCGCGCGGCGTTGATGACGATTCAGTTCCCAGGCAGGAACTCGGCGCTGGTCCCGCCTGGCGATTTTCAGCCAATCAGCGCCCGGGACGGCTCTGACTCATCAGTTGCCAGGCAGAGCCCAGCGCCTCTCGCAGCACCGGCCAATCTAAACATACAATCGAACACACCTGAGTAAAACAATTCATACTACAATGTACTAAACACGAAACCAAACACCACTATAATGTCTCATACAATTTAACCAAACAATTAAACTTTAATAGCACCCTTAAGCACTCTAAAAAAATTTAAATAGTTTTAAAAAATATAATTGCAGATGGGTGGTTTTATATGAATGTTGGTTTTGGATTGTTTGGGCCAGCTGATTTAAAAAAAATGATTTTTATAGGAATTTAATCAGCTGAGAAGGAGCCACTCTACAAACAGAACTGACTGAAAATGAAGGGGACATAAATCAGAAACTCTGAAAGTTTTCTTCGCTATCAAATACATCCCACCACTCCAAACTGGGATCCCACTTCTCCCAATCTCCTCCCAACCCCATCTCACCCTGGAAGCTGTGGAATCAAGTGAGCTTTGTGTGGGATTGAGTTTTTTTGAGGTCAGAACATGCAATTTGAGGTGGGATTGTGCCTTTATAGTTTAAAATACAGTTATTTTCAGTGGGATTGAGTGGTTTTGTGGTGACAAATTCATCCCTCTTGGCTTTTGAAATGCAAAGAGATGGAGAACACTGCCCAAAATCACCCCAGAACCCACAAATCCTCCGGAAGTTGAGTTCATGGTGTCCAGGGTGAGTGCAGCTGCCGGTGGCAGGAACAAATGAGATGTATCTTGGTTTCACAAAACTCCAAAATCCATTTCTTATCACCGAAAGACAGGGCAAAGGCAGAGCCATGGGATTTTTATAGGGTATCCCAGGGGTGGAGTTTGGGTTTGGGTCAAGGGAGGAATTATTGGCAACACAAGAAGGGTGAGATCAAACTCCTGCCTCTCAGCAACAGGGGCACTCCACACAGAATGCGTCCCTAAATCCTAAATTCCCCCTAAAACTCCTGTGAAATGGTGACACTTCAGATATTTTTGATCAGTTTCTTTAATTTAACCCTGTTTTGGCTGTGTTTGAAGAATAAAGATGAATCAGAGGAAAATTAGGGCCAAACCAAAAGGATAACCAGTCAGGTGTGTTCCCAACATTGATCACAGGGAATGTGGGTCACCAGACCTGTGCCCAATGTGGGTCCTGCAGTGGGGGATGGAGCTGGAGCAGAGCACGAAGCTCTTCCTGCAGGCGGGACACTCTTGGGGCTTCCATTACTGGTGCCTCTGTTGGTGTCTGGTCAAGTGAGAGCTCTGGGTGAAGCTCTTCCCACACTGGGGACACCCGTAGGGCCTCTCCCCGGTGTGGATGTGCCGGTGCCTGACAAGGGAGGAGTTGTGCTTGAATCCCTTCCCACAGTCAGGGCAGCGGAAGGGCCTCTCATCTGTATGAGCTCGATAGTGCAAGAGGAGATAGGAGCGAGTCTGAAACCCCTTCCCACACTTGGAACACTCGTAGGGTCTCTCCCTAGTGTGGATCTTCTGGTGGACAATCAGGGCACCACACTGCCTGAAGCTCTTCCCACACTCCCTACACTCGTAGGGCCTTTCCCCAGTGTGGATTCTCTTGTGGCTGCTCAGGTGGGAGATCCGCCTGAAGCTCTTCCCACATTCCCCACACTCGTAGGGCCTCTCCCCAGTGTGGATCCTCTTGTGCTGGATCACATTAGAATTTGACCTAAAGCTCTTCCCACATTCCTCACACTCATAGGGCTTCTCCCCAGTGTGGATCCTCTGGTGCTGGATCAGGTTGGAGTTTGACCTGAAGCTCTTCCCACACTCCGAGCACTTATGGGGCTTCTCCTTATCATGAAGCTGCTCAGGGACCACCAGCCCTGAGCTCTGGCTGAAGCTCTGTCCATCTTCCTGGACCAGAGTGAATCTTTCCTCCTCAGATCCCCTCGATCTGCGTTTGCAGCCCCTCCTCGTGCAGCTCCCATTGGGTTCCTGCACCATGGAGCCACTCAAAACAGCGTCTTCCACAAGGTTCTGCCATGGGGATTTGTCCTCTCTGCTCTCCACCCTTAGCACCTCATCTGCAGGAGGAAGGACAAGGAGAGGATGGGATTTGCCTCTGTGCCAGAGGGAAGGGCAAGGAGATCCCCCCAGTGCATCCCCGGCAGGAGGGCACCGGCAGCGGGGCTGTCCTGCAGCTGGGGGCTGTGCTGGGCTGGGAGATGGAGCAGGAGAGAGGGAGAAAGGGGCACTGACTTCCTCTTCACTAGCCTGGGGGTCTCAGGGCATCTCCTTCTTCCTGGAAGCCTCCTCCTCCATCTGGCAAATGTTTGGGGATGGGAAATTCTGTTTTGGGAGGAAAACAAGGGATGAGCACAGTGAGTTTTGTACTGTTTCAAAGCAAAACAGGCGGAGAGTCTAAGCCAGAATGACAATTGAGTAAGAAAATTAAGATCAAAGCAATGATACAGAAAGACTGGTTTAATCTGTCAGAGTCAGGATATAACCTGACACCCCGTTACCCAGGGTGGTGGTAGCTGTCTGATGAAATGGTGGCTGCAGTCCAGCTGGAGTGATGAACGTGATTCTGTAAAAGCTGTGATCCTGTAGAAGGGTCTGGTCTTGCACTGAAGGTCCAGTGGTGGTTATGGAGCTCTTGTTCTCTGGGAATCCAGTAGGCAAGGTGGTCGTGGTGTTGCAAGGGTGAGATTATATCCAGGCAGGAATGCTTGGTTCCTCCCCCTGGGCGGAGCATCCCACAATGGGATGATGTAATTTTATCAGTGCTGCAGTGACACTCAATGGCCCATTAAGAGAGGATGGCCCCTGGAGGGTGTTATCAGGGCTGAGCCATGGAAGAGATAAAGAACACTGCCCCACCTGTTGATAACAGTTTATGGAGATGGGGACTGAAAACACTTTTGGTTACATCTGACACTGAAACCTGAAACAGTGAGGCAATCCCTGCTCGGGGTGGGGGGTGAACACCACCCCCCTTACCCAAACTGGCTCCGGTGTAAAACCCCCACCCTGGGAAGGCCACGCACACAGGGGACAATGTCACACTTGCCCTGTCCCAGGGGAGATCTCTGTCCCTGTCACTCCCTTGCTTTCCCCCCTTTTATCTTTCTTTCCATCTCTATCTCACATTTACTGTTCAATAAAATCCATTTTGGATTTGGTCTTGTGAGTACCTTAATTGGGGCAGAGAAATCTCTCTAACAGTTTCATTAACCAGATGATGACATTATTTTTGCACAGTGAGTTCAGGGCTCTGTTGTCTGACCCAAAGTGCCTTTGACAACAGCATGGTTCCCTCCTCTGAGCAGGTTTTGCATCTTTCTGGAGGAACTCTTGGAAACTTGGATGCAACTTCCTCTGAGTGACTTTTGGGAGAACCTATCAGGAAAATGGCTGTTGTGGGTGTCCTGTGTAAAAAAAAATATATTTTTTTCCTTCCCTGAAAAGTTTGTTAAATTCACTGGAAGAAAGGAACCAAATGATACCATCGAGACTGACAAGGATCATTCACCCCACTGTGAGGAACACAAGGTTACTAAAGTCCTACAAGAAGCCCAGCTCAAATAGCTAAATGCCAAACAACTCCTGAATTCAGAGGCTTGGGGGGAGCAGCATTATTTTCTTGGTCCCTGTCACCTTTGTGACAGCTACACAGACCTTTCCCTTCCTTTTAATAATCTGTATTGGGCCAAATTTCCATGTTACTTTTTTGGAACCTGCCAGCATCTGAGCTGGAGCTGTGCTGGAACTGATGAAATTTGGAATTGCCAGAGAATTGCTTCTGTTGTTGGTCTATTAATGTTTGGGATTTGTTTGCGTTTTTATCACAAGTGACTTGTGGGAAGAGCAAATCTTCCTCAAGGCATTTTATGGAGGGTTAAGCTTAATTTCTGCTGAGTTTGTTTTGTCCAGTGCCCAGGGGATGCTCAAGGGGTCTCTAGTTTTGGTTTGGCCCTAATTTTCTTCTGATTTGTCTTTATCAATTAAAAACACCTGAAAAATGACTAAAAAGAGTATTGACCAGAGATGTCAAAAGTCCCACCATTTAAGAGGTATTTGAGGTGGAATTTATTGTTTGGGAACATATTCTGGAGTATTTGGGGGTTCTTGGGGGCTATCTGGTAGTATTCTCCATATTTTTGCGCTCTAAAAGTCAAGGTGGATTTGTCTGTCACCCCAAAATGACTCAATCACACCTCAAAATGTCTGGTTCCCACCTCAGTCCAGTGCCAAAATTACTTGATTCCTCAGACTCCAGGGTGAGATGGGGTTATAAGAAGTGAGATCCAAATTTGAGGTTGTGGGGTCAGGATTGTGTGGGGCTGGGTGGGTGTGATTTATTTTGATAATAAATAAAATATCCAGAATTATTGTTTTCTATCCCATTCATTTTCTGTCAGTTCTGATTTGCTTTTCAGAGTGCTGCCTTCTCAGCTGATTTTGTTTGTGTCCTCCTGTCCCAGACTGAAAAGCAAGATGTGTTCTATTTGCCATCTGTATGGCAGTTGTCCTGTGTTAAGTGGGCGGTTTTTCCTTATCTCTTCCACAATCAATCCTCCCTCAGGAGAGACATCTGCTGATAATGGGCTATTGAATGTCACTGCATGACTGATAAGAACTGTAACACCCCATTGTGAGATGTTCAGCCCAGATGGAGGAGCCAAGCATTCCTACCTGCATCTAGTCTTGAGATTCTGGCCCACCAACACAGCTTTTCTGGGCTGGATTTTCCTAGAGGAACAGCTGCCTCTTCCTCTTCAGAGGAGGACACCCTTTCCTATAGGATCACTACTCCAACAGAACCACACCTGACACTCCTTGAGGACTGCAGCCACAATTCCAATTGGACTGTGGCCAACACCCTGTCCAACAGGGTGTCAGGTTGTATTCTGGCTCTCTCAGTGTTGTTTTGGCTCACTGCATTATTCATATTTTCATTTTTTTCCCTAATAAAAAGCTGTTATTCCTGCTCCCATATTTTCATCTGAGAGCCCCCCTTAATTTCAAATTTATACCAATTCAGAAAGAGTCTACATTTTTCCATTTCAGGGGAGGCTTCTGCCCTCCTTAGCAGACACCTGTCATTCCAAACCAAAACACCTCCTTTCCCTTCTGCCTTCCTTTGCCTGCTCAGTGTCTCCCTTAAACCAGGGCAGCTCTCATGAAACACCCTGCCCTGATTTAATTCCCAATGCAGGAGCTACAACAACCATGGGTGAAGTTATGATGGCTGGCAGTGAAATGTCACTGTAGGATCTTGCTCCACTTGGCTTTTGGCTCTTCCATAAGAGCTTTGCCTTCAAGGTCAGGAACATCTTTTCCTGGCTGGGAACTGGAATTCCAGCCCCTGGGAGTGTGTGCCATGGATCCCAGAGGGGCATTCCCGAGGCTCCCAGGGTGCTGCTCCTGCCGTGCCTCCCAAGGAGCTGTGCAGGGCAGGGGACAAGGTGCAGCAGCTGGGTTGGTGCTGCAGTGCTACAACAGCCCCTGGTTCCAGGAGTTTCCACACTGCCAACAGTAGTTCCTGGGTTCCATGATGTCCTGCTGTGTCCCCATGGATATTTGGTGTCATGAAGTTCTTCACTGTCACAATGGCCACCTCACTCCAAGAGCTTCCACAGTGTCCAAATGGCCTCCTTGGATGGGCAGTGTCACCATGGACCATTGGCTCCATGCAGCTCTGCTGGGTCACCATGAACTCCTTGGTTCCATGAGGTTCTGGGGGTGTCTCCATTGTCTCCTTGGATCCACAGTGTCACAACGGACCACTGGATCCACTTGGCCCTGCTGTGTCACCATGGCCCCTTGGTTCCGTGGGTCCCCAGGGTCACAATTGACTCCTTGCTTCCTCATCCCATGGGAGAGAACTGTCCTTCTCCTCCAGGGGCCTATAGCCAAAACTAGGATTCCTTCTCTAAATTTCCTTATATGCAAAGATTGTTCCCCAGTGAAATCTGCCAAGAGAAACAGGTCTGGCTGCCTTGGCCACCCAGGGGCCACCTCTCACCTGCCTTTCTGACACGGGGACCATATGCTTTTCTTGCTTAAAAACCTTCCATCTCCATCAGGTACCCATGGCCAAAATTTGGGATCTGCCTCCCAAATTCCCTATATACAAGAATAGCTCCTAGATAAATGATGCCAGGAATCACAAGTCTGGCTGGCCTTGGCTTCCTGAGGGCTGGCACTCATGTACCTCTGAAACACTGGGGCTCTGTGTTTTCCTTCCTAATGAAAAGAACTCTTCTTCCTGTCCAGGCACCCATGGCTAAAACTGGGATTCCACCTCCAAAACTCTGTACATCCAAGGATTGCACCCAAGTGCCAGCTGCCAGGATGGACAGGTCTGGCTGCCTTTGGCCTCTTGGGGGCATCTTCTCATCTGCTTTTAAAACACTGGAGCTCAGTGCTTTCCTTCTAATGGAAAAGAACCTTCTTTCTTCTCAAGGTGTCCATGGTCAAAACTGAGATACTTCATCCCAAATTCCATATATCCAAGGATTACTCCATTACAAGAGTTGCCAGGGGAAACAGGTCTGGCTGGCTTAGCCTCAGAGGAGCAACTGCCTCTCCTCTCCTCTCCTCTCCTCTCCTCTCCTCTCCTCTCCTCTCCTCTCCTCTCCTCTCCTCTCCTCTCCTCTCCTCTCCTCTCCTCTCCTCTCCTCTCCTCTCCTCTCCTCTCCTCTCCTCTCCTCTCCTCTCCTCTCCTCTCCTCTCCTCTCCTCTCCTCTCCTCTCCTCTCCTCTCCTCTCCTCTCCTCTCCTCTCCTCTCCTCTCCTCTCCTCTCCTCTCCTCTCCTCTCCTCTCCTCTCCTCTCCTCTCCTCTCCTCTCCTCTCCTCTCCTCTCCTCTCCTCTCCTCTCCTCTCCTCTCCTCTCCTCTCCTCTCCTCTCCTCTCCTCTCCTCTCCTCTCCTCTCCTCTCCTCTCCTCTCCTCTCCTCTCCTCTCCTCTCCCTCTCCTCTCCTCTCCTCTCCCATAGAAACAGTTGGCCTCTGAGCTTTTCCTTCTTATAGAAAAATCGATCCCTATGTACACAGAAATGGCAGAAATTTGGGTTCCCAAATTCCCTATATCCAAGGGCTGCTTACAGAAAAAAGCTACCAGGACAGAGAAGTCTGGCTGGCTTAGGCCTCTGGTGGCCGCCTTTCATCTGTCCTTGAAACACCAGTATTCCATGCTTTTCTTCCTATGCAGAGAACTGTCCTTCTACTCTGGGTGTCCATGCCTGAAATTGGGATTCCACCACTAGAATTCTGTCTATCCAAGAGTTGTTCCCAGACAAAATCTGCCAGTACCATCAAGTCTGTCTGGCCTTGGCCTCTGGTGGCTGCCCCTGCCACACTGGAGCTCGGTTCTTTCCTTCCCATGGAGATCACTGTGACACTGTGGGCACCTCATGGAACCAAGGGGATCATTGTGGCACCACTGAAGCCCATGGAACCAAGGGGCCATGGTGACACCGCAGGGGCTTCATGGACCCAGAGACCATTATGACTCTGTGGGGCCTGATGGAACCATGGAGACCATTCCGACCCTTCAGGGCCTGGTGTCACCAAGGGGGCATTGTGACACCTCAGGGCCTCCTGGAAGCAAGGGACCATTGGGACACTGTGGGGCCCCATGGAAGCGAGGGAACATGGACCAGGTCTGGCTGGCTTGGCCTGCCAGGGGCCACCTGACAGGTCTGGCTGATGTTGGGATGTCAAGGGCTGCCTCTCATCAGCTCCTGGAGCACTGGGGCTCTGTGCTTTCCTTGCTTTGGAAAAGAACCGTTCATCTTTTAAGATGCCCATTGCCAAAATTGGTATCCTCCCTAAATTTTTTCTATATACAAGGGTATCACCCAGAAAAAAGTGCCAGCTCTGGCTGGCATCTCAAGGTAACCTCTCATCTGCCCAGGAAACACTGGGGCTCTGTTCCTTCCTTCCTGTGGAAAAGAACCTGGCCTTCATGTCTAGGGACCATGGCCAAAATTAGAATTTGACCTCCCAAATTCCATATATCCAAGGATTGCTCCCAGACAAAAGTAGCCAGGACAGACAGGTCAGGCTGGCCCTGTCCTCAGGTGATTTTCTTAGACTCTAAGCTGAATGTTTTAATTTGAAAACACCTTGGAGAGGGCCCAGAGATCTCCCAAGGAGGGGTTCTGAGGCCTCGGGCACATGACCACTACATATGGACAAAGGAGCTCTGTGCTCTGTGCTGCTGTGGTGGTTTTGCATCACAGAAGTGATGTCCTGAGAGAAGCTGCTAGCAGTTTCCTCTCTGTCTGACAAAAAACAGTCAGTAATTAGCTTTGAGAGCTGACAGTCTGTTAAAGCACTAAGGAAGCTGCAGAGCCTCTGTGCAGACACAAGTTAGAGATGAGAAAGCCTGGCTGGGTCTCTTTCCCAGAGCCCAGCTGGGGTCACGGAACCATCTGCAGCCCCGGGAGATATTGACTCTGCCAGTGCTGCCATCCTCCCTCCAGTGAGAGAAAAGGACACAGGGCAGGCACACAGAGGAGCAACATGGACACACCGAGGGCAGGAAAGAGGAAGTTGAGTCCCAGATGGGAGGGATGAGGAGATTCCTTGATCTTGGGGCTGGAATCCTCTGGTAAAGCTGTGGAGAAGGATGTCATTAGATACATCAGACTCTTTTTTTCCCTATAAGGCATTGAAAAGTATGGGGAGATGATTTGTTTCAGGAAAGGCCTCCATGGTAAAGTAAGCAAATGTTGCAGTAGCTGTGATCCCATGAGAAGCTTGAACATTGAAAGAGAGAAGAGTGATGAGACCCTGTGACCTCAGGGAGAGAAGAAGACCTCTGTTCCCAGAGATTAATGTGATTTCAGAAAGAGATTAAGAGATCCTTTGTTCTTAAACAGCTCATCTTGAAACTAATACTCCATAAGCTGGCATGGCCCATAAGCACATCTGTGGAAAAGGCTGTGCAAAATGGGAGGGACTTCTCAATTGCAGATTTTTTCAGGCAGCTGCTATTCATGGAAATGAAAAGCCATGAAATAACTGTATTCTTGTGGAGAAGTCTCCATAACATTAACAAGAGGAACTTCTCTCCGTAAATGAACTGAAGAATGACTATTATAGAGGTAGAAAACTGACTGAAAAATAGGTTTTGTCTCTTTACATTGTTAGTAAGAAAGAAGAGTTTGTAGGGAGAGGGGATGTGTTCTGAAAGTTTTGTTCTGATCCTTATTACTCTTGCTTTTAGTTACTGTTAATAAATTTTTCTTTATACTTGTGAAGTTTGAGGCCACTGTGCCTTTCTCCTAATCCTATCTCACAGCAGGAAATTAGTAAGTATATTCTAGTGAGTGAACTGGTAATTAGCCAACACAGAACCTACCACACTAATTGATGCATTTGCTGAGAAATCTCAAATTGGTGAACCAAAATCACTACAGAAAATTTCCTGATGAACTGCCCCATACAAGAGGAAATTCAAAGCTAAGTCATGGTTTGTCAGGACTTGCTTGATCCTAATGAGCCCCGTGGCGCATTTGGAGCTGAGCCCTGGAACCTCAGGGCCTGAGAGAAGATTGCACAAGCCTTTACAGGAGTCAGAGCCAGAAAAAGCACCCAACGTGTCTCAAAACATTAATGGGACCCACTGAGGTCCATCCCCAACAAAGGCTCCTCATGGACTCCTTGGAGGAGAGAACTGGAGGCCAGGATGGCACAAAAACCTCTCAGAGACTCAAAATGGCACAAAGAACTCTCAATGTGGAAAGGAAAATCCAAAGTACCTTACAAAAGTTAAGAATCTCAAAGTATTCATGAGCCCCACTGAGTGTCAGTAGAAAGCTCTCAAGGGACTCTTATAACAGATAATTTGGGCCATGATTCCACAAACCTCTCACAGTCTGTAGCAAAAGGGAAACACCAAGTACCTCTAAAGAACTGAAAAATACCTTGAAGCATTAATGAGCCCCACTGAGTGTTGTTTCTGACAAAGCCTCTCCAGGGACTAATTAATGCAGAATATTGGAGGCCAGGATTGCAGAAACTTCTGAGAGGCTCCAAAGCAAAAGCAAAAGCCAAAGTCCTTTGAAAAACCTGCAGTCCCTGGGAGCATGAAGGAGCCCCCAGGGCCATTCCTGACCAAGGCTCCCCAGGGACTCCTTCCAGCAGATCCTTGAGGCCACTGGGATGTGGGCTGGGGGGGATGCTGAGGGCAGGACCAGGGGCTGACAGTGCCCAGCCTGGCTGGGGCTGTGCCAGGAGGCCCCAGGGCCTCAGGACAAGGTGTCTCCTCACAGCCCTTGGTGGCACAGACCCTGCTGTGCCCCAGGGCACCAAGACTTGGCTTCTCTTTGTCCCCACCTGCCATCAGTGCCTCCAGTTCTCTGCTCTGCCTGGGGCCTGGGGAAACTTTCTCAGTCGTGTCCCTCAGTGGGACCCATTAAAAGTCCAAGAAACTTTGGAGTTGGATTCTGACTTGGAGTTCTGGAGAGGTTTCTGCAGCTCCCTCTCAGGGCCTGATGCTCAGGGCCTGAGCACAAAGCCCCAGAGGGTCATTAAAGTCCTTGTGCTGTGTCTGTGCTGCTGAGCTGGGCTGGGCTCCTGGCACAGAGGGTGATCCTGGTAACCAAGCAGAGCTTCAAAAGCACATTTCTCTTGCTGAGCAGCTCTTCTCCCAGCCCAGCAGGGCTGGGGCACTGCCTGCAGCCAGCCCGGGCACAGCACAGAGGCACAGAAAGCTTCAATCAGTCAGGGCTGGGAAGGGGCTGAGAAGTGCCTGGGGCAGAATCACTGCCAGCCCTTGGCACAGGAACCTCTGGCTGCAGGACAATGCAGCTGCAGCTCCTGGAGAGATCTCCTAAAGCTGGAACATGCCAATGCCCACAGAGCCTGTGAGTGCATTCTCTGCTCATCTCCTTTGCAGAGCAGCCAGGGGTGCCCAGGGCTGTCCTGCAGAGCAGGGTCCTGCAGCCCAGGGCGCTGTGCTGGGCCAGGGACTCTGCTGCCTGCCAGGGACAGCTCTCAGCCGGCCCTGGAGCTGCTCCCAGCGCTGGCCAGGAGCTGTGGGGGGAAGGAGCCACCCTGAGCAGGGCAGGTGCTGCTGCTGAGAGGGGCTGGCTGGGGCAGGGCTGCTCCCAGCTCCAGACCAGCCTGGACACGCCTCCGGAGGGCACTTCCCAAAGAAGGTATGATGGGATTGCTGTAAATATCAGGAGCTTCCCTGAGAGTGTTTTCAATTTCCTGCTCGTAGAAGGATGGGAAAGACGAGGTTGCTGACAGAAAGATTTTTGCTATTTATACATTTTTCATATAGCCATAGCTATGTAAAGAACTATTATATACCTTTAAAATTATAATCCTTTTTTTATTCTATTAAACTCCTAATTAACTCTTTTAAGCTTCTATTATATACTTCTATCACTATAATCCTTAATTAACTCGAGTACATTTCCTAACCTTGCTCTTAGATTTTAGAACAATAAGCTGACTATCTAAATACATTCCTGAAATACTGTATAGTCTTATTATCAAGAAGCAGTCCTGAAAGAAGAACATTTTGCATTGTGACCGGAATGTGAGCAGTCATAACAAAAATTGGGGCAAAGAAGCCCTTGGACCTACTCCAATGGGTTGACCTATTGGTGGGCTACTGGGGCAACGGAATCTTCTCCTGGATTCCCCTGTTAAATATCCTACTTAATCAAACTTAATAAATTGTTGAAATCAGTGGCTGGGTGTGCCCCATCCCCACTGGAAGCTTACAATAAAGGTCTGCTTTTTAACTTACTGTTATAACACTTTTGCAAGGAGGTTTTTTTCTCTTTTGATTACAGACACAAGTGGATGAGAGAAGCAGAACAGGAATTGTAATCCCAGAATTAAAGAATATTCTGAGTTGAAAGGGACACACAGGATCATTAAAGGAATGTTTGAAAATTTACAGAGACTCCATAACTGTGACTTTGGCTGGTCAGTCTCAAGGCACCTCTCAGGAGAGGATGTTCAGGCCCAGGGAGATGCTCAGGGAAGCAGAGGGGGCTGAACAGAGCAGTGCTGGGGGAACAAGCCCATCCAGACCCTCACCTTCCCTCAGCCACAAGGAATCTTTTGCCTCTCACATCTCTCAGTGGCAAACTCTGAGTGCAGCAGGAATGCTGGGGATTTCTGACCTCAGAGAGCCAGGAATGGTGAGTGGGTAGGAAAACAATTCCTAAAAACAACTCCTGCCATCCTTTAGACCTGGAAGCGCAGATGGCACCAAGACCTTCTGCATTTAGAAGCGATTCCCCTGAAAAATCCTGAATATCCAGCCTTTTCCCTCTTCAACATGGCCACAAACCCATGACAGCGAGGCAGGAATGGCTCCTTGAGAGTTCCCACACATAGCTGGGTGAAGATTTTCCCAGAGCAGGAAACAGGGCCATTCCCTGCAGCAGGACAGTCTGCAGGGAATGGCCCAGGTTTGGCTCCAAGCAGCCTCTCCTGACTTGTCCCTGTCCTTTCTCCATGAACAGGTGCCCATGTGCAGCCGCAGCGAATGTCCAACAGCAGCTCCATCAGCCACTTCCTCCTGCTGGCACTGGCAGACACGCGGCAGCTGCAGCTCCTGCACTTCTGCCTCTTCCTGGGCATCTCCCTGGCTGCCCTCCTGGGCAACGGCCTCATCATCAGCGCCGTAGCCTGCGGCCACCACCTGCACACGCCCATGTTCTTCTTCCTGCTCAACCTGGCCCTCAGCGACCTGGGCTCCATCTGCACCACTGTCCCCAAAGCCATGCACAATTCCCTCTGGGACACCAGGAACATCTCCTACACGGGATGTGCTGCACAGATCTTTTTCGTTATGTTCTTCATCTCAGCAGAATTCTATCTCCTGACCATCATGTGCTACGACCGCTACGTGTCCATCTGCAAACCCCTGCACTATGGGACCCTCCTGGGCAGCAGAGCTTGTGCCCACATGGCAGCAGCTGCCTGGGCCAGTGGCTTTCTCAATGCTCTGCTGCACACAGCCAATACATTTTCCCTGCCCTTGTGCCATGGCAATGCCCTAGGACAATACTTCTGTGAAATCCCCCAGATCCTCAAGCTCTCCTGCTCCAAATCCTATCTCAGGGAACTTGGGTTTATTGCAGTTACTGCCTGTTTAGGATTTGGATGTTTTGTGTTCATTGTTTTCTCCTATGTGCAGATCTTCAGGGCTGTGCTGAGGATCCCCTCTGAGCAGGGACGGCACAAAGCTTTTTCCACCTGCCTCCCTCACCTGGCTGTGGTCTCCCTGTTTGTCAGCACTGCAGCATTTGCTCACCTGAAGCCCCCCTCCCTCTCCTCCCCATCCCTGGATCTGTCCGTGTCAGTTCTGTACTTGGTGGTGCCTCCAGCTCTGAACCCCCTCATCTACAGCCTGAGGAACCAGGAGCTCAAGGCTGCAGTGAGGAGACTGATGACTGGATGCTTTCAGGGACATTAAACTGCTGGCCAATTTCCAGAAATCACTTCTAATAAATGTCATCTTTGATACTTCTTGTTGGCTTCCTTTTGGAGGTTCTTTTTCTTTGTTTTACATTGTAATATTATTCACAAAGAAATGTCACCGTTTGTGCCATTTCTCCTTTTGTTTCTTTCCAAGTTTACTGTCACCCACAGACTTGGTGGCTTTTAAGTAACTAAAGGATCTCCCAGCAGACTTTTCTTCAGAGATGCCCTTTTGTTGCCTTCTCTGGAGCTGCAGCAGCAATGTCTGTGTGCAGAGCTGGGGGCAGATCAGTGCTGGCACAGCAGCTCTGGTCCTGCTGGCCACACCACTCCTGATCCAGGCCAGGAGCCATTGGCCTTCTTGGCCACCTGGGCACACTGCTGGCTCATGTCCAGCCTGCTGTCCATCAGTCCCTGCAGGTCCCTTTCTGCCTGGCTGCTGTCCAGCCCCTCTGTCCCCAGCCTGTAGCACTGCAGGGGTTGTTGTGGCCAAAGTGCAGGACCCGGCACTTGGACTTGTTAAACCTCACCTTGTTGGATTTGGGCCCTGGATCCAGCCTGTCCAGGGCCCTGAGCAGATCCCTCCTGCCCTCCAGCAGATCAACACTCACATCCAGCTTGGTGTCATCTGCAAAGATGTCCTTGGTTTCAAGGGGCCCCTCAGTGTCACAATGTCCCTTTGTTGCACCAGGCCCTGCACTGTCACACTGGTCTCCTTGGTTCCATGGGCCCCAAAATGTGACTATGGACTCTTTGGTTCCATGGGGCTTCACAGTGTCACAATGTTCTCCTTGGTGCCGCAGTTTCACATTGGCCCCTTAGTCCCATGGGCCCCAGGGTGTCACAAAGGCCCCATGGTCACATGAGGTCCCACACTGTCACAATGCTCTCTGTGCTTCCACAAGTCCCCTCAGTGTCACAATGGACTCCTTGTTTCCACACGGCCACACAGTGTCACAAGGGCCTTCCAGATTCCCTGAGGCCCCAGAGTGTCACAGTGGCCCCTTGGTTACACAAGGTCCTGCAGTGTCACAATGTCCCCTTGGTTCCATGAGGCCCCGCAGTGTCAGAACAGCCCCTTGGTTCCACTGGGCCCTGGACTCTCCCAATGCTCTCCTTGGTTTGGCAGTGTCACAGTGGTGAAACCCCTCGGTCACACGAGGCCCCGCAGTGTCATCATGGCCTCTGTGGTTCCACCAGGACCCAGTGTCACGGGGACTCCCTGGTTCCATTGGGCCCCAGAGCACGACAATGGAGCCCTTGTTCTATGGGGCTGCACAGTGTCACCATGGTCCTCTTAGTTCCACGAGGCCATGCAGGGTCACAATGGCCCCAGAGTGTCCCAATCATCCCAGAATGACAGAATCAAATAGGCTGGAAAAGACCTTTGGGATCATCAAGTCCAACCAATGCCCTAATACCACCTTGTCACCCAGACCATGCCACTGAGTGCCACTGGAGAGGGACAGTGACTCTGCCACCTCCCCCCTGGCTTGCCCATTCCAATGCCCACTCACCCTTTCTGTGAAGAATGTCTTCCTCTTGTCCAGCCTAAACCTACCCTGGTGCAGCTGGAGGCTGTGTCTTCTTGTCCTGCCCTCCAGCAGATCCACACTCACACCCAGCTTGGTTTCACCTCCAAATTTGGGGATGGTGGGCTCGATCCCCTCCCCCAGATCATCAGTGAAGATGTTAAACAGGGCTGGGCCCAACACAGATCCCTGGGGACAGCACCAGGGACTGGACACCAGCTGGGTGCAGCACCATCCCCACCCCTCTCTGGGCCCAGCTCCAGCCAGCTCTTCCATCTCCCAGCCAGGAGGGAACCTGCCCAAGCCATGGACTGCAGCTATTCCAGGGAATGCTGTCATAGACAGTTTCCAAGGCTTTGCTGAAGTCCAGATGGACACATCCACAACCTTTCCCACACCCACAGGTGGGTCACCTGGTTATAAAAGGAGATCAGGTTGCTCAGGCAGGATCTGCCCCTCTTAAATCCACACTGGCTGGTTCTGACCCCTCGGCCATCCTGTGGGTGCCCTGTGGTGGCTCTCAAGGTGATCTGTTCCATAACCTTGCCGGGCACCGAGGTCAGGCTGACAGGCCTGGAGCTCCCCAGATCCTCCTTCCAGCCCTTCTTGGGAATGGGCTCACACTGGCTCCTCCAGTGCTCTGGGACCTTCCTGGTGAGTCAGAACTGATGGTAAATGATGGGGAGCTGCTTGGGGAGCTCATCCACCAGCTCCCTCATCCCCCTAGGATGGATCCCATCCCATCCCATCCACCTGTGAGCATCTGAGTGGCTCAGCAGGTCAGCAGCTGCTTCCTCCTGGATTACAGGGGGCTGTTCTGCTCCCTGTGCCCATCTACCAGCTCAGGAGAACTCTTGTCCTGAGGACAATCTCTCCCTATATTGAAAATTGAATCAAACAAGGTGTTAAGTACCTCAGCCTTTCCCTTATCTTTAGTTACTCTATTTTCCACTGCATCCAATAAAGAGTAGAGGTTCTCCTTATACCATGTTTTGCTATTAATCATAGACACGTTTGTTATTATTTTTCACAGAATTGGCCAGGTTAATCTTTAATTGAAATTTCACCTCTTTCCTTTTCTCTTTCTGCATGATGTAACAACATCCTTAAACACTTGCTAAGTTGCCTGCCCTTCTGTCCAAAGTTAATGCTCTCTCTGCTTTCCGCTGTGTTCCCACAAAAGCTCCATGGGCAGTCAGGACAGTGATTTTCCTCACCAGCTCATCTTTTGCCACACTGGGACAGGAGCTCCGTCCTCGTTAAGATTGCTTTCTATGGAGAGTTTTGTGGAAGAATGGCTTCGTGAGAAAGGACATGACTACGTGCAGTTAGTGAAGCAGTAGCTGAAAATTGCACAGTGCAGCAATAGCAGATGTAGCAATAATATCTTATGTCCTTGGCTAAGCTGGTTCTCAACAGTAGAATGTTCAGCAAAAAGATAAATGTAAGGGAAAACAAAGCAAGCTTAGAAAGCTCCAAAGGCGGGGTTGACCTGTTTTTCATACACCAATGATGAGCTTAAATTTTGCAATATGCATGAGCTTCATTATAACGGGTATAACTATACATGTGTGCTTGAAATAAACTGAGACTTGTTGACATTATAGAATGGACTTGTCTCCCGTCATGTTTGCCACAAAATGGTGACCCGATCGACGTGATAGGCACCACGGTGGAGTGATGAAAAAGGGTTCGGGTCCTGATGCAGCCAGGACGGCAGAAGTGCTGAATTGAAATAGAGTGCACCGTGCCCCAGGTGACTGCAGAGGCAAGCCTGGCCGATACGTGCTGCCGACGACCTCGGAGAGCTGCAACAGCGCTGACAATATAGGTATGGAGAGGCAAGCAGCATATGATTTATTTACTGCATTCTTGCAGAGAAGGCAGATTAAAGGCATTGATTTGCAAAAAGATCTGCCAGGGTTATTAACATATGGGTATTCTAAGGGGTTCTTTGTAAATCCTCATACAGTACATGAGTTGTCTGAGTGGCGTAAGTTTGGGGATAAACTATGGGAGGAAGTTTTAGATGATGATAAGACAGCTAAAAAGTTGGGAAAGTGGTGGAAGATAGTTCACAATGAATTATTACAACATCAGGCAGAAAAGAAAGCTGCCGAGCAGAGAACTTCAGCACTAGAGAAAAATAGAGGTTTTAGCGGGGAGGATTGGTTGCCTGGTGTTTCCATGCCACCTGCTGTGTCTACAGTGGAGTTACCTCCCTTGCGACCTGTGCCTGAAGACACGGAAGCAGAGTCACGTTGTGAGCCCACGGCTCCTCCAGCCCCCCCAGAACAGAAATCGACAGTTCGTCAAAGTTTGTCTGCCAGTAAGCCGAACCCTAGGACAGAGTCTGACCTAACGGAGGCTCTGGCCAGGGAACGGAGGGAAGTTTGGGCGACTTTGGCAAGAGAGGAGCTGGATAAAGGAGATGGGCAGGCTTTGGAACTAGCAACAGAACTGGCTTGTCCTGTAATTTTTCAGCAACAGGCAGGCGGGGGGTTAACAGCTCAGATTACACCGTTAGATTGGAAGTTGTTGTCACAGTTGCGAGCTACAGTGAGTCAATTTGGAGTTACTAGTGAACCGGCTAGGCAGATATTGGATTATGTTTGGAGTACTAATATATTGCTACCAGGAGATTGTAGAAGTCTTGCTAAGCTTATTTTCTCGCCACATCAAAGGCTTTTGTTTGGTGCACATTGGCAGGCAGAGGTTAATGAAGCTGTAGCTATACAAAGACAGCCTGGAGATCCTCTTCATGGAGTAACTATGGATGAATTGATGGGCTTAGGACCATATTTTCGCACTGAGGCACAAGCTATGCTAGGACCTGAGAAGTGTCGAGAGGCAATGCGACTAGCTCGAAGGGCTATAGATAAGGTGAAAGACCCGGGAGGTTTGCCAGCATATATGGGAATTAAACAAGGAAGGGATGAGACTTTTGGAGCATTTATTGATAAGGCAGCGGCAGCAATAGAGAGAGCTGGAGTGCCTGAGTTTATGCATGGATCATTGTTGAAGCAGTGTGCTTTGCAAAATTGTAATGCTTCTACAAGAAGTGTGTTAAACACATTAGGAGCTAATTGGACTATAGAAGATGCATTAGAGAGGATGGCTACTATACCAACGGGGCAGCAGGCATTTTTAGTTGAGGCTATTAAAGATCTGGGGGAGGGATTAAAAGAGCAGGCAAAAGCTTCACAGACACAAGTGTTAGCTGCTCTTGCACCCCTCCAAGCGTCAGTAGCAACCCAGGGAAATGTTTACGGCAGTCGTATGAGATGTTTCCGATGTGGAGGGGCAGGACACGTTCGGCGAGAATGCTCTGCTGCTGGAATATGGTGTCCTAAGTGCAAATCGGATACTCATAACATTGCTGCCTGTAAGAGGAGACCGGGAAACGCCCGAAACAGCGCGAACAAGAGCAGCCGCGCTCCGACACAAATAGCTGCTCCAGCTTGTCCAACAGGACACCTTGCGTCCAGCCACAAGAGAGAGCCTCGGGATGGACTTGGCAGCCGCAGTAGAAGTGACTTTAATGACACCACAGCCGCAGAAGGTCCCCACTGGAATTAATGGACCTATTATAATAGAGGGCAGGACAATGGGAGCTTTGTTATTGGGAAGATCATCAGCCTCTATGCTTGGATTATTTGTGCTGCCTGGTGTCATTGATGCAGACTATACTGGTGAAATTATGATTATGGTTCATACTCCATTTCCTCCTATTCGGATTAATAAAGGACAAAGGATTGCTCAATTGGTTCCTCTAGAGCAAGTTACTAAGGCTGTATCCTCACGGAAAAGCCGTGGAGGAGATGGATTTGGATCTACAGGAGGTTTGGCTCTATTAACTTTGGATCTGAATGACAGACCAAGAAAAGAGGTTTTGTTGGAATATAAGGGACAAAAATGCATGCTTACAGGTTTGCTGGACACGGGTGCTGATTCAAGTATTATTGCACCACAGTGTTGGCCTGCACATTGGCCTTTACAGCCAGCTGCTACAGCAGTAACAGGAGTTGGAGGTTTAACTCTTGCAAGTCGCTCGCCATCTCTTACTGTCTCAATAGATGGTAAAATCATAAAGGCAATATTTTCTGTTGTTCAATTACCACCTACAGTGCAATGCCTAATTGGGCGAGACATTTTGACACAGTTAGGGGTTGTCCTGACAAATGAGCACCCTTTGGGATAATAGCCATTGCTTGGACTTTCCCGATTCCCATAATTTGGAAAAGTGATGAGCCTATATGGGTAAAGCAATGGCCTTTAAAAAGGGAAAGTCTGCAACATGCTCATGCCTTGGTCACTGAACAATATCAACAAGGGCATCTGAAATTATCTACAAGTCATTGGAATACCCCTATCTTTGTGATAAAGAAAAAGTCAGGGAAATATCGCTTGCTACATGACTTGCGGGAGGTTAATAAACAGATGGAGCCAATGGGTGCACTACAGCCAGGTCTGCCTAATCCAGCAATGTTACCTGAAGGATGGCCTCTATTGATAATAGATCTCAAAGATTGCTTTTTCACAATTGCTTTGCATGACAGGGATACAAAGCGTTTTGCATTTACTTTGCCAGCTCTGAACAGAGAAGGTCCAGATCAAAGATTTGAATGGACGGTTTTGCCTCAGGGTATGCGTAACAGCCCTACTTTATGTCAACTTTACGTAGATTCTGCATTACAACCATTGAGGCAACAGTGGCCACAAGCTATCATTTATCACTATATGGATGATATTTTGATTGCTCAGCCTAAATCATTTACGAGTCAACAGGTTAAACATGTACAAAACTTGCTGGGACGTTTTCAGCTTGTTGTGGCCCCAGAGAAAATACAGTTAACTTCTCCTTGGAAATACTTGGGATGGACATTGTCTCAAAGTTTGGTAACACCTCAGAAATTAGAACTGAAAACACAGATTGTTACTTTAAATGATGCTCAGAAATTACTAGGTGATTTACAATGGCTTAAACCTATAGTGGGCCTTCCAAATGAACTGTTGGATTCTCTTAGACCCTTATTGAAGGGCACAGACCCAACAGCACCAGTGACCCTTAATCCTCAGCAGAAAAGAACTCTTCAGCAAATTACAGACTGTGTGGTTCAGGGTCGTGTACATCGGCGAATACTGGGAATCCCGCTTAATCTCACTATATGGTGTGGTGAAAAACATTTGCTGGGAGCTTTAACACAGCTAGAAACAAAAACGGGAGAGATAAGGGTGTTGGAATGGCTATCCCCTCCACTTCAGCAAACAAAAACTTTAATTCAAAAAATTGAACTGTTAGCAGCTTTGATAAAACGGGGTCGTGAGAGAATTTTGCAGGTTGATGGGCGAGAGCCTGAACTAATACAGATTCCTATGAAAAAGGATTCTTTACAATGGTATTTGGTCAATAGTGAAGAACTGCAGGAAGCTCTGCTAGGAATAGGAGGTGCTGTCATAACTGAAAATATTAAAAATCCTCCATTACAGTGGATTGGAAAATTGAGTTGGATGGTTCGGCCACAGCGAGAAAAGGAGCCGATTCCTGGTGCAATAACGGCATACACAGATGCAGGGAATAGGTCAAGAACAGCAGCAATTACGTGGCAGGAGGAGGGAGTCTGGAATCATGAAATTCTTACTGCAAATGACTCAGATACCCTTCAGACCTTGGAGTTAGCAGCTGTGGTTTGGGCTCTAACAGTCCTGAAGGGGCCTTTGAATATTGTTACAGATTCCTTGTATGTAGTTGGTGTTGTGGAAAGAATAGAAGATGCTGCTATCAAGGAAGTACGAAATCAGAGATTATTTGAACTGTTCATACAACTTCAAAAGGCAGTAAAAATCCGAGAACATCCTTATGCTATCATTCATATAAGAAGTCACAAATGGGAAATTGGTTTAGGAGAGGGTAATGCTCGGGCAGATAAGCTCGTCACAGTGACTCAAACTTCTCCTTTATCAGGGCAAATGCTTGCTAGGGAGGCACATTCTATGTTTCATCAGAACACAAAAGGGTTACAACGGGAGTTTGGAATATCCCATGCAGATGCCACTGCTATAGTGAGAGCTTGTCCTACCTGTAGTCATCATAATGGGGGTCATGGCATGGGATGGGGAGTTAACCCACGAGGTCTTTCATCTAATGAGCTCTGGCAGATGGATGTTACTCATGTAAATAGTTTTGGTCGCTTGAAATATGTTCATGTTACTATAGATACATATAGTAAATACATCTGGGCAACAGCTCAAGCTGGAGAAAAAGCATTACATGTTATAAGGCATTTGTGTAGTTGTTTTGCAGTAATGGGAGTGCCAAAGCAGATTAAGACAGACAATGGTCCTGCATACATTGGTGGCAGGGTGAATAGATTTTTAAAATCATGGGGAATTAAGCACATTACAGGAATAGCACATTCTCCCACTGGACAAGCAATTGTAGAAAGGGCAAATGGAACTTTGAAGAGATATCTGGAAAAACATAGAGAGATTAGAGATGTTCAGGAAAGATTAATGAAAGTTCTCTTTGTTCTTAATCATTTGTGTGTATTTGGGGATTCAGAGGCACCACCTGCAATGGTACATTATGGACAAAAAGAAATAAACAAAAAGGGCAAAGAAGTATGGGTCAGGTATAGGGACCCTAAAACAGGTATTTGGCAGAACCCAGCAAAAGTCCTATATTGGGGAAGGGGATATCTTTGTGTTTCCACCCCTACAGGTTCACTCTGGGTGCCAGCAAAGTGGACTAAACCAGCTCTGGATGAGTCGTCTCTTAGCTCGCCTGACGGATCAGGACCAGAGGAGAATTGAAGAAAAGCTGATTCGCACAGTGGGACCTATTCTTCAAGAGATAAGAGGACTTTCCCCAGTGATTGATCAATTTTTGCCTTCAGAGTTAACTTTTACAGCAATTGTTACTGCTATTGAGGCTTTACAGACTGTTCATATTCCAGGACCAAAGAATCCTGAGTGTCTTAGTTGTGGGAATTTTAATTGTAACAGTTGGATTGCTTTTGTTTGTGGGGGTTGTGGAAAAACATACTGGGAAGATCAAGTATTTTTAAAACGACATTTTTGGTGTAAACATTGTGACTTTCAAAAACGAGGAGATTCTTGGCAAAGAGATTTAATACGAGACACAGGCTTAGGAGTTGCTATAGCTTTACAGTTATTTGAAGCACCAGAACAAAAGATATTAGCTTTTTATAGGTGGGAAGCAGAACACGCTTGTGATAGATTAATTAAGCAAGCAAATTCAAAAGTTTTATCAACAAGGTGTCAAAAGCAAGTGAAGGTATCTATAAGATCTTATTTAGGAAAACCAGTAGTAGGAAATCCAGACATAGAATTAGATAAGCTTATTAAATATGTGCAGACATTAAAATTAAAATCCAAGCAGAAGAAATCATGAGAGCGATAAGGTGGATAATCTATTTTGTTCTTTTGACTAATCTTTGTCATGGACTAATAGAATTTAATCAGCCCAGAGAAAATATTTGGGTAACCTTGGCTAACATGACTAATCAAAGTTCACTATGCCTTAGCTTGGGAGGAGTGACAAATCCATTTCGTACCTGCCTAACAGGTGTTCCTGTCTGGAGACCAGAGGAATTCTGTGGGTTGATAAAGAATCAGACGCTTTGCAAGAATTTTGCAAAGGTGAAAGGGCCAGACAAGAATATTGCTTACACAGAAGCTCAAAGAGATGGCTATAGGCAATGTTTGTTGATACTGTCACTTAAAGAAACATTGCAATCTCCACCAGAGGAATTAGATCTCTTTGGAAGTGCTAATGCTAGTTTAGGGAATGTTTCAACAGAAGGATGGTTTAGCTTTATTTCATTGAATTTGCAGAGTGTAAATAACCCAAGAAACAAATGGGCTTCTCTGGACTCTTCACTGGACTCAGAAAGGGTATCATCTCAGTTATATTCCAACTGTGATGGTTCCAAGATAATCAAACCCTTAAGGTTGCCAAAGGGTGTGTTTTTGATTTGTGGAGATAGAGCTTGGAATGCAATTCCGGTAAAACCACAAGGGGGACCCTGTTATCTAGGAAAACTAGCACTGTTCCATCCTAATATATCCTTGCTAATGCAATGGGACAGGCTAGGGAAGACAAGGAAGAGGCGTGATGTGCATGACTTAGAATGTGATCAGGTTGGACAACCTCAATTTTGGAGTACTTTAAAACAGGTTATAGTGGCAACCCTGTTACCAGGAGGAGCTGCCAAAAAGGCTATGGTGTTAGCTGAACAATTGGGATGCTGGACTAAAGATGAACTTAACAAAACATCAGAGGTATTATCTATGCTTGCTATGGATGTACAAAGTGTAAATCATGCTGTACTGCAGAACAGAGCAGCCATTGATTTTTTGTTGTTAGCCCAGGGACATGGATGTGAGGAATTTGAAGGAATGTGTTGCATGAATCTCTCTGATCATTCTATATCAATACATGCTAAGATTAAAGAACTGCAACAGGGCCTTCATCAATTAAAAGAAGAAGATGGTCTAGGGATAGATGAATGGCTTAAAAGTTTAGGGATCGGTCCTTGGCTAAGAACTTTTATCATGTATGCAGTAGGAATCTTGATTGTTGTTTTACTACTCTTGCTGATTTTGCCCTGCCTGTTTAACTGTCTTCAGAAGCTGGTAGAATGCATGGTTCAAAAGATGTGGACAACTAACTTAATGGTCCAAAACAAAAACGGGGGAAATATGGAGAGTTCTGTGGAAGAATGGCTTCGTGAGAAAGGACATGACTACGTGCAGTTAGTGAAGCAGTAGCTGAAAATTGCACAGTGCAGCAATAGCAGATGTAGCAATAATATCTTATGTCCTTGGCTAAGCTGGTTCTCAACAGTAGAATGTTCAGCAAAAAGATAAATGTAAGGGAAAACAAAGCAAGCTTAGAAAGCTCCAAAGGCGGGGTTGACCTGTTTTTCATACACCAATGATGAGCTTAAATTTTGCAATATGCATGAGCTTCATTATAACGGGTATAACTATACATGTGTGCTTGAAATAAACTGAGACTTGTTGACATTATAGAATGGACTTGTCTCCCGTCATGTTTGCCACAGCTTTCTCAAAATGTGTCCATCTTTCCTGAACCCCTTTGTTTTTAATGGCTCTTTCCCTTAAAAAAAATCAGTACCTGATTTTTTACTCCCCAAACCTGCATCCTAAATAGGCCAAAGTCTGCCCTTCCTAATTCCAGTGTGGAAGTTTTGTTGCTGCCCCTCCTTCTGTCACAGATCATTGAAAACTTGATTATTTAATGGTCCCTGTGCCCCACGCAGCCTCCGACCCCCACATCTGCCACTAGCCCTTCTCTCTTTGTGAACAGCAGGAGACAGAGCTTTCCTCGTGAGCGCAGTGTTACCAAAAATTCAGTAAAACAGAAAACTCCTTATCACCAGTGCAGCATTAAGAAGCATCATTCTTTATTCAGGGGGATGCACGGGGGATAGCTCCTCCCAAAGCCGAGCATGCTGAGTACAGGAAAGTTTCTGTTCATATTCTGTATTTTGCACACATATCCATTGATTGTGCTGGACTAAACACACATCTGATAATCATTTCCCCAGAATCATTAACATATTTCCCCTCCCCTTTACCCATGTGTTCTTCTGTCCTGGGGGTCTCTCTGGTTATCCCTGATGGTCATGGACCCCAATGTTCCCGTGGGCTTGGCTGAGCTGGCAGGACACTGAGGCTGGTGAACTTCCAGTTCCCCTTGTCCCACAATGGGCATTGTGTGGTTTCCATAGGCCTGGGGTTTTGGAGAACAAGCTCCAGGTGTCAGCTCACCTGGTGGAGACAATTTATCATCTGGTTACATGAGGTCAAAGAGTGGGCTATGACATCACATGAGTGATCTATGACAGAATTGTCCATGACATCACAGAGTGGTTAATGTGATGTCATCAAGAAGTTATGACATCATAGGCCAGCTCTGTGACATCCCAGAGCAGGCTTAGAGATCACAGGACAGAGCTTTGAAATTGCAGAGCAGACTGTGACATCACAGAGTTGTCTGTGACATCAGAGACCGGCTGTGTGACATTACAGAATGGTCTGTGACATCTCAGAGAGGCTGTGTGACATCCCAGAGGGGCTCTGTGACATCCCAGAAGGGCTCTGTGACATCCCAGAGGGGCTGTGTGACATTCCAGGAGGGCTCTGTGAGGTCACTGGGTTGGTCACTCTGCCCCAGCTCCCCCTCACAGTTTCTCCCAACAAGTCCAATGCTGTTCATCCCCAGCAGGGTCCCTGTCCCCCAGTATCCCCCTGGTCCACCTGGAGCCACACCCTCCACCCAAGGATGTTCCACAGGATCCACCCCAGAGCCTGACATGAGGACAAGGGGCCAGGGCTGTGTGACCAGGACATCAAGGATGTGGATTATCCAGGTGCCTGTTGCCTGGGTTGGGTTCCCCAGGGCAGGAAAGATGTCTGGCAGCTGGAGCAGGGTTAGGGAAGGGCCTCCAAGGTGGACTGAAGCCCTTGGGCTGTGAGCAGAGGCTGAGGGAGCTGGGCTTGTCCAGCCTGAGCAGGAAAGGCTGAGGGGCTCCTCATCCCAGCCTGGCAGTGCCAGCGAGGAGGGGATGGAGAACACAGAGCCAGGCTCTTCACTGGGGGCCTGGTGGGAGACAGAAGCCATTGGGTGTAAGGGGAAAGAGGGGAGATCAGCCAGGCCAGGAGGAGATGAAATGAGTCAGGCTGGTTTCTGCATTTCCTCAGCACCAAAAGCAGCCTGACCTCCCTTCTCCATCCACCACTGACAGCTTTGCAATTCAGGTATTGTTTGAGCTGTTTTGCCCACACTCCTGTCTAAGATAATTTTAGCATGTAAGTCACTAGTGGATGGTGGACACATCAGATGCTGCTGGGATGCTGCACATAGCTCAGGGAAGAGCGTGATTGTTATTAAATTGTGTCCTGTTCAACCATGGTCTGTTGGCCATGAGGAGAAAATTTCTGTGCCTTTGAGTCTCACCAGTTCCTGACCCCCAGAGAACACACACCTGATGAGTTGTGGTTCCCACTCCAGTGGTGGCACATGGAGCTCCCTCCACCCCCAGAGCAGAGCACCCTTGTCCCAGAAAGTCCCTGGCAATGCAGGGATGAAGGAAACAGGACAGGCTGTGGGGATCAGGGGCAGGGCACGGCCAGGGATTTGGGGTGGTTGTGAGCCCAGGGCAGGACCCGGCCCTTGGCCTTGGTGAACCTCATCCCATTGTCCTGGGCCCATGGCTCCAGCCTGTCCAGATCCCTCTGCAGAGCTTCCTGCCCTCCAGGACAGCCACACTCCCACCCAGCCTGGGCTCACCTGGAACTGCCTGAGGGTGCCCTCGATGGCCTCGTCCAGATCAGCAATAAAGAGATTTCACTGACCTGGCCCCAGTCCTCAGCCCTGGGGATACCCTGGATGTGACTCCATTCCTCAGCTGCTCTGAGTGCCAGGGGTGGGATGAGAGAAATGGTGGGGAGGGGAGAGGGACAAAGTGTTATTGATTGTCAGCCATGAAGGGTCTTGATTTTCATATATGTTCAGACAGCGTTAAAAGGTGCTGGGGCTAAATATCAATTGGACATTGCTGATATCAGTCTATTAACAGGAAAAGAACAATTCTCTCTGCCCTGTTTTCGATATAGTATATTCACTTTGTATACATTTCTCAAATCTGTCTAATTAAGCACAGAAGAATTGAGGACTTGAATTATTCCCATGGGTTTTTCCTTGTTTTGGCATTTTGAACAAATGTTTATAAGCCTTTTGTCACTGAATTCCTGAACTGAAGGACTCAAGATAGAAGAGGCCTCTGGAGCAGTAAAATTCATCAGCAGCCTCCAAGTGGCTGAGGATCCATCCCCATCAGAGCAGCAATGAGCAGAAATGGGCACAGCTCTGTGGCTGCCCCAGCTCTGGGATGGGCCCTGGGCCTGGAACAGGAGCAGCTCTGCAGGGCCCCAGGGCCGGGGCTCTTGTGCTGGCCTGGGCAGATGGGATGGCAGGAGGGGCTGCAGAGCTCTCAGCACCTCAGGCAGAGGGGAGCAGGGCAGCCAGGGAGCTCCTTTGGCCTTGGCCAAGCCCCTTCCCCCATGGTGGGGCTGAGTCCTGGCTGAGCTGCAGCTGCTGCTGTGCCCTTGGCAGGGGCTGAGGCCGTGGGGCAGTGCCCAGAGCAGCCTGGGCTGAGCAGAGCTGTGGGGCCAGAGCCGGCTGGGCTGTGCTGGGGAGAGGCCCTTGGTGCTGCCCAGAGCTCAGGGCAGCTGGCAGAGCTGGCAGGGAGCTGGGCTGGGCTGGGAGAGCCTGGCACAGAAACCATCAGTGTCCATCTCAGCCTGGCTGAGCGGGCAGGGGCAGGAAGAGCATCCAAGGTCCACAAGTTCTCTGTGTGGGAGCTGAGCTTTTGACCCCCTGAGCCCTTCCAAGTGCTGGGGTTGCACCTCCAGCTCCAGAGGAGATGGGAACAGAGACAAATAATTCCTGCTGGATTCTTCATTGTGTTTGCTTATACAGGTGGCCTTGATCCATATGTAGACAAGGTGTTTTGTGTCAGATAACACTGGGAGAGTGATAAGAATAATATTTTTTAGCTGAAAATTATATTTCACACATAGTACACAATGAGGAATAAAAGACACATATGACCAGAAGAGCATCTGAGTTTTTCAGACGACAAGAGACTCATTGACATTCCAGCAGTCAAACTTGCTCAAATACTTTCCTCAGGGCTTCCTTGAGATGAGATGTGACCATCAGAGGCCAAGGCCAGCCAGAGCTGTCTGTCCTGGAAGATTTTGGGTGGGATTACCCTTTCATAAAGGGAATTTTTCAGGGGGAATATCAATTTTGGCCATGAGCACCTGGAAAGATGGATGGTTCTTTTCCATAGGAAGGAAAGCACAGAGCCCCAGTTCTCCAGGGGCTGATGAGAGGCAGCCATCAACATTCCAAGATCAGCTGGACCTGTCAGGTGGCCCTGGGAGGCCAAGCCAGCCAGACCTGTTCCATGTTCCCTTGGTTTCATGGCACTCTGCAGTGTCCCAATGTTCTGCTGGCTTCTGAAGTGTGGCCCCTTCCTTCCATGAGGCCCCCAGGGTGACAATGACCCTTGGGTTCCACAAGGCCCCACAGTGTCACAATGGTCTCACAAAAAGGAAACCACAGAGCCCCTGTGTTTCAGGATCTGATGAATTCTTCAGTCACCGGAGGCCAAGGCCAGCCAGACCTGTCTGTCCTGGCAGGTTTATCTGTGACCAACCCTTGGATATTTGGAATTGTGAATGTAGAATCCCAATTTCAGACATTTGTGCCTGGAGGAGAAGGCCAGTTCTTTTCCATAGGAAGGGAAGCATGGATCCCCTGTGTTTGGAAGGCAGGTGACAGCCCCCCCTAAGGAGGCCAAGGCCAGCCAGACCTGTCTGTAATGGCAGCTTTTGTGCAGGAGCAATCTTTGACTATAGGACTTCTGGAGGTGGAATCCCAATTTCGGCCATGGACACCTGGCCAAAAGAAGGAGACAGATGAAGAATGAAGAAGAAAGACAATTGTTTTTCATAGGAAGGAAAGAGCTAAGCCCCAGTGTTGCAGGGCAGAATAGGGAGACCACCAGAGGCCAAGGCAAGCCAGAGCAGTCTGTCCTGGCAGCTTTTGTCTGGGAGAAACCCTTGCACGTAGGGAATTTTGGAGGAAAAGTGTCAGTTTTGGCCATGGTTGCATGAGCAGGAGGGACGGTTCTTCTCCACAGGAAGAAAAGCACAGAGCCTAAGTGTTTGAAGGCAGGTGAGAGCCAGCTCTCAGGAAGACAAGGCCAAACACACTTGTTAATGACAGCTTTTGTTTAGGAGCAATCTCTGGATATTGGGAATTTTGGAGGGGGTAATCCCATTTTGGCCATGGATGCTTGAATGAGAAGGGCAGTTCTTTTCCATTGGAAGGAAAGCCCAGAGCCCCAGGGCTCTGTTTCAGGGGTACATGAGAAGAAACCCTCGACATGCCAAGGGTAGTTGGACCAGTCAGGCCAAGCCAGCCAGACCTGTTACCTGTTCCCTTGTTTCCATGGGGCCCTGCAGTGTCACACTGGTGGTGTCATATTGGATCCTTGGTTCCAGGAGGCCCAGATGTGTCACGATGGGCCTCTTGTTTCCATGGGGCTCCATAGTGTCACAATGGTCCGTTGCTTCCATGAGGCCTTGCAGGGTCACAGGGGTCTCCTTGGTGCCACAGGATCACAATGGACCCTTGGTTCCATGGGCACTCACAGTGTCAGAAGGGTCTCCTTGGCTCCATGGGGCCCTGCAGATCCTCTTGATTCAACGAGGCCTCAAAGTGTCAGAATGGCCTCCAGGATTCCAATGGGCCCCACAATGCCACAATGGACCTTTGGTTCCCTGGGGTCCCACACTGTTCCATGAATCCTTAGTTCCATGGGCCCTGTAGCTCCTTGGTTCCATGGTGCCACTCAGTGTGACAGCTGCCCCTTGGCCTGCCAACACTCCATAGCGTCACAATGGCCCCTCGGTTCAATGGGGCCTTGTGGTGTCACAATGGTTCAGTGAGGCCTTTAGTGTCACAGGAGTGTCCCTGATTCCATGAGTGTTGGAACCCTGGATGCTGAGAATGTTAAACTTGCTGTGCTGAAAGGCACAGACTTGCAAGAGAACACTGCATTTGACCTGAGGCTGTGGAGAAGGCTTCCAAAATTGATTAATAGCACTGGGGTTACGGGTGCGTAGTTGGTTAGAGGTTGGTTCTACTACCACAGGGTGGAAAACTTAAAGAGTTTGTGGTTTTGGAACATAGTAATAAATATGAAGCAAGATGGAGGTTTTCGGGTGGAGACAGTGTCTTCTTATTTATCTTCTTCTTACCTTCTTCTTCATGGGTTTGGGTGATATTTTGTGATTGGACAGAAAAGTCCACATTGCGGGCTTTGAGGGATCAGTTATTGGGTTAAAAGGGAAAATAATTTAGGTGTCATGTCTTGGCTGGATAATTTTAAAAGACCTTGTAACAAGAGATATTTGGCCATTTTGTGACTTGCTAATGAAAGACTGCAGAACTCACAGTTGTGAGGCTGCAGCACTGATAAGAAACAAGAATCACCTGAGTCTGAACACGAACCATCATCTCAAGTACCTTCAATCCTGACTATGACACAGGTAGAAAAAACAAGCAGAGCACCCACACCTAAGGCCTGGCAGTGTGACAACAGACCATTGGTTTCACTGAGCCCCACAGTGTCACAATGGACTCTTGGCTCCATGAGGTGCCACGCTGTGTCACAATGGCTCATGGTTCCATGAGGCCACACAGTTTAACAATGGTCCCTTAGTTCCATGAGGCCTCGCTGTGTCACAATGGACTTGGGGTTCCATGAGCTTTCCTACTGCCAAAAACAGTCTCCCTGGTTCCACAGTGTCACCATGGTCCCTTTGTTCCATGAGGTTCCATGGTAGAACCTTGGTTCCAGGGCCACCTTGCTTCCGTGTGACCTTGCAGTGTCACCATGGACCTGTGGTTCCACGAGGCCTTGCTGTGTCAGAATGGCCCCTTGGTTCCAAGAGGTTTCTCAGGGTCACAATGGTCTCCTTGGATCCGTGGTGTCACAATGGGCCATTGGTTCAATGTGGCCCCAGTGTGCCAAAATGGATTTTGGTTCCATGGGGTTCCGCTGTGTCACCATGGACCCTTCGTTCCATGAGTTTGCACAGAGTCACAGCTGACTCCTGGGTTCTGTGAGGCCCCATGGCCACCAAATCTCTGAAATAGCAGAACAAGACTCCTTAACACTAATTTGCTATTTAAGAGGGGATCATTTATTCAGGCCTCGGGTCTAGTGAGGGATAACTCCTAACCATATGTGCACATGTAACTCTACCAGTGTGTTGCTTCTACACAGTCACTAAATGTGTATTACAATTTACCCATTGCCATAAAACCCACCCCAAGTTCCCAGTTTCAGTCCTTGCTTTTTCTATCACTGCACCCTTGAGCCAGATGTCTTCTACACTTCCAACTGTCCCTGCTGGAAAAGCAGCTCCTGCACGCCTTGTTCCTGTGTTAAAAGTTCCCAGGCAAGGTAAAAATGGAATTAACCCTTTTGGTATCAGCCCAAGGCACTGTGTGGCCAGGCAGGGGCAGCAGGAGGCAGAGCTGCCAGCAAAGGAAGGGCCAGCGAGGTGGGGCAGCCGGGGGTGACGACAGCCTGCAGGGACAGAGGCGCAGGGCAGGGACACCGTGGGACAGCCTGGGCTGCAGAGGGCTCAGGGATGTGCAGCAGCTGCAAGGCCCTGACAGAGCCAACCTGTGCAGCCCTTTGGCCATGGCTGCTGGCCCTGGGCCTGAGGCCACCAGGGGACAAGTGACCCTTGCAGCCCTGGGGCCTCAGTGCCTCCTTGTCCCTGCTCAGCAGCCTGGCAGGGGCCGCCCCATGGTCCTGCCCTTGGCACTGCACATCCCCACATGCCAGTGCCCATCCCGGGAAGAGCCCTGAGCAATGAGGGAGGGACAGGATCTGCCTTGCCAGGGGCTGGGGCTCAGGCCTGGGCCCTTTGCATTCCTGAAACACATCCAGGTTTGCTCAGCACCAGAGACACCTTTCCCTTGCTTGTGCCCAGCTGTCATCAGTGCCTCCAGTGTTCTGCTCTAACTGAAACCTGGGGACACTTTCTCAGTCCTGTCCCTCAGTAGAACTCATTAAAACTTCAAGAAACTTTGGAGTTTAAATTTAGCTTTGAGTTCTTGAGAAGTTTTTTGAAGACACACTCAGGGACTGAGTCTGATGTAAACAACACCAAAGCCCTGAGAGGGTCATTAAATTTTTCCTATTCCAGTTGTGGAGAAAGATTTCAAAGTGCTTGTAAGAAATACACATTCCTGTTTTAAAGGGTGTATTTTATGACATTTCTCTTTAGATCAGAGGCGATTGCAGCATACTGTGGTTGATATTGATCCAGGGTCTCCCCTCAGGAGCTCTGGCCTGCTCAAAGAAGCTGTGCCCTGAGCTCTGGCCCAGCGTGGACAACCTTGCTCCACATTGCCCCAGCCCATCCTGTCTGTCCTCACTCACCTGGGACCTGCTGTGCCTGCAGAGCTGGCTGCACCCAGCCTAAAAGGGGCTTTCCTTTTTTCTATGTTTGAAGCAATCTAAAACCCCTGAGTTTCCCATGAAAACAGACACCCTCCTCAGGTGTGTGCCAGCCCAAGGTGCCACCAAAACCACTCCAGACCAGCCTGGGCCAGCTGTGAGGGTGGATCATCAGCCCCAGCTACACTAGGCACTGCAAGGGGCTGTGGCCATGGGCACTGCACTGACCCCACTGCTGGGTTTGGCTGCCACGGCAGCCCTGAGAAATTAAACTGTCCTTGGAAATACTGGGGAGGACTGGGACATACTGGGGAACACTGGGAATGCTGTGGGACACACTGGGACATACTGGGAGTGATCCTGTGGGGCACTGGGACAGCCTGGGAACATGAGGAATGCTGAGGGGGAATCTGGGTGGGCTGGGATGGACTGTGGGGGTACACTGGGACACACTGGGACATACTGGGAGTGAAACTGGGGGATACTGGGATAAACTAGGGACATTGTGGGGAAGACTGGGCAACACTGGGGCATATTGTGGATGACATTGGGAGGAACTGGGAGGGCCTGGGAATGAACTCAGGTGTATCGGGAGGGACTGGGCTGTGCTGGGAGGGACTGGAGGGGTTGAATGAGCTGCTCCCGCCCCCGCCGCCTCCCATTAGCTGAGGCTCCCGCCCATCAAAGCCCCTAGCTAATCAGCGCATGGGATCATGGCTTTGGGGGCGGTGCCTGGAGTCAGCGCCATCTTTTCTTTTGCCTACAACTCCCATCATGCCCCGCAGCACAATAGAGCCCCATTAAAGCCGGGACTACAACGCCCGTCATGCCCCGCGCTCCAGAGACCACCACCCCCCCCCCCCCCGGTATCCACCCCTCATCTGTCCCGTAAGTGTCTCCCAGACCTTCCGGGATCCCCAAGTGCCCTCAGCGCCCATTCGGGACCCCCCAAAAGCGTCCTCGGATCCCCTGAGTGCTCCCAGCCCCACAGATGCCCGGTACAGTCACTTCTGGGAATTCCTCTCCTCTCATCCCCCGCGGCCCCAGAGCCCCTCCGAACACAGTTCTGCGCCTAAAATTCCTGCCGCGCCCTGCGCCCTGAGGAACCCGGTTAAATCTCCCCAAGCTCCCCCGAGTGCTCCCCGGACCCCGAAGGGCCCCAAATTCCCCTCGCTGACCTCCAGGGCCCCGGACCCCCGAGTGCTCCCCCGGACCCCGAACTGCCCCTCAGGATCCCTGAGTGCCCCTCCAAGCGCCCGCCCGGCTCCCCCAGGGGCCCCCAGACCCTCAAGTTCTCTCTGAATTCCCTCCCCAGACACAAAACTGCCCCAAATGTGCCCAGAAATGTCTCCGTGGGCGCAAAGTGGCTGCTCTTACCCTGTCTGTGAAAATGGTAAGAAATTATGACAAAAATAATACAAATAAACAAAAAATAGAATAAAGAGGGCAAAATCAATAGCCAATAGGGGTCAATGAATTAATGAAGGGAATTGTCTTACTTAGAACCAATGACCAATAAGTTTTTGGTTGCAAAAAACATATTGAGATTTTTTTTATACAAGCATTAAAATGAAATAATAAAATATTGAATACTATTTTTATGCATAAAAAAAAATTTAATTGTCATTAAGCTAAAATTAATTAATTTAATTCATTTAATTAAAATTTATCTAAATTTTAATTATAAATAAAAATGCATATTTTTTTAAAAATGTTTTGGGATGTCAGTCCCAGGTGGGCAATATCTGGGGGTAAGGGGATGTGGTAAATGGATGTGATTCATGCTGAATAAGTTGTTGTCCTGGATTTAAAGGCAAGATGTATTCAATTGCCATCTGATAGAGGTTGGTTCACTGCATTGTTTATTTTATCTTTTTATTTTCTTCCCTAATAAATAACTGTTATTCCTGCTCCCATATTTTTGCCTGAGAGCCCCCCTTAACTTAAAATTTATAGCAATTCAGAGGGAGGGGGTCTACATTTTTTTCTTTTCCATTTCAGGGGAGGCTCCTGCATTCCTTAGCAGACTCCTGTCTTTGCGAACCAAGACAGATTTTGGCACCCAACCTGTGGCTCGAGGGCACAGGAACAAAAAAGGGAATAACAGTTCTTGAGTAATCCAAGTTTTGATTTTTGTGTGCTGCTACAGGAGACTTGTTCAGCGGCACCCTGTGTTCCAGCCTGCCCTGGTTTGGGTGACACGGAACCGTGGCTTCATTTCTCCATTTGCAGGCCCTGATCTAAACACGGCTCCTACAGCCAAGGCTGCTGTGGCTGTTCTCCGGTTTGTTTTATGGGTGAATAAGGGGAAGAATTCATGGATCTTTAACTTCCTCTGGGAAGCAGGCACATGGATTCACAGCTGTCACACACTGACTGTGTGCTTTTGGGGTTACTTTAATAATGGCACCTACTGTGAGGAAATGACACCGGGGGAAATTTTCTCCCAAGCCTTTAACCATCTCTTTGGGTTTGCCCCACCAGTTTGTGAAGGGCTCAGATCCACTCCAAATACCAATGATCTCATACAGGGGCTGTGTTGCTGTTAGCCCTGCTCTATTTGGCACTGAGAGACGAGGGAAGATTAACCTGGATAACCACCCTGACACCCAGCCCAGAACCTGACACGGCCCCAGAGAGCCTGACCCTGCCCCACAGCCACCCCAGATATGAACCACCCAGACTGGGTGGGGTCTGCTGAGGGAGATGCAGGAGATGCTGAAGGAGTGCATTCCCCAGCTGGTGAGAAGCCCTCCCCCTGCCTCGAAAAAGGAGAGTCTGATGGGGCAGCAGTGGAACCCACAGATGTTACAACTGTCCACGTTCAGCTGAACCACAAAGGCAGCCACAGCCAGCAGCAGTCGCCCCTGTAGAAACAAGGAGGTCTAAGATGGAATCAGAGCACCCAGATAAGGGAAGGCCCTCACAACTCACAGGGGATCCAGAGGTTGTGATCATCACCGAGTCCCTGACACACAAAAGTCTCTGTAACCTGCACAAGGACATTGTACGATGGAGACGTGAGGCTTATACAACCTGACTGCTTCAAGTCTGAGACCTCATGGATACAGGTGTCCAGCTGGATGGTGGTGAGGCAAGGAATTTGGGACCCTTAACCCAAAGCTCAGGTATGAATCAGATTTTTGTAAGGGAGCCAGGGTCCCTTTCCCTCTGGGAGCGGATTTTAATGAGTGTCAGAGAGAGGTTTGTCCACAGGGAGAGAATGCAGGAGCACCAGCATAGAACGTGCTGGAAAACCCTTGAGGAAGGGATCCAACAGCTGAGGGAAGTGGCAGCATTGGAGGTACTCTTTGGGAGGGATGGACAGCATGATAATGACCTCGACAAGGTCAGGGGCACAGGGCAAATGCTGTGGAGTCTGGCAAGGCTGGGGCCATCTCAGTACACCACCTTCATTGCCACGATTAATGCCGATAACAGCCGAGAGACAGTGGGCTCTGCTGCCAACAGCTGAGAAATTGTGAGAGTATGATCCATGGCCCAGTGCAGGCTCATGGCTCTGCTGTGGGCAAGGAACTCAAAGAGGAGATGAGGGAGATGAGGGTGGAGGTGAGGAGGAACAGCTCCCACATTGCCCCAGTGCGAGTCACAGGCCCCAAAGTCAGAGCCCAACGTTCCCCAGCCAGAGAGAGAGGGTACGCCCCACGGGCTGGCCTGGGGTTCTTTCTGCGTGACCATGGGGAAGACATGGGAAGGTGGGATGGGAAACCCATTTCTGTCCTGGCAGCGTGGGTGTGTCAGCTCAAGGAGGGAAGCACTGACCGAGGGAATTCCAGTGAAGTGAAGGCAGCCTCAAACTCCCATGACCGAGCTGCTGGGTGTGATTTGTCAGATCCCTTTAAAGTACCTCTACCATGTATACCTAGGAAAGAAATAACAACCAGGGCTAGAGGGGCCCTGCCTCAAGCCAGGGAGAGGCACGGGAAAACTGGATCTTTTTGTCAGTGTGGATCCGATGGCCTGGCACATCAGTGCCACAGAAATATGAAGCCTTAGCTGATACTGGTGCACACTGTACCCCAATGCCATCGGGACATGTGGGGGCAGAACCTATTTCCATTGCCGAGGTGACGGGGGGATCGCAGCAATTGACCCTGTTGGGAGCCAAGGTGAGCCTGGCTGGGAATGAGCAGCAGAAACATCCATTGTGACCGGCCCAGAGGCCCCGTGTGTTCTGGGCATAGACTTCCTCCAGAACGGATGTTACAGAGACCCAAAGGGACTCAGGGGGGCTTTTGGCATAGCTGCTGCAGAGGCAGAGGACATTAAGCAATTGAACACCTTGCCTGGACTGTCAGAGAACCCATCTGCAGTAGGACTCCTGAGGGTGGAAGAGCAACGAGTGCCAATTGCCACCTCGACAGTGCACGGCTGGCAGTATTGAACGAATCGGGATGCCGTGATCCCCATCCACAGAATGATCCATGAGCTGGAGAGCCAAGGGGTGGTCAGTAAGGCCCACTCACCCTTCCACAGCCCCATCTGGCCTGTGCACATGTCTGATGGAGAATGGAGATTGACTGTGGACTATCGTGGCTTGAATGAAGTGACTCCACTGCTGAGCGCTGCTGTGCTGGACATGCTGGAACTCCAGCACAAGTTGGAGTGCAAGGCAGCAAAGTGGTATGCCCCTGCTGACATTGCTAACGTGTTTTTCTCCATTCCTCTGGCAGCAGAATGCAGGCCTCAGTTTGCTTTCACCTGGATGGGCGTGTAGTACTCCTGGAACTGACTGCCCCAGGGGTGGAAGCACAGCCCCACCATCTGCCATGGACTGATCCAGGCTGCACTAGAAAAGGGTGAGGCTCCAGAACACCTGCAATACATCAATGGCATCATTGTGTGGGGGAACACGGCAATGGAAGTGTTTGAGAAAGAAGAGAGGATCGTCCAAATTCTGCTGGAAGCTTTGCCATCAAGAAGAGCAAAGTCAAGGGACCTGCCTGAGAGATCCAGTTCCTGGGGTAAAGTGGCAAGATGGACAGAGTCAGATTCCAACTGAGGTCATCAATAAGATCACCATGATGTCTCTTCCCAGCACCAAGAAGGAAACACAAGCTTTCCTAGGTGCCATAGGTTTTTGGAGAATGCACATTCTCAAGTATGGCCAGATTTTGGGCCCTCCCTACCTGGTCGCCCACAAAAAAACCAATTTCCACTGGGGCCCTGAGCAGCAACAAGCTTTCACCCAGATCAAGCAGGAGATGGCTCATGCTGTAGCCCTTGGCCCAGTCAGCACAGGACCAGATTTCAGAAGTGTCTTCAAAGTGGATAGACTATATTGAAAACAATGCAGAGAGAATTGTTTTGTCCTTTTAACTTTTCCTACTTATATTTTGATATCAGCAATATCCAATTAATATTGACCCCCAGCACCTTGTTATGCAATCTGAATACATATGAAAATCATGATCCTTCATGGCTGACAATCAATAACACTTTGTCCCTACCCACCCCCCACCATTTCCCTCATCCAACCCCTGGCACTCCTATGGATCAGGAATGTTGTGGCCAGAAGGACCAGGGCAGTGATTCTTCACCTGCGAGACAGAGTGAAAATTTAAAAGGGTAGAAATCCATTTGGATTTAGGTGAAATGTGCTCCTTTGAGCTTGCTAACATGAGTGAAATATTCTGTTTAGTCTGGTAACTGCAGCACTAGCAAAGTTGCCCTAGCTAAAGAGAAAGAATGCAAATTTCCACACTAAAAAGAGATAAGAAAGACTCCTCGGGCCTTTAAAGAGACCACGCAGAGTGACCCAGGAGTTCTTTCTGTACTTTCTGACAAAAACAAGTGTAACTAGCTGTAAGTGTAACATGAAATCATCAGAATGAATATGCATGAACCTATTGTGAAATTCTATGCCTATGGAAATTAATTAAGGGTAATAAAAAAGGTTTGGGACTTCTCAGGGGTGCGCATGTCCATTGAAGGGCAATGAGTCCCTACATGTGTCCAGCGCTGCAAATAAACATACCATTCCCAACAAATCTTTATTGGAATTGTGGGGTTTTTATTTTTCATCCATGTTTCACCTGTGCTGGGCACTGGTTGGGCAGCACCTCGAGTGCTGGGTCCAGTTCTGGGGTCCCCAATTTAGGAAGTGTCGGAGTCCAGGACACTGCAGCACCAAGGAATTCAATGGGGCACTCTGAGGCCTCATGGAACCAAGAGGCCACTGTGACCCTGCAGGGCCTTGTGGAACCATGCAGAGCTTTGTGACAGAGCAGGACCTCATGTCATGATGGGGCCATTGTGACCTCAGGGAACCAAGGGGCCAGTGCTGCCCCTCAGGAACTCACGGAATGCAGGAAATATGTTTGACACTGTGGTGGCCCTTGGGACCAAGAGGCCATTGTGACACTGTGGAAGCAAGGAGAGCATTGCTGCCCTGCCAGACCTCATGGAACCAAGAATCCCCTGTGACACTGCAGGGCCTTGGGGACCACGGTGACATTGTGACACTGCAGGGCCCAAGGATCCAAGGGACTTTGTGACACCAAGGGGTCCCATGGAACCAAAGGGACATTGTGACACTGGGAGGCCTCATGGAATCATGGAGACCATTGGGACACTCTGGGGACTCATGGAACCCGGTGACACGAGGTTGTCTGGGAGTGTTGATCTGCTGGAGGGTAGGAGGGCTCTGCACAGGGCCCTGCACAGGCTGGATCCAGGGCCCAAACCCAACAAGGTGAGGTTTAATAAGTCCAAGTGCCGGGTCCTGCACTTTGGCCACAACAACCCCTGCAGCACTACAGGCTGGGGACAGAGGGGCTGGACAGCAGCCAGGCAGAAAGGGACCTGCAGGGACTGATGGACAGCAGGCTGGACATGAGCCAGCAGTGTGCCCAGGTGGCCAAGAAGGCCAATGGCTCCTGGCCTGGATCAGGAATGGTGTGGCCAGCAGGAGCAGGGCAGTGATTCTTCCCCTGTGCTGGGAACTGGTTGGGCAGCACCTCGAGTGCTGTGTCCAGTTCTGGGTCCCCAATTAAGGAAGGACATGAAGGGGATGGAGCATGTCCAGAGAAGGGCAACAAGGCTGGTGAGGGGTCTGGAGCACAAGTCCTGTGAGGAGCGGCTGAGGGAGCTGGGGTTGTTGATATTGGAGAAGAGGAGGCTCAGGGAAGAAAAGGTGGTGTCAGGGCACACGTTGGACTTGATGATATCCAAGGTCTTTTCCAACCTTGCTGGTTCTGTGATTCTCTGAAACCACCCTTGGAGAAGTTGCAGGAGGAGCCCTGGGCCTCCTCTTCAGAAGCTCCAGCAGCCCAGGTCCCTCAGCTTCTCCTCACAGCCCCAAAGCCCATCCTGTCAGTCCTGCAGAGCCTCTGCAGCTCCTCCTCACTGCCCAGAACAGGGAGTCAGGGAGTCCCACAGCCAGACACAGCAGCCCAGATGTGCCCCCCTGGCCTGGGGTGCCTCTGGCAAGGGAGCAGCACCAGGCACTGCAGGAGCCTGCAGACAATTCCTGCAGCACTTGTGGGATGATCCTGCTCCCCAAGGGACGTTCCCATGGTGCCAAGTCAGGAACTGCAATGGGGAGTGGGGCCAGAGAGGAAAGGGCAAACAGGGATGGGCTGTGTGCAGGGGAGGGAACAGGGGTGGACAGGAGGAAAAAATTTGTATCAGGAAGAGTAAAGAAAGCAAAGGTGAAGCCAAGGAAATGCTCAGGGCAGTTTGTGGGTGGCTGCCAGGCAGCTCTGGCTCTGAGCAGCAGCGTCTGCAGTGGGACAGGAAACTCCCAGCTGATGGGAACAAACTTTCTGGCTGACTGCAGAGGCCAGGACAAAGCTGAGTGGTTTCCCTGTCATCCCCCAGCCCTTCCTGGCCCCAGGGCCTGATGGCATTTGTGCTGCCTCAGGTTCATGTCCCCACAGACCCAGCATGGGGGTGCTCCCGCCTGCTGTGTGCAATGCAAACAGGGGCTGCTGAGCCAGTGCTGCCGTGTCTGTGCCTGCAAGGATGCGGCACCTCTGTGAGCTGGGGGAGAGGCCAGGGCTGCAGAGGGGGGATGTTCTTGGCAGCTCCATGAGGACGCTCTGGGACACTGCCCTGGGCTGTGCAGCGCACTGGGGATGGATCAGCCCCTGCTCTGCTGCTCCTTCCCGTCTCCCCCAGGGCCCTTGCAGAGCACCAGCCATGCTGTTTGCCCCCAGCCTGCCCACGGCCAGCCTGGGGCTGCTCATGGGGGTTTTCTGTGCTGAGCATTGGCCTGACTGTGTTCTTGAGAGAGCCTGGGCAAGGAGCCTGGAGCCCCCAGGCCCTGGCCTGAGGCGTCAGTGCTGCCCCAGCAGTGCCCATGGCCTGTCCCTGCTGCAGCCCTGGCACTGCCACCCCCAGGACTGTGCCCGGCCCCGAGAGCACTCAGGCCCTGCAGCAACACCAGGGCCACCAGGGCAGCGGGGCAGGGCCACGGGAGCAGCACTGGCAGCACCAAGTGCTGCTGCTCCTGGGCACAGCTGCTGTGCCAGCCCTGATCTGCCCCAGCTCTGCACACAGACATTGCTGCTGCAGCCCCAGAGAAGGCAACAAAAGGACATCTCTGCAGAAAACTCTGCTGGGAGATCCTTTAGTTCCTTTAAAGGCACTGAGAGTGCAGCCCCTCATTGACACAGTCTGTGGGCACAGGGAAGGTGGAGATAAACAGTATGAGAAAGGGTGTAAAGCATTATATTTCTTTGTGAACAACATAAAAATGTAAAAAGAACGCCCAAAATGAACCAACAAGAAATATCAAAGATGAGTTTTATTCAAATTAATTTGCAGAAATTTGCCAGCACTTTAATGTCCCTGAGAGAATCCAGTCATCAGTCTCCACACTGCAGCCTTGAGCTCCTGGTTCCTCAGGCTGTAGATGAGGGGGTTCAGGGCTGGAGTCACCACCGAGTACAGAACTGACAGGGCTAGATCCAGGGATGGGGAGGACATGGAGGGAGGCTTAAGATTGGCAAACACTGCAGTGCTGAGGAACAGAGAGACCACAGCCAGGTGAGGGAGGCAGGCGGAAAAGGCTTTGTGCCGTCCCTGCTCAGAGGGGATCCTCAGCACAGCCCTGAAGATCTGCACATAGGAGAAAACAATGAACACAAAGCAACACAATGATAAGCTACCAATAACCACAAGAAGCCCAAATTTCCTGAAGTAAGATTTGGAGCAGGAGAGCTTGAGAATCTGTGGGATTTCACAGAAGAACTGGCCCAGGGCATTGCCATGGCACAGGGGCAGGGAAAATGTATTGGCAGTGTGCAGCAGGGCATTGAGAAAGGCACTGGCCCAGGCAGCTGCTGCCATGTGGGCACAAGCTCTGCTGCCCAGGAGGGTCCCGTAGTGCAGGGGTTTGCAGATGGACACGTAGCGGTCATAGCACATGATGGTCAGGAGGAAATACTCTGCTGAGATAAAGAACAGAAAGAAAAAGAGCTGAGTAGCACATCCTGAGTGGGAGATGGTGCTGGTGTCCCAGAGGGAATTGTGCATGGCTTTGGGGACAGTGGTGCAGATGGAGCCCAGGTCACTGAGGGCCAGGTTGAGCAGGAAGAAGAACATGGGCGTGTGCAGCTGGTGGCTGCAGGTTACGGCGCTGATGATGAGGCCATTGCCCAGGAGGGCAGCCAGGGAGATGCCCAGGAAGAGGCAGAAGTGCAGGAGCTGCAGCTGCCGCGTGTCTGCCAGTGCCAGCAGGAGGAAGTGGCTGATGGAGCTGCTGTTGGACATTTGCTGTGGCTGCACATGGGCACCTGTTCATGGAGAAAGGACAGGGACAAGTCAGGAGAGGCTGCTTGGAGCCAAACCTGGGCCATTCCCTGCAGCCTGTCCTGCTGGGACTCACCCACCCCTGTTCCTGCTCTGGGAAAACCTTCACCCAGGTCCCTGCCTGAGCTCCAGTTGTGCTGGCTGAGTGTGCCAGGAGCAGCCAGGGCTGTGCATGGCGGCTCTGGAGGAGCCATCCCTGCCCTGCTGCCCTGGGTTTCTGGCTATGGGCCAGAGGGACAGTGCTGGATATTCAGGATTTGTCAGGGGACTCACTTATAGTGCAGAAATGCTTGGTACCATCTGCACTACCAAGTCTGGAGGACATGGATAGCAGGGAATATATGTATAGAACGTTTTCCCTACCCACACATCCTTCCTGTCTCTCTGAGATCAGAAGTCCCCAGCATTCCTGCTGCACTCAGAGTTTGCCACTGAGAGATGTGAGAGGCAAAGGATTCCCTGTGGCTGAGGGAAGGTGAGGGGCTGGATGGGCTTGTTCCCCCAGCACTGCTCTGTTCAGCCCCCTCTGCTTCCCTGAGCATCTCCCTGGGCCTGGACATCCCCTCCTGAGAGGTGCCTTGTCCCTGCCAGCGCTCACAGAGCCCATCCCACCCTGTGTGCCCTCGGCCCGGCCCTACAGAAACCTGCCTGTGTGCAGGGCCCTGGCTGGGGCAGGCTCTGTGTGCAGCTGGGCAAGGGCAGCTCAGGAGAGCCCTGCTGGGCCCTGCAGAGGTGATGCTGCTGCTGCCCAGGGCTGAGGAGTGGCTGAAGGCCCTTTGGGAGGCTCCCAGCAGAGACACTGACCAGCCAAAGTCACAGTTCTGGAGTCTCTGTAAATGTTCAAACATTCCTCTGATGATCCTGTGTGTTCCTGTTCTGCTCAGAATGTTCTGTAATTCTGGGATTACAATTCCTGTTCTGCTTCTCTTATCCCCCTGTTGTCTATAATCAAAAGAGAAAAAAAAAAAAAAACCCTTGCAACACTGTTAGAGGATTAAAATAAAAACCAGACTTTTATTGGAAGATCCCAGGTGTCCCAGCGGGGATGAGGCACACCCAACCCCTGATTTCAACAATTCATTAATTCATTGATTAATTAGGATATTTAACAAGGACATTTGAAAGGACATTCACTTGTCCCAATTACAGTTCCCTGGCTTAACCCATTGGAGTGGGTCCAAGGACTTCTTTGCCCAGCTTTTTGTTATCACAGCTCACATTCAAAAACCAAAATGTTCTTCTTGTAGGTCCTTTTCCTTATAATATGACTATATAGTATTAAAGGAATGTATTTAGATAGTCAGCTTATTGTTCTAAAATCTAAGAGAAAGGTAAGGATAAGTACTAGAGTTAATTAAGGATTATAACTATATTAACTATATAATAGTAGTTTCAAATAGTTAAGAGTTTAATAGAGTTTGGTAGGATTATAATTTTATAACTATATCATAGTAATTTACAGAACTGTGAATATATGATAAATATATAAAAAGCAAAAACCTTTTTGTCATCACCCCAAACTTCCACCCTGCTCCAAGCAGGAAATTCAAAACACTCTCAGGAAAACTCCTGATCTTTACAGCAATCCCAGGCTTACCTTCTTTGGGAAGTGTCCTCCGGAGCTGTGCCCAGGCTGGTCTGGAGCTGGAGTAGCCCTGCCCCAGCCAGCCCCTCTCAGCAGCAGCACCTGCCCTGCTCAGGGTGGCTCCTTCCCCCCACAGCTCCTGGCCAGCGCTGGGAGCAGCTCCAGGGCCGGCTGAGAGCTGTCCCTGGCAGGCAGCAGAGTCCCTGGCCCAGCACAGCGCCCTGGGCTGCAGGACCCTGCTCTGCAGGACAGCCCTGGGCACCCCTGGCTGCTCTGCACAGGAGATGAGCAGAGAATGCACTCACAGGCTCTGTGGGCATTGGCATGTTCCAGCTTTAGGAGATCTCTCCAGGAGCTGCAGCTGCATTGTCCTGCAGCCAGAGGTTCCTGTGCCAAGGGCTGGCAGTGATTCTGCCCCAGGCACTTGTCAGCCCCTTCCCAGCCCTGACTGATTGAAGCTCTCTGTGCCTCTGTGCTGTGCCCGCGCTGGCTGCAGGCAGTGCCCCAGCCCTGCTGGGCTGGCAGAAGAGCTGCTCAGCAAGAGAAATGTGCTTTTGAAGCTCTGCTTGGTTACCAGGATCACCCTCTGTGCCAGGAGCCCGGCCCTGCTCAGCAGCACAGACACAGCACAAGGACTTTAGTGACCCTCTGGGGCTTTGTGCTCAGGCCCTGAGCATCAGGCCCTGAGAGGGAGCTGAAGAAACCTCTCCAGAACTCCAAGTCAGGATCCAACTCCAAAGTTTCTTGGACTTTTAATGGGTCCCACTGAGGGACACGACTGAGAAAGTGTCCCCAGGCCCCAGGCAGAGCAGAGAACTGGAGGCACTGATGCCAGGGGGGGACAAAGAGAAGCCAAGTCTTGGTGCCCTGGGGCACAGCAGGGTCTGTGCCACCAAGGGCTGTGAGGAGACACCTTGTCCTGAGGCCCTGGGGCCTCCTGGCACAGCCCCAGCCAGGCTGGGCACTGTCAGCCCCTGGTCCTGCCCTCAGCATCCCCCCCTAGCCCACATCCCAGTGGCCTCAAGGATCTGCTGGAAGTAGTCCCTGGGGAGCCTTGGTCAGGAATGGCCCTGGGGGCTCCTTCATGCTCCCAGGGACTGCAGGTTTTTCAAAGGACTTTGGGTTTGGCTTTTGCCTTGGAGTCTCTGAGAGCTTTCTGAAATTTTGGCCTCCAGTATTCTGCATTAATTATTTTCTGGAGAGGCTTTGTCAGAAACAACACTCAGTGGGGCCCATTACTGTTTCAAGGTACTTCAGTTCTTTTAAAGTACTTGGTGTTTCCTTTTTGCTACAGATTCTGTGAGAGGTTTGTGCAATCATGGCCCCAATTATCTGCTTTAATGAGTCCCTTGGCATCTTTGTACTGACACTCAGTGGGGCTCATGAATACTTTGAGATTCTTAACTTTTGTAAGGTACTTTGGGTTTTCCTTTCCACCTTGAGAGTTCTTTGTGCCATTTTCAGTCTCTGAGAGGTTTTTGTGCCATCCTGGCCTCCAGTTCTCTCCTCCAAGGACTCCATGAAGAGCCTGTGGTATAGATGGACCTTTGTGGTTCCCATTAATACTTTAGACTCCAACCACTTTGGGGTTTTCCTCTGACTTTGACTCCGGGACAGGTTTGTGCTATCTCCTCTCAGGCCCTGAGGTTCCAGGGCTCAGCTCCAAATGCACTATAAGGCTCACTAGGATCAAGTATGTCCTGACAAACCATGGCTCTGCCTCAATTTCTCTCTGCTCTCATGCAGTTTGCCAGGAAGTTTCTGTAGTGGTTTTGGTTCACCATTTTGAGATTTCTCGGCCAATGCTTCAATGAGTGTGGTGGGTTCAGTGCTGGCTAATTACCAGTGCACTCACTAGAATATACTTACTCATTTCCCGCTGTGAAATAGGATTAGAAGAAAGGCAAAGTAGTCACAGAATTTTAAAAGTGTATAAATAAAATTGTATTAACCATAACTAAAGAACGAGTAATAAGAATTAGAACAAAACTTTCAGAACACTTCCTCTCTACATACAATCTGACAATGTAAAGAAACAAAACCTAAAATTTTCAATCAGTTTACCACCTCTAAAATAGTCTTTCTTCACTTCACTTAGGGAGAGAAGTTCTTCTTGTTAATGTTATGGAGACTTCTCCACAAGAAAACAGTTATCTCATGGCTTTTTATTTCCACTAATAGCAGCTGCTCAGAAAAATCTGCAATTGTTAACTCCCTCCCATCTTTTCCCATCTTTTCCCACAGCTGTGCTTATGGGCCATGCCAAGTTATGGGGTATTAGTTTTGAGATTTGCTGTTTAAGAGCAACAGTTCTCTTCATCTCTTTCTGAAATCATCTTTATCTCTGGGAACAGAGGTCTTCTTCTCTCCCTGAGGACACAGGGTCTCATCACTCTTCTCTCTTTCACTGTTCAAACCTCTCATGGGATCACAGCTACTTCAACATTTGCTTACTTTAGCATGGAGGCCTTTGCTGAAACAAGTCATCTCTCCATGTTTTCAATGCCTTACAGGGAAAAAGAGAGTCTGATGTATCAATGACATCCTTCTCCACAGCTTTAGCAGAGGATTGCAACCCCAAGATCAAGGCATCTCCTCATCCCTCCCATCTGGGACTCAACTTCCTCTTCCCTGCCCTCGGTGTGTCCATGCTGCTCCTCTGTGTGCCTGCCCTGTGTCCTTTTCTCTCAGTGGAGGGAGGATGGCAGCACTGGCAGAGTCAATATCTCCCGGGGCTGCAGATGGTTCCGTGAGCCCGGCCGGGCTCGGTGCTTGCGGCCGGAGTTGTTTTGCCATGGAGGTTTCTGCAGCGGCTGCGCTGGGGCTGTGTCAGGCTGGGCCGCGCTGGGGCAGGGCCAGGATCTCAGCAGCCAGGCCAGAGCCCAGCAGCAGCACGGCCAGGGCCGATGGCTTCTCCTGCCCTGCCCGCCGGCTGCGGGCGAAGCCCAAGGGCGGCAGAGCCTTGGCCGAGCCGGCCCGGCCCGGGGCTGCTCCTGGGGCCCGGCGGATCCTGGCCGGGCCCGGGCTGGCGGCGGGGCAGGGCTCGGCAGGGCCAGATGTCAGCACCCGCAGCCACGGCCCGGCCTCGGCCCCGCGGCCTCCCCTGCCCTGCCCGGCAGCCGATGGCGCCTGGCGGCTCCCTGGGAAGGGGCCCGGCCCCACGGCAGGAGCCGCCCGGCCCCACGGCCGAGACGGGGCTGGGCCGGCCTCGGCACCTCTGTGGGGCCAGAAGGGAGAGAGACCCAGCCAGGCTTTCTCATCTCTAACTTGTGTCTGCACAGAGGCGTCTGCAGCTTCCTTAGTGCTTTAACACACTGTCGGCTCTCAAAGCTAATTACTGATTGGTTTTGTCAGACACAGAGGAAACTGCTAGCAGCTTCTCTCAGGACATCACTTCTGTGATGCAAAACCACCACAGCAGCACAGAGCACAGAGCTCCTTTGTCCATATGTAGTGGTCCTGTGCCTGAGGCCTCAAAATTCCACCTTGGGAGTTGTCTGGGCCCTCTCCAAGGTGTTTTCAAATGAAAAATTTCAGCTCATGGTCTAAGAAAATTACCAGAGGACAGGACCAGCCTGACCTGTCTCTTCTGGCTACTTTTGTCTGGGAGAAGTCCTTGGATATAGTAGTTTGGGAGGTTACCATCTAATTTTGGCCATGGGCCCTGGAGAAGGAGGTCTGTTTTTTCCATAGGAATGGAGGAACATAGCCCCAGTGTTTCAGGGGCAGACAAGAGGTGACCACCAGAGGCAAATGCCACCCAGAGCTGGTAGGTTTTTCAGGGAGATACCCTTGCATACAGGAAAGTTTTTAGGGAGAGTACCAATTCTGGCAATGAGTGTCTGAAAAGAGGGACAGTTCTTTTAGATACAAAGGAAATCCCAGAGCCCCAGTGCTCCAGGAGCTGATGAGAAGCAGCCCTTGACATTCCAACATCAGCCAGACCTGTCAGGTGGCCCCTGGCAGGCCAAGCCAGCTAGACCTGGTCCATGTTTCCCTCGCTTCCATGGGGCCCCACAGTGTCCCAATGGTCCCTTGCTTCCAGGAGGCCCTGAGGTGTCACAATGCCCCCTTGGTGACACCAGGCCCTGAAGGGTTGGAATGGTCTCCATGGTTCCATCAGGCCCCACAGAGTCATAATGGTCTCTGGGTCCATGAAGCCCCACGGTGTCACCATGGTCCCTTCATTCCATGGGCTCCAGTGGTGCCACAATGATCCCCTTGGTTCCATGAGGTGCCACAGTGTCACAGTGATCTCCATGGGAAGGAAAGAACAGAGCCCAAGTGTGGCAGGGATAGCAACCAGAGGCCAAGGCCGGCCAGAGTTGATGGTAGTGGCAAATTTTGGCTGGGAACAACCCTTGAATATAGGGAATTTGGGAGGTGGAATCCCAATTTCAATTGTGGACATCTGGAGGAGAAGCAGAATTTTTTTCCATAGGAAGAAAAGCACAGAACACCGCTGTATGAGGGGGAGGTGAAAGACGGCCACCAGAGGCCTAAGGCAGCCAGACCTCTTTGTTCTGGTAGCTTTTGTCTGAAAGAAACCCTTGGATATAAGGAATTTTGAAGGTGGAATCCCAATTTCAGCCATTCTAGCATAGATAAGAAGGACAGTTCTTTTCCATAGGAAGGAAACACTCAGCCCAAGTGTTTCGAGGCAGGTGAGAGGCAACCTCCAAGAGGCCAAGGGCAGCCAGATCTGTCTGTCCTGGCTGCTTTCACTTGAGAGCAATCCTTGTCTGTACAGATCTTTGGAGGTGGAATCCCAGTTTTGGACATGATTGCCTGGTCAGGATACATGCTTTTTTCCTATAGGAAAAAATGGGGAAAGTCCAAGTGTTCTGGAGGAAGATGAGAGGTGGCCACACTTAAGCCAAGCCAGCCAGACCCGTCTGTCCCTGCACCTTTTGTCTAGGGGTCGTCCTTGGACATAGGGCATTTTGGGCTTGGAATCACAATTTTGGCCATGAGCACCTTGACGGGAAGATAAGTTCTTTTTTCTAAGAAGGAGAGCACAGAGCCCCAGTGTTTCAGAGGCAGATGAGTGCCAACCCTCAGGAAGCCAATGCCAGCCAGACTTGTTAGTCCGGGCAGCTTTTTTCTGGGAGCTATCTTTGGATATAGGGAATTCTGGAGACAGATGCCAAATTTTTGCCATGGGTGCCTAGTTGAGATGGATGTTTTTTCCCATAAGAAAGAAAACCACATGGTCCCAGTGTTTGAAAGGTAGATTAGAGGTGGTCCCTGGGTGGCCAAGGCAGCCAGACCTGTTCCATGTTCCCTGGGTTTCATGGGGGTCCACAGCGTCACTTAGTTCTCCTTGCTTCCATGAGCCCTTGCAATGTCACAATGGCTTTGTGGTTCCACAAAGCCCTGATGTGTCACAATGGCCCCTCGGCTCCGTGTGCCCTCGCTGTGTCACAACGGCTCCTCTGTGACACTGCGGCTGCACAAGGTCACCATGGACCCTTGGTTCTTTGGGGTCACTGAGTTCTCAATGGTGTCCTTGATTCCATGAGGCAGCACAGTGTCACCATGGCCCCTTGGTTTCATGAGGTTCCCCAGTGTCACCGTGGTGTCCTTGGACCTGGACTGTCACAACTGACCCTTGGTTCCATGAGGTTCTGCAGTGTCCCCGTGGTCGCTGTCAGAGGCTGGATGAGATCCATGTCCCGAGACACCTTGGGATGCTCGGAATGCCCGTGTGGGGCCGGGGCCGGGTCAGGCCTTGGTTTGTGGTGGGACAGAGCCCTGCCCCCAGCCTGGCCTGGCAGAGCTGTCAATCACACAGCAGGGGCGGTGCTGATTGGCTGAGCTGTCACCCAATCACACACCAGCAGCTGGTGCCTACCCTGACTCTGATTGGTCAATCACCTGGCAGTCCCACCCCAGGGGCGGGCCCATGGAGGCCCAGGGGGTTAAAAGCCGGAGCACGAGGCCAGCCCATGGTCTGGATCCTGCCTTCTCCTGGGGTTCCTCTGTTAGCAACGCTGGAACCCGAGCAGTTGGTGCCTGTGTGTGTGTCTTTTTATAGATCAGCTGCCTTTCTGCTGTTCTCTATTTCTTCTCCTTCTAATCCTGCTTACCTGGAACATTTTTTGGTAATTTAACATCTTAAGGGTTAAAGGTTTTTAGGTAAAGTGGGCAAAGTTAATGAAGTTAATGCTATGATAAGAGTTTTATGTTGAAGTGGATGTTGTATGAAACCCTTTGCTCAAGCTCCTTGATTGTCTATATTTTGCCAGTAAAAATTTGTGTCATTTTGACCTCTTAGCTCTGTTGGTTGGAGCATGGTGCCGGTATCGCCCGGGTTGTGGGTTTAATCCCAGTTTGGGTCATTCACTTAAGAGCTGAACTTGATGATCCTTGTGGGTCCCGTCCTACCAAAAGATTCTTTGCATCTGGCCATGATGAGAATATCTGGCTGGTGTTTCTCTTGTGCAACAAAATCAAGTAAAGGAACCTTTGGTGACCCCAAAGTGTTCTGGGGTGTTACAGCCCTGCAGACTCACAATGGCCTCTTGTTTCCATGGGGCCCCACAGTGTCACATTGGCCCCTTGGTTCCATGAGGATCTGCAGGGTCACACAGGTTTGTGACATTTGTCCCTGCTGCCCCTCACATCCCCCTGCCCCACAAATAGCCCCGAGCCACCCCTGAGGGACGGGCCCTGCTGTGCCAGGCTGGGCTCAGGGCTTGGCCTTTCTGCTTCCCCCAGCCAGCCCAGGCCTTGCTCAGCATTGCAGTTCCCTGCTCTGAGCCTTGGACTCCCTGCAATCCTGGCCTCAAGGATCTGCTCTCACCAGTCCCTGGGAGCCTTTGGCAGTCCCTGCCCTCAGTGGGGCCCAGTGATGTTCCAAGGGACTTGGAATTTTGCTTCTGACTCCTTGAGCAGCTTCTTCAGCTTTCTCTCAGTGTCTCAGGGTCCTGGACTCAGTCCCAAAACCACGGTGGGGATCATCAAAATACAGAAAGCCCTCAGGGGCGGTTTGTCTTCATTCCATTGTCTGCAAGCCTCCAGGGCTTGTGCAGCTGATTGGAGTCAGTCTGCGGTTCTGTTAGGGAGGAAGATTTCCAAGTGCACGTCATGACCTTTTATTCTTCAATCAAATTAGTGGTTTTTTTAAATTTCCCAGTTTGGAGAAGAGCGGATAGAAGCATTCCCCAGATGATCCTGACACTGAAGTTCTCCTGAGGAGGTCTGGGCATGTAGAAGAATGAGCCCCTTGAGGGCTGACCCTGTTTGGACAAGCTGCTCCTCACCCCCAGCCTCACCATGTCTGACATTGCCCACCTGGCACTGACATCCCTGTGCCCTGCAGCAGAACCTTGTCCCTGAGCTCTGCAGCTCCATGTCCCAGCCCATTACACCATGTCCCACCTGCTCTCCTCAGGGCTCTGCCTGCACACAGGCCCAGGAGAAGTTTTCCTCTTGGGAAAGAAAGAACTGAAAAGCCTGAGCAGATTTCCTAAACAACAAACCCAACTCAGGAGCCACCTGCTCAGTACAGGCTGCCTGGAATGGTGTCACCTTTCTACAAGGGACAGTGTGGCCAGAAATGATCTCTGGAAGCAGAATTCTCTGAGTCTCCCAGCTGAATTCTCTGTCCCTGTCCTTTCCCTGGATCTCTGTTGCAGATGGAAGCTGCTGGTGCCATCCTCACCTTTTACCTCTCTTTGGAATGCAAACAGATGTTCCCAGATATGTTAAGCACTATTTGCTCAATGTTTCTATAAATCTTTTGTGTTCCCCATGGAACGAAGTGGCCATTTTGGCACCGAGGAGTTGACATGGAAGCAAGGAGTCAATTGTGACCCTGGGGTCCCATGGAACCAAGGGGCCATGGTGACACAGCAGGGCCACGTGGATCCAGTGGTCCATTGTGACACTGTGGATCCAAGGAGACCATGGAGACACCCCCAGAACCTCATGGAACCAAGGAGTCCATGGTGACCCAGCGGGGCTGCATGGAGCCAATGGTCCATGGTGACACTGCCCATCCAAGGAGGCCATTTGGACATTGTGGAAGCTCATGGAGTGAGGTGGCCATTGTGACACTGAAGAACTTCATGACACCAAATATCCATGGGGACACAGCAGGGCATCATGGAACCCAGGAACCGCTGTTGGAAGTGCAGAAACTTATGGAACCAGGGGTTGTTGTGACACTGCAGAACCAACACAGCTGCTGCACCTTGTCCCCTGCCCTGCACAGCTCCTTGGGAGGCACGGCAGGAGCAGCACCCTAGGAGCCTCAGGAATGCCCCTCTGGGATCCATGGCACATGCTCCCAGGGGCTGGAATTCCAGTTCCCAGCCAGGAAAAGATGTTCCTGTTCTTGAAGGCAAAGCTCATATGGAAGAGCCAAAAGCCAAGTGGAGCAAGATCTTAAAGTGACATTTCACTGTCAGCCTTCATAACTTCACCCATGGTTGTTGTAGTTCCTGCACTCGGAATGAAATCAGGGCAGGGTCTTTGGAGGGAGCTGCCCTGGGTCAAGGGAGGCAATGAGAGAGAAACAGAGCAGGCAAAGGAAGGCAGGAGAGAAAGGAGGTGTTTTGGTTTGGAAACACAGTTTCTGCTAAGAAAGGCACGGGCCCCCACTGAATTGGAAAAATGTAGACTCTTTCTTTCAGAATTGTTATCAATTTGAAATTAAGAACGGCTGTCAGGTAAAAATATGGAAGCAGGAATAACAGTTTTTTAATAGGGAAGAAAATAAAAAGATAAAAGAAACAATTAAGTGAACTAAAACAACACTGACAGGGTCAGAATACAACCTGACACTCTGTTGGACAGGATGTTGGCCGCAGTCCAATTGGAATTGTGGCTGCAGTCCTCCAGGAGTGTCAGGTGTGTTTCTTGCCTACTGGATTCCCAGAGGACAAGAGCTCCATAACCACCACTGGACCTTCAGAGGAAGACCAGACCCTTCTACAGGATCACTGCTTTGACAGAATCACGTTCATCACTCCAGCTGGACTGCAGCCACCATTTCATAAGACAGCTACCACCACCCTGAGCAACGGGGTGTCAGGTTATATCCTGACTCTGTCAGATTAAACCAGTGTTTCTGTATCATTGCCTTAATCCTATTTTTTTTACTCAATTGTAATGCTGGCTTAGACTCTCCCACTGGTTTACCTTCAAACCAGTACAAAACTCAATGTACTCATCCCTTGTTTTCCTCCCAAAACAGGATTTTCCATACCCAAACGTTTGCCAGATGGAGGAGAAGGTTGTGAGGAAGAGGAAGATGCCCTGGGACCCTGAGTCAGGTAAGGAGGAAGTCAGTTCCCCTTTCCCCCTCTCTCCTGCTCCATCTCCCAGCCCAGCCTGGCCCCCGGCTGCAGGACAGCCCCGCTGCTGGTGCCCTCTTGCCAGGGATGCTCTGGGGGGATCTCCTTGCCCTTCCCTGTGGCACGGAGGCAAATCCCATCCTCTCCTTGTCCTTCCTCCCCCAGAGCAGGATCTGAGGATGGAGAGCAGGGAGGAAAAATCCCTGCAGCAGAACCTCATGGAAGAGGCTGTTTTGAGCGGCTCCACGGTGCAGGAATCCAACGGGAAGGAAAAGCCCTGGAGATCCCACAGGAGGAGGGGCTGCAAATCCAGACCAGGGTGTTCTGAGGAGGAAAGACCCACTCTGGGCCAGGAAGGTGGGCAGAGCTCCAGCCAGAGCTTGGAGCTGTTGGTCACTGGGCAGCATAATGGTGGGGAGAAGCCCTCCAAGTGCTTGGAGTGTGGAAAGAGCTTCAGGCACAGCAAAACCCTGATCCGCCACCAGATGATCCACACCGGGGAATGGCCCTACAAGTGTGGGGAGTGTGGGAGGAGCTTCAGCTGCAGCTCTGCCCTTGCCACCCACCAACGTATCCACACTGGGGAGAGGCCCTATGAGTGTCCTGACTGTCAGAAGAGGTTTCACACCAGCTCCAATCTCTTTGTACATCATCGGATTCACACGGATGAGAGGCCCTTCCTCTGCCCTGACTGTGGGAAGGGCTTCAAGCACAGCTCCAACCTTGTCAGGCACCGGCGCATCCACACTGGGGAGAGGCCCTACGAGTGTCCCCAGTGTGGGAAGAGCTTCTCAGACCGCTCGTTCTTTAACCGGCACCAGCGGAGGCACCAGTAAAGGAAGCCCTGTGAGAACCCCGCCTGCAGGAAGAGCTTCGTGTGCTGCTCCAGCTCCATCCCCATCAGAGGACCCACCCTGATAAGCTCTCTGGTGACCACATTCCATGTGGCTAATGTTCCTTTTATTTTTGCTCCAGTTATCGTTTATCTTCCTCCATTCAAAACACAGAAAATTGGGGTTTAAATTAACAAATGCATCAAACACATCTAAAGCCTCACATCTTAGTTGTGTTTTGGGGAATCTTGGATTCCAGGAGATATCTGTGAGGATATGGGGGAGTTTGGGGGCTATTTGGTTTATTTTTCTTTATTTCTTGGCTCTCCAAAAAATGAGAGGGACTGATCTGTCAGCTGAAAACCACTCAGTGCCACTAAAAACTACTGAATCCCACCCCAAAATTACTCAATTCCACTGCCTCTCAGGGTGAAATTGGGTTGCAAGGGGATTGGGCAAAGCAGGATGCAAATCAGGATGGGCATTGGGTGGGGTGGGATGGGGATTGGGAGGTGTGAAATGGGGGAGGTACAGCTTGAGAAGGGATGACGATGTCCAGGAGGAGTGGGATGGGTTGGGATAGGGATTAGGGATGTGGTCTGTGGTCTGGAATGAGACAGCAAAAATTTGGGGATGATTAAGATAGGGGGAGCCCACTACTGGGTGAGTTTTTTAATAGTCTCCATTAATGAAGAGATGCTGGGGTATCTCACATTCCTGAGGCAGTTTTTGGGCACTCCCCAACTCTTGGAGGGTTTCCTGAGAGCAGCTCCATGGAGCCCCATGGCCAGGGGTGGTTGCCACGGGCATGAGCTCAGAGGTGTGCCAGAGTCCATTGCCTTGGTGCTGGAGAGCAGAGAAATGATGAACGGCTCCAGACATCTCCAGTGTGTGTGTGTGGAGGCCTGTGAGCATACTGGGGAAATAACAGTGGCAATCCCCTGGAGAGATGCACTTCAGGCTCTGGACATTCCTCACAGCTCAGGGTGAGGAAACAATCTTCCCCCATGGTGCTCTGCAGCACTGTGTCAATTTGTCCCAGTTCTGTGCTCCCCATTGGCTCGTTGGCCTTCCCAACCCTTTTAACCTTATCTGTCCAAGTTCTAGTGAGTTCTCCCTTCCCTGTTTTCCCATTGGTTTATGTCCCTAACAATGAACCCTGGCATTCCCTATTGGTCCCTTCCCTGTCTACCACCCATGAGCCTTCCAACCATTGCATCCCTGATGTTCTTCTCTACCCCCTCTTTTCCTGTATTTGATACAGTTCAGGGAGAGCCTGAGCTCTTTTGTGGCTCTAGGCAGGAAGATGCTCAGGATCTCCCAGAGAGGCTCAGCAGGCAGTAGGATTGTGCCTGCATCTCGCTCTGGACATGCCAGTGGCTCAAGTGAGAGCTGTGGGAATGATTTAGAATGCACTGAGAAGGGCCACAGTCCTGCAAGGCTCTTACATCAGGAGCAAAGAGCAGCCTGGAGGCTGGGGAAGGCTGGAGCTGTACCACTGTGTGCTCATCCCTCACCTTCATGGGGAGCTGCCCCCAGAGTTGCTATGTATCACTTTGATGGGTCTCCCGTTGGATGTATTTTGGAGCAGCTGTTATCTGTGGCTTTTTATGGTGACCCTGTGGAAAGCAGCCACTTGCCTGCTGTGATGAACGCAAAACTAATACTAACTCCTCATTCCCTTTGGTTTTATTTGGATTTTTTAAATCTATTTGTTTGATTGGTTTGCGTGGGTTTGTTTGTTTCTGGGTTTTGTCGGTTTTGGTTTGAGTTTTTTATTTGCTTTATTATAAGACTCAGGTGAATTTGGCATAGCCAAACTCAAGAAAATGTACACCAGGCTTGACGTTCCAGAAATTACTTTTGGCTGGGTTTAACCGAATCCTCCAGGCTCAGGATCACCAGTACATTGGCAGGTTTGGCTCTGCAACATCAGCTTGCCCAGACTCTGCTCGGTGTTTCACAAATGGAGAAGACAATGGATATTGTGCCAAGCTTCCTTTCAAACAGCCAAACATGCATCAGCATGAGAGAAAAAAAGAAAAAAACAGAGACTATATTCACCAATTAGAGCAGAACCAGTGTCCCACCATCTTGCCCTCCACTCTTATTAATTTTGTACATTGAGAGGCAAACCTGGGCCTAAAGCTTCCGTCTCTCAGTTCCTGATGCCATTTGACTCCAGCCTGGACTCCCCCTGATCACACTGCCTGCTGTCCACGTGGGGCTGGGGATGCTCAGCCTGGAAAGAGGAGAGCCTGGGGAGGCCTCACTGCAGCTCTGCAGCACTGCAAGGGTGCCACAAGAAAGACTGGGACAGAGTGTTCCACAGGGCCTGTGGCAACAGGACAAGGGGGGACGGCTTTCAGCTGCAGGAGGCTGATTGAAGTTGGAGCTGAGGAAGCTGCTCTTTGCCACTGAGGGTGCTGAGGCGCTGGCCCAGGCTGTGGATGCCCCATCCTTGGGAACAGGGCTCTGAGCACCATGCTCTGGGGGAACGTTGCTAAGCATGGAACCAAAGGCTCTCTAGCTCAATGGTCATGTCACAATCCATGTCCCATCTGGAACTGCCAGCAGCCAGCAAGCAGCACAACACAACCGCTGGCCCTGGGCTCAGCACACGCTGCACGCTGCTCCTGCTGCTCCTGTCACCCTTCTTGTTCCTGCCCAGATAGCTCATCTCTTCAGTCTCCAAAGCTGCCTAAGGCCTGGATTGTGCCATCCATCCCTGCAGGATGCTGACATTTGTCCTGAGGAAGGTAGGGTGCCATTCCATGGAGGTGGATCCCCCCAGCTGCCCGGGTGGGCTGGAGTTCTGGGCGGATGGGGTGGGACAGGGACCCCACTCTGAGGTTTTGCTACCTCTGCAGGCTGTGGCAGGCAGAGAGGACAAGATGGAGGTGGACACACGGGCTGATAGAGAGGAAAAGATGGAAGTGGATGGAGAAAAGACAGGAGAGGAAGAGATGGAGGTGGACACAGAAATTGATACGGAGGAGGAGATGGAGGTGGATGGAGAGCAGACTGGAGAGGAAGAGATGGAGGTGGATGTGGATGTGGAAGAGGAGATGGACTTGGACATGGAAGAGTACACCGAGGACATGGACATAGATGAAAAAGATGAAGAGGAGGCCATGGTCCTGGGATGAAGACCAATGCCAGCAGCAGGACAGGCATGTGGTCCCCACAATGCAGAGTGGGTTCCCTGCAGCCAGGCTGGGGCAGGGCTGGGCTGGGTGGTCCCTGCTCAGGCACGTGGTACCCAGTGCATTGGATTCTGGTGGCCATGCCCAGCCTGTCCTGTGCTTGCTCTGGGCCACACAAGCCCCATGGCAGTGCCTGGGGCCCAGCCCCCAGACCCAGCCAGCCTCAGCTCTGGCAGCAGAGTCCCGCTGTGCCGGCATGGGGACACACGGAAGAGCCCTCTGTGCCTGACTGCAGTGACCATGGCACCTGCTTTTGTTCCTGACTGATGGAGATCCTGGACAGAGATGGCACCCTTTTGTACATAGTTTTTACAGTTTGTTGTTGCTTTTAGGATATAGGTTTTAGGGCTTTGTTTTGTCTTCTGTAAATACATTTCAGATATTGTTGTTAGATATGTTCTTAGGTATATACCTTCTATAAACTGTTGTTATTACAAATATTCTTACAAATCTAAATGTGTTCTGTGTTTTGATTGCTGTTCTTCTGTAAATAAACAACCGTGATTTTTCCCACCCCAGTTCTCTTTCCATTTGCTTTGGGCACAGGCAGTATTGGCCAAGTTGCGGTTTCCACTTGCTCCCGGTTCCCAGGGCTGGAGGTTCATGGAGGAGCTGGCACAGCCACCCCAGGAGTGGTTGTCCCACTCAAAGGGTCCCACTGACAGAGGTCACTGTCTCCTTGCAGTCTCTCTGGACACACTGGGTAGCTGCAGGGGCAAATCCCAGCGTGCCCTGTCCCATGGGATCCCATGTTGGGACTCAATGTCCCAGCCAGGGTGAGCACTGTTTGTGGCCCTGTGCTCAGCATGGCTGGCCTGGTGCTCACACCAGTGCAGACTTCAAGCTGGCCATGCACAGCTCCGTGTTTCTCCCAAAAGTATCACTGCTGCAGCACCTGGGGGTTCCCCAGTGCTGGGCTTTTTATCCCCACTGCATGGAGGATCACATGGCAGGGCAAAGGATGGATCCCATGTGGCATCCAAGCTGCCCTGATCCAGGCTGGGCACAGCCTGATGAACGATGAACACATCTCGCAGGGATATGGAAACCTCCCCTGAAAACCCAGTTCAGGGAGAGCCTGAGCTCTTTTGTGGCTCTAGGCAGGAAGATGCTCAGGATCTCCCAGAGAGGCTCAGCAGGCAGTAGGATTGTGCCTGCATCTCGCTCTGGACATGCCAGTGGCTCAAGTGAGAGCTGTGGGAATGATTTAGAATGCACTGAGAGGGGCCACAGTCCTGCAAGGCTCTTACATCAGGAGCAAAGAGCAGCCTGGAGGCTGGGGAAGGCTGGAGCTGTACCACTGTGTGCTCATCCCTCACCTTCATGGGGAGCTTCCCCCAGAGTAGCTATGTATCACTTTGATGGTTCTCCCGTTGGGTGTATTTTGGAGCAGCTGTTATCTGTGTTTTTTTATGGTGATCCTGTGGAAAGCAGCCATTTCCCTGCTGTGATGAACTCAAAACTAATACTAATTCCTCATTCCCTTTGGTTTCATCTGGGCTATTTTAGTCTCTGTGTTTGATTGCTTTGCGTGGGTTTGTTTGCTTCTGGGTTTGGTCTGTTTTGGTTTGAGTTTTCTGTTTGCTTTTTCATAAGACTCAGGTGAAGTTGGCATAGCCAAACTCAAGAAAATGTACACCAGGCTTGACTTTCCAGAAATTACTTTTGGCTGGGTTTAATTGAATCCTCCAGGCTCAGGATCACCAGTACATTGGCAGGTTTTGCTCTGCAACATCAGCTTGCCCAGACTCTGCTCGGTGTTTCACCAATGGAGAAGACAATGGATATTGTGCCAAGCTTCCTTTCAAACAGCCAAACCTGCATCAGCATGACAGAAAAAAAGAAAAAAACAGAGACTATATTCACCAATTAGAGCAGAACCACTGTCCCACCATCTTGCCCTCCACTCTTATTAATTTTGAACATTGAGAGGCAAAGCTGGGCCTAAAACTTCCATCTCTCAGTTCCTGATGCCATTTGACTCCAGCCTGGACTCCCCCTGATCACGCTGCCTGCTGTCCACGTGGCGCTGGGGATGCTCAGCCTGGAAAGAGGAGACCCTGGGGAGGCCTCAGTGCAGCTCTGCAGGACTGCAAGGGTGCCACAAGAAAGACTGGGACAGAGTGTTCCACAGGGCCTGTGGCAACAGGACAAGGGGGGACGGCTTTCAGCTGCAGGAGGCTGATTGAAGTTGGAGCTGAGGAAGCTGCTCTTTGCCACTGAGGGTGCTGAGGCACTGGCCCAGGCTGTGAATGCCCCATCCTTGGGAACAGGGCTCTGAGCACCATGGTCTGGGGGAACGTTGCTAAGCATGGAACCAAAGGCTCTCTAGCTCAATGGTCATGTCACAATCCATGTCCCATCTGGAACTGCCAGCAGCCAGCAAGCAGCACAACACAACCGCTGGCCCTGGGCTCAGCACACGCTGCACGCTGCTCCTGCTGCTCCTGTCACCCTTCATTTTCCTGCCCCGAAACCTCATCTCATCAGTCTCCAAAGCTGCCTAAGGCCTGGATTGTGCCATCCATCCCTGCAGGATGCTGGCATTTGTCCTGAGGAAGGTAGGGTGCCATTCCATGGAGGTGGATCCCCCCAGCTGCCCGGGTGGGCTGGAGTTCTGGGCGGATGGGGTGGGACAGGGACCCCACTCTGAGGTTTTGCTACCTCTGCAGGCTGTGGCAGGCAGAGAGGACAAGATGGAGGTGGACACACAGGCTGATAGAGAGGAAAAGCTGGAAGTGTATGGAGAAAAGACAGGAAAGGAAGAGATGGAGGTGGACACAGAAATTGATACGGAGGAGGAGATGGAGGTGGATGGAGAGCAGACTGGAGAGGAAGAGATGGAGGTGGATGTGGATGGGGAAGAGGACATGGACTTGGACATGGAAGAGTACAGTGAGGACATGGACATAGATGAAAAAGATGAAGAGGAGGCCATGGTCCTGGGATGAAGACCAATGCCAGCAGCAGGACAGGCATGTGGTCCCCACAATGCAGAGCGGGTTCCCTGCAGCCAGGCTGGGGCGGGGCTGGGCTGGGTGGTCCCTGCTCAGGCACGTGGTACCCAATGCATTGGATTCTGGTGGCCATGCCCAGCCTGTCCTGTGCTTGCTCTGGGCCACACAAGCCCCATGGCAGTGCCTGGGGCCCAGCCCCCAGACCCAGCCAGCCTCAGCTCTGGCAGCAGAGTCCCACTGTGCCAGCCTGGGGACACACGGAAGAGCCCTCTGTGCCTGACTGCAGTGACCATGGCACCTGCTTTTGTTCCTGACTGATGGAGATCCCGGACAGAGATGGCACCCTTTTGTACATAGTTTTTACAGTTTGTTGTTGCCTTTAGGATATAGGTTTTAGGGCTTTGTTTTGTCTTCTGTAAATACATGTCAGATATTGTTGTTAGATATGTTCTTCGGTATATACCTTCTATAAACTGTTGTTAGTACAAATATTCTTACAAATCTAAATGTGTTCTGTGTTTTCATTGCTGTTCTTCTGTAAATAAACAACCGTGATTTTTCCCACCCCAGTTCTCTTTCCATTTGCTTCGGGCACAGGCTGTATTGGCCAAGTTGCGGTTTCCACTTGCTCCAGGTTCCCAGGGCTGGAGGTTCATGGAGGAGCTGGCACAGCCACCCCAGGAGTGGTTGTCCCACTCAGAGGGTCCCGCTGACAGAGGTCACTGTCTCCTTGCAGTCTCTCTGGACACACTGGGTAGCTGCAGGGGCAAATCCCAGCGTGCCCTGTCCCATGGGATCCCATGTTGGGACTCAATGTCCCAGCCAGGGTGAGCACTGCTTGTGGCCCTGGGCTCAGCATGGCAGGCCTGGTGCTCACACCAGTGCAGACTTCAAGCTGGCCATGCACAGCTCCGTGTTTCTCCCAAAAATATCACTGCTGCAGCACCTGGGGGTTCCCCAGTGCTGGGCTTTTTATCCCTACTGCATGGAGGATCACATGGCAGGGCAAAGGATGGATCCCATGTGGCATCCAAGCTGCCCTTATCCAGGCTGGGCACAGCCTGATGAACGATGAACACATCTCGCAGGGACATGGAAACCTCCCCTGAAAACCCAGTTCAGGGAGAGCCTGAGCTCTTTTGTGGCTCTAGGCAGGAAGATGCTCAGGATCTCCCAGAGAGGCTCAGCAGGCAGTAGGATTGTGCCTGCATCTCGCTCTGGACATGCCAGTGGCTCAAGTGAGAGCTGTGGGAATGATTTAGAATGCACTGAGAGGGGCCACAGTCCTGCAAGGCTCTTACATCAGGAGCAAAGAGCAGCCTGGAGGCTGGGGAAGGCTGGAGCTGTACCACTGTGTGCTCATCCCTCACCTGCATGGGGAGCTGCCCCCAGAGTTGCTATGTATCACTTTGATGGGTCTCCCGTTGGGTGTATTTTGGAGCAGCTGTTATCTGTGTTTTTTTATGGTGATCCCGTGGAAAGCAGCCATTTGCCTGCTGTGATGAACTCAAAACTAATACTAATTCCTCATTCCCTTTGGTTTCATCTGGGCTATTTTAGTCTCTGTGTTTGATTGCTTTGCGTGGGTTTGTTTGCTTCTGGGTTTGGTCTGTTTTGGTTTGAGTTTTCTGTTTGCTTTTTCATAAGACTCAGGTGAAGTTGGCATAGCCAAACTCAAGAAAATGTACACCAGGCTTGACTTTCCAGAAATTACTTTTGGCTGGGTTTAATTGAATCCTCCAGGCTCAGGATCACCAGTACATTGGCAGGTTTTGCTCTGCAACATCAGCTTGCCCAGACTCTGCTCGGTGTTTCACCAATGGAGAAGACAATGGATATTGTGCCAAGCTTCCTTTCAAACAGCCAAACCTGCATCAGCATGACAGAAAAAAAGAAAAAAACAGAGACCATATTCACCAATTAGAGCAGAACCACTGTCCCACCATCTTGCCCTCCACTCTTATTAATTTTGAACATTGAGAGGCAAAGCTGGGCCTAAAGCTTCCATCTCTCCGTTCCTGATGCCATTTGACTCCAGCCGGCACTCCCCCTGATCACACTGCCTGCTGTCCACGTGGGGCTGGGGATGCTCAGCCTGGAAAGAGGAGAGCCTGGGGAGGCCTCACTGCAGCTCTGCAGCACTGCAAGGGTGCCACAAGAAAGACTGGGACAGAGTGTTGCACAGGGCCTGTGGCAACAGGACAAGGGGGGACGGCTTTCAGCTGCAGGAGGCTGATTGAAGCTGGATCTAAGGAAGCTGCTCTTTGCCACTGAGGCTGCTGAGGCGCTGGCCCAGGCTGTGGATGCTCCATCCTTGGGAACAGGGCTCTGAGCACCATGCTCTGGGGGAACGTTGCTAAGCATGGAACCAAAGGCTCTCTAGCTCAATGGTCATGTCACAATCCATGTCCCATCTGGAACTGCCAGCAGCCAGCAAGCAGCACAACACAACCGCTGGCCCTGGGCTCAGCACACGCTGCACGCTGCTCCTGCTGCTCCTGTCACCCTTCATTTTCCTGCCCCGAAACCTCATCTCATCAGTCTCCAAAGCTGCCTAAGGCCTGGATTGTGCCATCCATCCCTGCAGGATGCTGGCATTTGTCCTGAGGAAGGTAGGGTGCCATTCCATGGAGGTGGATCCCCCCAGCTGCCCGGGTGGGCTGGAGTTCCGGGCGGATGGGGTGGGACAGGGACCCCACTCTGAGGTTTTGCTACCTCTGCAGGCTGTGGCAGGCAGAGAAGACAAGATGGAGGTGGACACACCGGCTGATAGAGAGGAAAAGATGGAAGTGGATGGAGAGCAGACAGGAGAGGAAGAGATGGAGGTGGACACAGAAATTGATACGGAGGAGGAGATGGAGGTGGATGGAGAGCAGACTGGAGAGGAAGAGATGGAGGTGGATGTGGATGGGGAAGAGGACATGGACTTGGACATGGAAGAGTACAGCGAGGACATGGACATAGATGAAAAAGATGAAGAGGAGGCCATGGTCCTGCGATGAAGACCAATGCCAGCAGCAGGACAGGCATGTGGTCCCCACAGGCAGAGTGGGTTCCCTGCAGCCAGGCTGGGGCGGGGCTGGGCTGGGTGGTCCCTGCTCAGGCACGTGGTACCCAGTGCATTGGATTCTGGTGGCCATGCCCAGCCTGTCCTGTGCTTGCTCTGGGCCACACAAGCCCCATGGCAGTGCCTGGGGCCCAGCCCCCAGACCCAGCCAGCCTCAGCTCTGGCAGCAGAGTCCCGCTGTGCCAGCCTGGGGACACACGGAAGAGCCCTCTGTGCCTGACTGCAGTGACCATGGCACCTGCTTTTGCTCCTGACTGATGGAGATCCCGGACAGAGATGGCACCCTTTTGTACATAGTTTTTACAGTTTGTTGTTGCCTTTAGGATATAGGTTTTAGGGCTTTGTTTTGTCTTCTGTAAATACATTTCAGATATTGTTGTTAGATATGTTCTTAGGTATATACCTTCTATAAACTGTTGTTATTACAAATATTCTTACAAATCTAAATGTGTTCTGTGTTTTCATTGCTGTTCTTCTGTAAATAAACAACCGTGATTTTTCCCACCCCAGTTCTCTTTCCATTTGCTTCGGGCACAGGCAGTATTGGCCAAGTTGCGGTTTCTACTTGCTCCAGGTTCCCAGGGCTGGAGGTTCATGGAGGAGCTGGCACAGCCACCCCAGCAGTGGTTGTCCCACTCAGAGGGTCCCTCTGACAGAGGTCACTGTCTCCTTGCAGTCTCTCTGGACACACTGGGTAGCTGCAGGGGCAAATCCCAGCGTGCCCTGTCCCATGGGATCCCATGTTGGGACTCAGTGTCCCAGCCAGGGTGAGCACTGCTTGTGGCCCTGGGCTCAGCATGGCAGGCCTGGTGCTCACACCAGTGCAGACTTCAAGCTGGCCATGCACAGCTCCGTGTTTCTCCCAAAAGTATCACTGCTGCAGCACCTGGGGGTTCCCCAGTGCTGGGCTTTTTATCCCTACTGCATGGAGGATCACATTGCAGTGCAAAGGATGGATCCCATGTGGCATCCAAGCTGCCCTGATCCAGGCTGGGCACAGCCTGATGAACGATGAACACATCTCGCAGGGATATGGAAACCTCCCCTGAAAACCCAGTTCAGGGAGAGCCTGAGCTCTTTTGTGGCTCTGGGCAGGAAGATGCTCAGGATCTCCCAGAGAGGCTCAGCAGGCAGTAGGATTGTGCCTGCATCTCGCTCTGGAAATGCCAGTGGCTCAAGTGAGTGCTGTGGGAATAACTTATAATGCACTGAGAGGGGCCACAGTCCTGCAAGGCTCTTACATCAGGAGCAAAGAGCAGCCTGGAGGCTGGGGAAGGCTGGAGCTGTAGCACTGTGTGCTCATCCCTCACCTGCATGGGGAGCTGCCCCCAGAGTTGCTATGTATCACTTTGATGGTTCTCCCGTTGGGTGTATTTTGGAGCAGCTGTTATCTGTGTTTTTTTATGGTGATCCCGTGGAAAGCAGCCATTTGCCTGCTGTGATGAACTCAAAACTAATACTAATTCCTCATTCCCTTTGGTTTCATCTGGGCTATTTTAGTCTCTGTGTTTGATTGCTTTGCATGGGTTTGTTTGCTTCTGGGTTTGGTCTGTTTTGGTTTGAGTTTTCTGTTTGCTTTTTCATAAGACTCAGGTGAAGTTGGCATAGCCAAACTCAAGAAAATGTACACCAGGCTTGACTTTCCAGAAATTACTTTTGGCTGGGTTTAATTGAATCCTCCAGGCTCAGGATCACCAGTACATTGGCAGGTTTTGCTCTGCAACATCAGCTTGCCCAGACTCTGCTCGGTGTTTCACCAATGGAGAAGACAATGGATATTGTGCCAAGCTTCCTTTCAAACAGCCAAACCTGCATCAGCATGACAGAAAAAAAGAAAAAAACAGAGACTATATTCACCAATTAGAGCAGAACCACTGTCCCACCATCTTGCCCTCCACTCTTATTAATTTTGAACATTGAGAGGCAAAGCTGGGCCTAAAGCTTCCATCTCTCCGTTCCTGATGCCATTTGACTCCAGCCGGCACTCCCCCTGATCACGCTGCCTGCTGTCCACGTGGCGCTGGGGATGCTCAGCCTGGAAAGAGGAGACCCTGGGGAGGCCTCACTGCAGCTCTGCAGGACTGCAAGGGTGCCACAAGAAAGACGGGGACAGAGTGTTGCACAGGGCCTGTGGCAACAGGACAAGGGGGGACGGCTTTCAGCTGCAGGAGGCTGATTGAAGTTGGAGCTGAGGAAGCTGCTCTTTGCCACTGAGGCTGCTGAGGCACTGGCCCAGGCTGTGGATGCCCCATCCTTGGGAACAGGGCTCTGAGCACCATGCTCTGGGGGAATGTTGCTAAGCATGGAACCAAAGGCTCTCTAGCTCAATGGTCATGTCACAATCCATGTCCCATCTGGAACTGCCAGCAGCCAGCAAGCAGCACAACACAACTGCTGGCCCTGGGCTCAGCACACGCTGCACGCTGCTCCTGCTGCTCCTGTCACCCTTCATTTTCCTGCCCCGAAACCTCATCTCATCAGTCTCCAAAGCTGCCTAAGGCCTGGATTGTGCCATCCATCCCTGCAGGATGCTGACATTTGTCCTGAGGAAGGTAGGGTGCCATTCCATGGAGGTGGATCCCCCCAGCTGCCTGGGTGGGCTGGAGTTCTGGGCGGATGGGGTGGGACAGGGACCCCACTCTGAGGTTTTGCTACCTCTGCAGGCTGTGGCAGGCAGAGAGGACAAGATGGAGGTGGACACACGGGCTGATAGAGAGGAAAAGATGGAAGTGGATGGAGAAAAGACAGGAGAGGAAGAGATGGAGGTGGACACAGAAATTGATACGGAGGAGGAGATGGAGGTGGATGGAGAGCAGACTGGAGAGGAAAAGATGGAGGTGGATGTGGATGTGGAAGAGGAGATGGACTTGGACATGGAAGAGTACACCGAGGACATGGACATAGATGAAAAAGATGAAGAGGAGGCCATGGTCCTGGGATGAAGACCAATGCCAGCAGCAGGACAGGCATGTGGTCCCCACAATGCAGAGCGGGTTCCCTGCAGCCAGGCTGGGGCGGGGCTGGGCTGGGTGGTCCCTGCTCAGGCACGTGGTACCCAGTGCATTGGATTCTGGTGGCCATGCCCAGCCTGTCCTGTGATTGCTTTGGGCCCCACAAGCCCCATGGCAGTGCCTGGGGCCCAGCCCCCAGACCCAGCCAGCCTCAGCTCTGGCAGCAGAGTCCCGCTGTGCCAGCCTGGGGACACACGGAAGAGCCCTCTGTGCCTGACTGCAGTGACCATGGCACCTGCTTTTGTTCCTGACTGATGGAGATCCCGGACAGAGATGGCACCCTTTTGTACATAGTTTTTACAGTTTGTTGTTGCCTTTAGGATATAGGTTTTAGGGCTTTGTTTTGCCTTCTGTAAATACATTTCAGATATTGTTGTTAGATATGTTCTTAGGTATATACCTTCTATAAACTGTTGTTAGTACAAATATTCTTACAAATCTAAATGTGTTCTGTGTTTTCATTGCTGTTCTTCTGTAAATAAACAACCGTGATTTTTCCCACCCCAGTTCTCTTTCCATTTGCTTCGGGCACAGGCAGTATTGGCCAAGTTGCGGTTTCCACTTGCTCCAGGTTCCCAGGGCTGGAGGTTCATGGAGGAGCTGGCACAGCCACCCCAGGAGGGGTTGTCCCACTCAAAGGGTCCCACTGACAGAGGTCACTGTCTCATTGCAGTCTCTCTGGACACACTGGGTAGCTGCAGGGGCAAATCCCAGCGTGCCCTGTCCCATGGGATCCCATGTTGGGACTCAATGTCCCAGCCAGGGTGAGCACTGTTTGTGGCCCTGGGCTCAGCATGGCAGGCCTGGTGCTCACACCAGTGCAGACTTCAAGCTGGCCATGCACAGCTCCGTGTTTCTCCCAAAAATATCACTGCTGCAGCACCTGGGGGTTCCCCAGTGCTGGGCTTTTTATCCCTACTGCATGGAGGATCACATGGCAGTGCAAAGGATGGATCCCATGTGGCATCCAAGCTGCCCTGATCCAGGCTGGGCACAGCCTGATGAACGATGAACACATCTCGCAGGGACATGGAAACCTCCCCTGAAAACCCAGTTCAGGGAGAGCCTGAGCTCTTTTGTGGCTCTAGGCAGGAAGATGCTCAGGATCTCCCAGAGAGGCTCAGCAGGCAGTAGGATTGTGCCTGCATCTCGCTCTGGAAATGCCAGTGGCTCAAGTGAGAGCTGTGGGAATGATTTAGAATGCACCGAGAGGGGCCACAGTCCTGCAAGGCTCTTACATCAGGAGCAAAGAGCAGCCTGGAGGCTGGGGAAGGCTGGAGCTGTACCACTGTGTGCTCATCCCTCACCTTCATGGGGAGCTGCCCCCAGAGTTGCTATGTATCACTTTGATGGTTCTCCCGTTGGGTGTATTTTGGAGCAGCTGTTATCTGTGTTTTTTTATGGTGATCCCGTGGAAAGCAGCCATTTGCCTGCTGTGATGAACTCAAAACTAATACTAATTCCTCATTCCCTTTGGTTTCATCTGGGCTATTTTAGTCTCTGTGTTTGATTGCTTTGCGTGGGTTTGTTTGCTTCTGGGTTTGGTCTGTTTTGGTTTGAGTTTTCTGTTTGCTTTTTCATAAGACTCAGGTGAAGTTGGCATAGCCAAACTCAAGAAAATGTACACCAGGCTTGACTTTCCAGAAATTACTTTTGGCTGGGTTTAATTGAATCCTCCAGGCTCAGGATCACCAGTACATTGGCAGGTTTTGCTCTGCAACATCAGCTTGCCCAGACTCTGCTCGGTGTTTCACCAATGGAGAAGACAATGGATATTGTGCCAAGCTTCCTTTCAAACAGCCAAACCTGCATCAGCATGACAGAAAAAAAGAAAAAAACAGAGACTATATTCACCAATTAGAGCAGAACCACTGTCCCACCATCTTGCCCTCCACTCTTATTAATTTTGAACGTTGAGAGGCAAAGCTGGGCCTAAAGCTTCCATCTCTCCGTTCCTGATGCCATTTGACTCCAGCCGGCACTCCCCCTGATCACACTGCCTGCTGTCCACGTGGCGCTGGGGATGCTCAGCCTGGAAAGAGGAGACCCTGGGGAGGCCTCACTGCAGCTCTGCAGCACTGCAAGGGTGCCACAAGAAAGACTGGGACAGAGTGTTGCACAGGGCCTGTGGCAACAGGACAAGGGGGGACGGCTTTCAGCTGCAGGAGGCTGATTGAAGCTGGATCTAAGGAAGCTGCTCTCTTCCACTGAGGGTGCTGAGGCACTGGCCCAGGCTGTGGATGCCCCATCCTTGGGAACAGGGCTCTGAGCACCATGCTCTGGGGGAACGTTGCTAAGCATGGAACCAAAGGCTCTCTAGCTCAATGGTCATGTCACAATCCATGTCCCATCTGGAACTGCCAGCAGCCAGCAAGCAGCACAACACAACCGCTGGCCCTGGGCTCAGCACACGCTGCACGCTGCTCCTGCTGCTCCTGTCACCCTTCATTTTCCTGCCCCGAAACCTCATCTCATCAGTCTCCAAAGCTGCCTAAGGCCTGGATTGTGCCATCCATCCCTGCAGGATGCTGGCATTTGTCCTGAGGAAGGTAGGGTGCCATTCCATGGAGGTGGATCCCCCCAGCTGCCCGGGTGGGCTGGAGTTCTGGGCGGATGGGGTGGGACAGGGACCCCACTCTGAGGTTTTGCTACCTCTGCAGGCTGTGGCAGGCAGAGAGGACAAGATGGAGGTGGACACACGGGCTGATAGAGAGGAAAAGATGGAAGTGTATGGAGAAAAGACAGGAGAGGAAGAGATGGAGGTGGACACAGAAATTGATACGGAGGAGGAGATGGAGGTGGATGGAGAGCAGACTGGAGAGGAAGAGATGGAGGTGGATGTGGATGTGGAAGAGGAGATGGACTTGGACATGGAAGAGTACAGCGAGGACATGGACATAGATGAAAAAGATGAAGAGGAGGCCATGGTCCTGGGTGTTGCAGTCATGCTGGCATGGTAGCATAGAGGATTGTTTTAGAAAGGCCTTGGGAATGGTAAACTGAGGAAAAGGATACATTCATGTATGCCCCATTGTTTTAGAAAGGCTTTGGGAATGAGAAACTGAGGGAAAAGATAGATTTATGTATGCTCCACTGTTTCGGGAAAGTCCCGCTTCAGCATTCCTCTGTAGACCCCCTTCTCCCCACCCCTGAGCAGTTCCCATTGGACCTGGCCCCTGGGGTGGTTCTGATGTGCCTTAGCTGAACACTGTCTCTATTGTTTAAGACCTTATCTCTTAATTTTGCTGTATAAAACTGTATCTGGGCAATAGCCCAGGGCCTTTGGTCACTGCAATGCTTCAGGCAATACAATCTCTCTGGACAAGCATACCATTGGTCTCTCTTGGTCTCTTTATCTCGAACCCTTGCGGCGACTGAGGCAGCGCCGCAGCTCGGACCGTGCTAACCCAGACGCTGCCTGGTAAGCCCAGGGCAGCGGGACCGCGGAAAACCCCGGCCCCGAGAGGGGACAGCTAGCCGGAGGGTCCCGGGGGGCCGGGGAGGGACGGGGGGCAGCGGCGAGTAACCCCCGAGAGCAAAGTGGCGGTCGAAAGAGAAGCAACAAGTGGCGCACCAACGTTGGGCTTTGCACTGGTCTGAGCAAGCGTTCCCCAGCCGTCGTGGACAGTGCACTGGCTAGGAGCTTTTCCAGACACCGCAGTGTCACCACGAGCTGCAGAGCGGAGAGCGGTGTGAATAAATCGCTACGCAGGCTGTCGGCTCTGCGGGGAGAAGCTCTGGGATCACGCTGGTGGTGTGAGGCACTTGCCTCTCCACACAGCCCAGCGGGACTGTTGCCGTGGAGACAGACGCCGATTTCTGTCCGGTGAGGTCTCCATGGGTCGGACGGCACCTCTCCACACCCGGGAGAGTGCCCGGGGTTCGGGAACCGTTGCTGCAGTGGTGTCTAAGGGACGGCGGTGGGTGAGTCTCGGTACTGGGGGGCAGGGGCCCGGCCAGGAGACATCGGCTCCTGTGTGCCCGTGGGGGGACACGCCAGCGCGCAGGCATGACGGGAGTCTCCGTCGTAGCTTTAGAACTTTGGGTTTGCTGCAGTAATTGGTTGAGATTTGCTGTGAAGCCAGCCATGGGTGTTAGGCTGACTACACAGCAGAAAGAGATTTATAAACAAGTTCAGGAGCCCCTGCTGAGTGCAGGTGTCAAATTTCCTAAGAGCCTTGTAAAAGAGTTTGTCAGATGGTTATCAGTAAGTGTTCCAGAGATAACAGAGCAAGTAGTGAGAGAAAGACGATTTTGGAAGCGTGTTGGTGCAGTGCTGAGTGAAAGGACAAAGGCAGGAGATCCCTCAGTGAAAGAAGGTTTTATGAGAATGTTTTTGGTCGTTTACGATGTTGTGAAAGAGAGTGCGGACACTCAGGGCGCCCAGGGAGCAGAAAAGCGCCCTGTCGCGTCCCCGGTGCCCCTCCGCACCCCCTGCGGTGAGAAAACTAACTGTGCAGATGTAGATTTAGTTTCTAACCCTTCTCCGCCTCCTGCTTTTGCTCCCACAGCTGAAAATCCATGCTTTGCACCCCCCATCCCCCCCGTGCAGCCCCCACAAGATGGAGGCGGCCACGCGGTTTTCCCTTCTCTATCCCCGCATTCCCTGCTCCCTGTGCCAGCCCAGAACACGCCCCCAGCCCTCGCATTCCCCCCTCCGCCTGTCCCTGACCCCAACCCCTCCTCCCTTGCGGCGGTTCAGCCCACATTCCAGCCCCCGGTCCAGCCCTCAGCTCCTCCTCTCGCAGTTCCATCACCACCCCCTGTCCCTGTCCCTGTCCCAGCCCCGCTCCACGCAGCCCCGCCGGCTGCGGCCACTCCCTCACAAGCCGGCCCTCCTCCTCCTCCCCCTCCCTCTCCCGGTCTCCCTGGCAACGGCAGCGCCCAGGCTGTCAGCCGGGAAGTGCTCAGAGAGACCGAGCCTGCGTTCTTAGCCCCTGTGATTTATAATGCCAGGGGACAGAACGCCAAATGGGAGCCCCTTTCGTATGATAGTATTAGGGAACTTTGCAAAACGAAGCGTGAGTTTGGGGAAAGAAGTGAATTTTTTAAGAGCATTTTGAAAGCTACGCTATGCTCCAAGACATTTGTCCCCGCTGATTTGAAGCGTCTTTTCAGTTGCTTGCTCCCTCAGTCTGAGTTTAGATTGTGGGAAAGAACGTGGAAAAGACTTGCAGCAGATCTCCTCCCAGAGATTCTGCAAAGTCCAAGCCTTTCCACAGATATAGAGGATGAGGAAATCACTTTAGAACATCTAGTGGGTGAGGGTGATTGGAGCCAAGCTGAAAAGCAAGCAGCAGGCATTCCCAGAGCAGTGTTAGACCTGTCCAGGGATGCAGCAGAACGTGCATTTTTTAATATGCCTTCTAAAGACCCTATTGTCTCATATACCGCTTTAAAGCAGTCTGTTTCAGAACCATTCATGGATTTTGTGGATCGAGTGCGAGCCTCTGTGGAAAAAAGGGTGCAAAATCCAGAGCTCCAAGACCAACTTACATTAGAACTGGTCACCACAAATGCAAATGAAGTCTGTCAGCGAGTCATCCTGGCTCTTCCATCATCGCCTCCCCCCACACTCGATCAGCTCATCAAGGAGTGCACCAGGAAAGCTATGCTGATGACAGAGGACTCAGTGATAAAGCCACGGGAAAGGGTGTTTGCTTCAGCAGCAGCAACCCCCAGGACTCCTGGGTTCAAAGGGCCTCCTCGACAAGGGGGGAAGGTGGGAGGGGGGGGAATCATTTTCCTTTATACTGGCAGAGCAAATTATATCTTTTTCAGAGTTAGTTCACTTTGTTGTATGATTTTATCTCTCTTTCAGACTAGCAGAATGTAAATTTCCACATTCCTGCTCATCGTTTGGTTCCAGGGAATGGTCATCTACCCTTCCACGGTGGATGCATGGATTGTTCCACAGCCCAAGAAAAATGTGTGGGTCACGCTAGCCCAAGCCTTGCAACAGGATCATATGTGTTTGTCCACTGCCTCAGCAGAAAATCCAATGTCCACATGTTTAATAGGGGTTCCAAGTAAGGGGGATGAGTTTCCAATTGATCTGGTCCGTTTGCAAAGCAGGTGAACGAAAATAAAATACCTAAAGGTGCAGGACAAGTTGAAGCACAAGTGCGAAATCCCCTCATTTTGTGGCAAGGGTGGGTTTCACATTTGCCCCCTGCCGAGAGAGAGCCCCAGGAATTAGAACTCCTAGGCTCTGCAAAAGCTGAATTTTGCATTCAATTTGATTTTTCCCCAACCAAAGAAGTAAAATTATATGAGCATGTCAAACAGTACAAGGTAGAATTCAGAGCAGGTCAATGGTGCACAGCTGTCTACAAGCTGAAATTTGCATCCACCACTGATTTCCGTCCACGCAAGCTGGACAAGGGAATGTTTCTTATCTGTGGGGACAGAGCATACCCAGGAATCCCATCTCGTCTTATTGGAGGTCCATGTACTTTTGGGCATCTGACCCTTGCTTCCCCCAACATGACCCAAATTCCAATTGGGCAAGCAAAAAGTGGGAAAAAAATTACTAAGCGGAGTGCAAGCCAATTTGACGAACATTGTGATGCAGAAATTTATCATTGGGCAAAATCCAAAAGAGTTGCTGTCTCTGTGTTTTTACCATGGGTTGCAGCAGCCAAAGCATTGAGTGAATTAGGCAATCTAGAATGCTGGGTGACCAAGCAGGCAAATTTAACATCAGCAGCCCTGAGTGACCTCCTGGAAGACAAGGAAATAACCAGAAAGGCTACCCTCCAAAATAGGGCAGCTATTGATTTCCTGCTGTTGGCACATGGTCATGGATGTAAAGAATTTGATGGGATGTGTTGTTTTGATCTGTCATCTAAAGGACAGAGTGTCCACTCGTCCATTCAGGAAATGAGAAGCCTCATTGGGAATGTGAAGCAAGAAAATGAGGATTGGTTTAAAAATCTGTTCAAAGACTGGGACCTTTCTGGGTGGGCAGTGTCTCTTTTAAAAGACATCTTTTACTTTCTAGTTGCATTGTTTTTAGTTCTGTTAGCATTTGGGATTCTGAAGCGGATCGTCTCCAAGGTCATCACCTCGAAGCCGAAGGCTTCCGCGCCGGTTTTCATCGCTGCTGCTGCCATGGAAAGCGATTGGTGGGAAGACGACAAGCAGAAAGACACTGCAGTTTAAGAGCCACAGTTTACCTTCTCCCAAGGCATTGTTCATCTTAGTAATTGAAAAGCGGGGAATTGTTGCAGTCATGCTGGCATGGTAGCGTGGAGGAAGGTTTTAGAAAGGCCTTGGGAATGGTAAACTGAGGAAAAGGATACATTCATGTATGCCCCATTATATTAGAAAGGCCTTGGGAATGGTAAACTGAGGGAAAAGATACATTTATGTATGCTCCACTGTTTCGGGAAAGTCCCGCTTCAGCATTCCTCTGTAGACCCCCTTCTCCCCACCCCTGAGCAGTTCCCATTGGACCTGGCCCCTGGGGTGGTTCTGATGTGCCTTAGCTGAACACTGTCTCTATTGTTTAAGACCTTATCTCTTAATTTTGCTGTATAAAACTGTATCTGGGCAATAGCCCAGGGCCTTTGGTCACTGCAATGCTTCAGGCAATACAATCTCTCTGGACAAGCATACCATTGGTCTCTCTTGGTCTCTTTATCTCAAACCCTTGCGGCGACTGAGGCAGCGCCGCAGCTCGGACCGTGCTAACCCAGACGCTGCCTGGTGAGCCCAGGGCAGCGGGACCGCGGAAAACCCCGGCCCCGGAGGGGACAGCTAGCCGGAGGGTCCCGGGGGGCCGGGGAGGGACGGGGGACAGCGGCGAGAAACCCCCGAGAGCGAAGTGGCGGTCGAAAGAGAAGCAACACCCAGGAGTTCCCTATCTCTGATCTCTCCACTTTTGGGGTTCCAGAGGTTTCCTTTCCTTGGGATGATGGGAGTCCAATGGCTCCAGGGGTTCCCCCTTCTCAGGTGTCTTGCTTAGGGATGATCCTGGGGCTGTTGGGGCTCCATGGGGTCCCTTCTCCCCTGATGCTCTACTCTGAGATCCCAGAGGTCCCAGACGTTCCTCCTCTCCAGGCTCCCCCCCTTTCCAGCCAGCCGGGGGTCCCCCAGCTCCAGGATCGCCCCTCTCTGCTCTCCCCACTCCGGGGGTCCCAGGGGTTCCCCTCCTCTGCTCCCCCAGGGGTCCCCAGGACCAATGTCCTCCCCCTGGTGACACTGGGCAAGGGCCACATGGACTCCCAAAGATCCCCCAGGGGGCTCAGCTTTGGGGTCCTGCAAGATCCAAACCTACACACACACAGGGAAAAAAACCTCCCAGGGTATATTTGGGCCTCCCAGACGACATCTGGGGCTCAATTCCACAATCTGCAAGCTCCCAGCACACCCCAATAAAAAAACCCTCTCAGGGACCCCCCGATATATTTGGGGCGAGCTCCCCCTCCCCTCTCACCTGCAGGATGAGCTGGGGGCGATGGTCCCGGGGCCAAGGGTGCTGCGGCCTCAGGGGGCACTGGAACCTCCTGTTTCTCCTCCTTTTCCTGCTCCTGATCCTCCTCTTCCTCCTCCTTTTCCTCTCTCCCTCCTCCTCCTCCTTCCTAATCCCACCTCCTGCCCAGTTCCTGCCTTCTGTATATTTCGAGTGCAGCACCTTGCTTGTTTTTAGAGCGAGAACAAAGATCCCAGCGGGAACACGGCTTGCTGGCTTTAGTCAGAAGTAGCGGTGACTAAAGGTCCTGTTTCCTCTGCTGTGCTCCCGTCCTTGTTCCTCCTCAGTGTTCAGGCTGGGCTATGGGGTGTCCCTGTTTGCTGCATTTTCAGAGCTCCTCCTGGAGCCTTTGGGCAATAGGCTGTGCCCTGGGAGGGTTCTTTGTGCTCCTTTGTGACCCAGGAGAACCTTCCGGGCGGTTTCTGCGTGAGCTGCTGCTGTGATGTCACAGGAGCACTGCCACGTCCCCGAGGTGCTCCCGTGGCTGTGGGACACGGAGGCCTCAGTGTCCCCAGTGGCTCTGGGCACTGCTCCTTGCCGGAGGATCCTCCTGCCCGAGGCATTCTCAGCACCAGCCCAGCCCTGACGAGTGTCCTTGTGTGCTTGCAGGGCTGCAGTCTGCAGACGTGTGCAGTGCAGCCAGAATGATCCAGCACGTGGCTGCTGCAGTTTGCACGCTGTACTCTGTGGCTTATTCGGGATATTTTTTAACCCACTTGGCACGTAAGTCGAGGTTTTCTCTCGGTGCTGTGGCTTTGGGCTTGCTGTGTGCTTTCTGTTCTTCCTCTGGACCCGAGCTGACTTTGTAACCAAATGGCCATGAAGGCACCATTGCTTTGGGAGAGCTCCTGCCAGCAGCTGCAGCTGAAAAAGGGGGTGTCTGCAGCCAGCGGGGCGTGCACAGCATTTGCAATGAGCCCTGGGGGGTTCTGTTCCCTCCAGCGGGGAGTCTGTGGCAGCAGAGCCGGGAACTCCCTGCCCAGCCAAGAACTGACCCAGCCCAGCATTTTGTGCTGTTCTCTTGCTGTGGGAAGGGACTGTGGCTCCTGGAGGGACGCTGGGAAAGCAAAATGCTCTCTCGGGGTTGACTTGCACTGTGGCATTTCCCACCACAGGCAGTTTTTTCCTGACAGCATCTGGTTCATGTTCCCTCTCCCGTTGCAGGGCACCTCATGTGTGGATTCCGAGCAGCTCCTCCTCCGGTGAGTGGGAAAGGAACCTTTGGTGTTTGGAATTGTGCAGTAAACTGTGAGCTCGGCGTGTGGCAGCTGAGTGCCAGCCTGGGAGGCTGAAGGAAAGTTCCTGTCAGAGTCTTTGCAGCAGCAGCAGCAGCAGCAAAGGGATCCCCAGCAGATTTCTCCTTTTCTGCTGCTGAGCTTTTGAAGAGCTGCAGGTCTGGTTTTGCAGGCAGAGGATTGCTTGCTGGCTTTAGCCACAGTGGAATATCGTTTTCCCAACAATAAGTGGCAATGTCGACTTTAGCCCATTGTTAGTTTGAAGGACTCCAAACCCAATTTCTGCTTAGTGCAGCTGGATGTGCAGCTGAAGGCAAATAAGGTGATCACTGAGATAGAACTTCCCGTCCCTCACGCTGCCATCTGTCCACAGGGCACAAAAGCAGCACCAGCCCCTCCTCTGGCTCCCTCTGCTTCCCAAGAGGAGGCCAAAGAGGAGGAAGACAGCGGTGAGCTCCCCGCTGTTCTGGGGGACGCTGGTGAACTTCCCTCGGTGCCGGGAGATGACAGTGAACTTCCCGCTGCTCTGGGAGACGAGGGCGAACATCCCGCGCTGTGGGAATACAGCGGCGAGGCTCCCGCGGCGTGGGACAAGGACAGTGGACATCTCCCGGCGTGGGACGAGGGCAGTGGATGTCCCCTGGTGCAGGACGAGGATGGCCAAGCCCCCATGGTGTGGGATGAGGACAGAGGACATCTCCCGCTGTGGGATGAGGACAGAGGACATCCTGTGCCTTGGGAAGAGGAGGGTGAACTCCCAGCATGGGAAGAGGACAGTGAACATCCCCTGGCTTGGAAAGATGATGGCGAACCTGCAGCATTTTGGGAAGAGGACCCAGAACCTCCCTGTGCTTGGGAAGAGGACACTGAACCTCCCTGTGCTTGGGAAGAGGACACGGAACCTCCCTCCGCTGTGGGATCCTGGGCTGAAGGTTCTGACAGCAGCACAGCCCTGCAGCCAGAGGGGAGAGGGGAGTGGTGCCTGGTGCAGCTGAGTACGTCTGCTCTGTTCCTGTGTTCAGAGCAGGGGCTGTGTGTGTGTCTCGGCATCAGCTGCAGCCAGCGTTGCTCTGCAGCTGAATGTCACAGGGGCATTTATTGTCCTTCCCCAGCTGAGACCAAGGGGCTCACGGCCCCAGGGAGTGGGGCTGCATTCTGGCTCTGCTCTGGTGGGGTCTCGCTCTGGGAGGGAGCCTCTTCCACGTGGTTTCTTTCAGGGAACATCGTGAGCGTGGAGGAGCCAGACGAGAAATACCTGGAAGTGGAGCAGATTGGCCAAGGGTAAGTGCACGGCAGCTACTTCTGCACAAGCAGCCCAGGGGCTGTGCTGGTGCAGGATCAAGGGAGAAGTCAGGAGAGCTCCAAACACCTTCAGACACTGGGGTGCCATCCTGCTGTCTCTCAGTCCTGATCAGAATTGAGAACTGTGGTCAGAAGGAGCCGTCACAGGCCCCTGAGGCCGGCAGTGTCCTGCCTGCAGCAAGGAGCAGGACCTGGGAGATCTTCTGTGTCTGGAACTGGATTGCCTAAAAGAGCCACTCACCATCTGGAGACTGTCAGACAACAGCTCTCAGGGAGATTTCTTTCAAGTATTTTGCTTCATAAAATATCTTCCGGTCAGAATTAACAACCTAAAGGTTTAGAAACAGGAACCGGAGATGAACTAATAAGTGCTCTATTCTAGCACAGCTCGTAGAGCCCATACATTCAGCAACAGACACAGAGCTGATGCACTCTGGGGGAAAATGCATCACCTGCCTGATGGCAGGGCCCTTGTGGATCCTGCAGGTCTTAGGCAGGAAATGGAAAAGGATGAAATGCATTCTTTTCCAGTTCTTTAGACACCCATTGCTCACAACAGGTTTTGAACTAAAGCAATTAAGTGTGGACATTTGGGATTTGCTCCAGCCCAATTCCTTCGTGTTGGGTCTCAGTTTTCTCTTGCACACCTGGCATGGCAGAGGGCTGGTGGCTGCTGCGCTGTTGTTGCAAGGGTCGATGCACCCAGGTGTTTGTGAGCGCTGCAGGCAGCAGAGATCTCCTGTCTGGGTTAGCTTTCACTCCCAGGGCCTCAAGCACTGCTTCTTTCTTCTCTGCTGTTTTGTCTCCAGGGCTTTCGGAACCGTTTCCAAAGGACTCGACAGGGCCACCGGAGGAGAGGTCAGTGCCAACACGCCCAGCACGTCTGGCAGCTCTCCAGGGCTCTCCCCTCTGCTGGGAGCTGTGGCTGCAGCTCTGGGGGCCAGCAGAGCTTTCCTGCACAGGCTGCTCCTCTGAAGGCAGAGCAGTGTCAGCCTGCAGAGCACAGCTGGGACACACTTGGTCCTTCTGGAGTGCCCAAAGGGATGCAAGGAGGGCAGCAGTGTCTGTCAGAGCAGGACATGCTGGCTTGCTCTTCATATCTAAAAGTGTGAATGGATCAGTGTTGGAGACTGAGGCCCAATTTATCTTCACCCCAGCCGCAGACAGGAACACTATTTAGCAGTTTTTCCATCCTGCCTTTCATCTTCAAAGGGTACCTCAAGGCCTAATTAGGGTGAGATCCTGCTTGGGCTCAATTTGGGACTTTAGTTCCACTTCAGCTGTCCACAGAGAGAGAGGGACAGAAATGAGAAGATGGATGTCCAGAGCAAAGCTCTCTCCTAAACTCTGCAGTTGTGTTTGGGTCTGGGGTCAGTGACAGCCTGTGACAGGGATCACCTGAGCAATGGATGTGTGTGTTTGCTTTGTTGTGCAATCCCAAACAGAGCAGCTGCATCTGAAATCATGACCAAATCCCATGGAATTGCTAAAGGGTTCCCGGCTGTTTTGCTCTGTTTTCACAGAACCAGAATTACCTCCTGCTTGCAAAATGTATTTGAATAATAATGAGAGTGTTGAGGCTATTTGAGAAGACTGTAGGTGCAGAGAATGTGGTTAGAGCTGGGAGGCTGACAGCTGAGGGGCCATTTCTGCAGAGCTTGCAAGGCCAAATGTCTCTGGCCATGTGTCCTGTAAGCAGCCCCAGCAAGCTGAGCAATGGGCTGTGGAAATGGCCCTTGCTGAGCTCTGGTGCCCATCCCAGGGCAGTTTGGCACAGCCCGGCTCCGTCGCTCCAAAAAGCCTCGCCCCGTGTTGGCTGTGGCCTCCTGCCACAGACTCCTCCAGTTAAAGGTCTGCAATGTCCCCTCAGGTGGCCATAAAGAAAATGAGTCTCAGAGGGCAGAACAGGGAACGCGCTGTGAATGAGCTCCTGCTCCTGAAGGACAAGAAGAACCCCAACATTGTCAACTCTTTGGACAGGTGAGTGCTCCAGGCCTCATCCCGTGCACGGGCCCTGCCTTAACCTTTCCTGGCAGCCGTAGTCTGTAGCCTGTTTTGAAAATGCCTGACCCAGCCGTATCTTCCCAAAACAGCAGCCTGGCAGTTCGCTCCCTCCGTGTGCCTTGGTTGCTTTGGTTTGGTTTTTCCTTCATTGACCCCGTTTTCTGTGTCTTACAACAAGTGCTGATAAACCACAGCAGAAATTATTTCCATTGGCTTCTTCTTCCCAGCCCTTTTGCATTGCTGCAGATGCCAGGAAAACCAGGGCCTTGTTTGCACAAATGCCTCATTTGCCCATTTTTCACTGGCCTTGCCTGTTTCTGAAGGGACTTTCTGAAAGGTTTTCTGATTGCTTTTGTCCCAAGTGCTGCATGGCCTCCTCCCCTGGATAACCCTGGGGGTTGTGTTGCCTTGTTCTGCAGGGAATGGTGGAACTGATGAGCTCAGAAGCTGAACCAGCTGGGGGCCAGTGTTGTGGTTCCACACTGATCTGGGCTGTTGCTAAACTGCATTTTTCACCTGCTTGCCATCTAAGGACTCTCCTTTCTCACAGGTGTCTCTTCCTTTAGACTGTGCAGATTCCAAGGACTCTGCAGCCTCGCAGGAATGTCTCTCCATGGGATTCTGTCCTCATGGACAAGTGACCTGGAAACAAAACTCCACTCCAGGCTTTTCCATGGGGGAATTGAGCACTGCACATTCATCTCCATGCCACTGCTTTCCTCTTCCAGCTTCCTTGTTGGCGGAGATCTCTGGCTGGTGATGGAATACATGGATGGAGGAACTTTGCAGGACGTTGTCAGACAGACACGCATGGCTGAAGGAGAGATGGCAGCTGTCAGTCGGGAGGTGAGGGATCCTGCCTGTGGCTGCCACGGCTTGGACACGATGGTCCTTCCATACAGGCATGAGAACAGGAGTGGCTCCATGCTCAGGGCTCTGTTTCTCTGTTGTTTTTATGAGCTGGAGAAGAAAGAGCCTCTGCAGTGAACGGCCTGCCAGCATTGCTGCACTTCTGCTCTGTTCTTGCTCTCTTTCCTGCTGTTGTGGCACTCTCTGTCTGTTCTGGATTTGATGTGCTGTTCTCAGCTTTGCCCTGAACCGTTTGCCTGGAGCCTGTCTGCTCTGCACTCCTGGCCTGTCACAGCAAAGCTGCTGCTGGCAGAATTCGGACCTGTCCTTTCTTGTGTGATAGATTCCGGCCATTGGTTTTTGTCCTGGTGTTTCTTGTTCTCTCTCAGTGCCTGCAGGGCCTGGATTTCCTCCATGCGAACCGGGTGATCCACAGAGATCTGAAGAGCTCCAACATCCTCCTGGGCATGGCCGGCTCTGTCAAGCTGGGTGGGTGTTCCTGGCCAGGCACGGCGCTCCCGGGTGCGGCTGTGGGGCTGCTTCCCAGTGCCGGCCAGAGCCCCACAAGGGCTGCTGGGGGCACTGCCCAGCCCCTGCTGCCAGCTGAGAGCGGCTGCCCCTGCAGAGAGCTCCGGAGAGCAGTAGGGTGCCAGGGGTGGCTTTGCTCTGGGTATGGCCCTGCCAGAGGGGCAGGAGTTGGAATCTAAAGCTTCAAGGGAATCAGTAAAAGCCACTGCACGAAAGCTGAGGGTTTCTTTAAGGGTCCAGTTCCACCTTCCCTTGGCTACAGCCCTGAGCACTTTTCCAGCTCACTTCACTACTGCATTCTCAGACTGAGAGTGGGGAGTCTTGGTGCTTGGTTTCCTCATTCCAACTGCCTTTGACAGTGTTTGTTTCTGTCCTCAGCTGATTTTGGCCTCTGTGCTCAGCTCAGCTCTGAGCAGGACCGGCGCAGCTCCATGGTGGGCACTGCTCACTGGATGGCCCCAGAAGTTGTGACCAGTTCTCCTTATGGCCCCAAGGTGGACATCTGGTCCTTTGGCATTGTGACCATCGAGATGGTGGAGGGAGAACCTCCTTACTTCAAGGAAACGAGGGCCATGGTAAGAGGCAAATTCTCCAGGGGCTGCAGAGCCCTGTGAGCACAGGGTGACCCTGCACTGGGAGCAGCAGCTGGAGGTTTCTGCACCTGGGGAAGGGAATTCCCAGAGCACTCGGGCCTCAACACAGACAAATATTCTGCAGTCTCCAGCAACAATTTGCTTTGGGATTTATGCTGTTGCAGCTCTTCTGGCTCTGAGGATGACCTGAAAATGTGAATCAAGTGCATCAGCTCTTTCCAATGGTTGTGGCAGCACCAGGGTTTGGGTTTTTTGGTTGGCATAGGAAAATGAGCTGTGAGCAGCATCTCTGCCAGGGAGGAAAGTGCCCCTGGAGCTGGGGCTGAGAACCCGGGGTCGCTGTGAGCACCTGTGGGTGGGAAGGAAGCTGGCAGAGCGCTGAGTTTGCTTTTCCTGCAGGCTCGCGCTCTGATCCGGCACAACGGGACCCCGCAGCTGCAGGAGCCCCGGCGCCTGTCGGCTCTGCTGCGGGACTTCCTCGAGTGCAGCCTGGAGCCGGACGAGGAGCAGCGCTGGTCTGCCCAGGAGCTGCTGCAGGTGAATGCCGAGCAGCTGAGGGGAAGCAGCAGCGCCAGGGAGGGGTTTTCTGCTGGGGCCCCTCCGATAGTCTCCAGCCTCGCTGCGTTCCACACGCAAAGCAAGCAGAATCCTCGCCGGGTTTGGCTTGGCAGGGTCCTTTCGAGGGCATCTGCCCCTGGTGCCCCACAAGGAGCAGGGCCACCTTCAGGCAGGTCCGGTGCTCAGAGCCCTGCCTGGCCTGAGCTTGGATGTTCCCAGGGAGGAGGCACCTCCCACATCCCTGGGCACCTTCTGTCAGTGTTTCCCCACTCCTGGCAAAAAGATTCTGCCTTAGATCTAACCTGAGCCTGCTTCCCTCTCCTGAGTTTCTGACCATTTCCCTTTGTCCTGTTGCAACAGAGCCTGTGAGAAAGTAACAGTTCATTTCTTTCTTTTTTATCCTTTGGGCAGCACCCGTTTTTATCATCAGCCAAGCCTCTCTCCAGCCTGACCCCTCTGATCACCGCAGCAAAGCAACTGAGGGAGCAGCGGAGGAGATGAAGCACTGGAGGACAGCTGTTAGTTACAGTAGTTAGTTAGGACAACTAGTTAGTGATGGTAGTTAGCAGTGCTAGTTGGTTATGGTAGTTAGGACAGCCTGTTTGTTACAGCTCTTATGACAGCCTGTTTGGTATGGCAGGTTTTTGAATAAAAACTCTCTTAAACCTCAACTCCCTTGAGGTGTCCCTTCCTCCTCCCTCCGTGACTCGGCTGCCCGGAGCAATGTGAGGGGAGAGCGGGCCCAGCCTGGCCCAGAGCTGAGCCCCAGCAGAGCCCTGGCAGAGCCCAGAGCAGCCTCGGATCTGCAGAGTCAGCCTGGGAGGAGGCGCTCGGAGCCTTCTGGGCTGCACCCGACTCTTGGTTACAAACTGCGTGTGCTGGAAAATGCCACCGGCTCTGCCAGAGGGCAGAAGGGGCCCGGGGAAGGCCCCAGTGCTCCCTGCAAGGGAAACACCTGCCCTGGGTTTGTTATACAGAACTATGTAGTTGGTGGCTTTTGCTCTTATGTCTTGACTTCTGCAACTTATTCTTAATCACAACGATTTTGATACAGTACAGTTTGTAATCACTTTTAACTGCTTTTGCTGTAATATAATTTGTCAGCTTTTTGTGGCCAATGCCCTGGCCCCTGTGTAGCTCATATCCTCAGAACTTCATTCATGGCTGATAGTTTAGTTTGTGCACAGTGTGAAAAACATACATACTAGTTTTGGCTATTGCAAAATATTGAACTGGATGCCATGTGTCATGCATTAGAATGTTAACTTTTGCAGAAATAGCTGTAGTTGTGAAATAATAACTAATGCTTTTATTTTTGTAACTAACTGACAGTAATAACTCAGAGGTATTTGTGAAACAGCCAATGTTGATTTAAATACTTGTAGAAGTAGCTAAAACTGTCTGTATGGCCAGATAACATTTAAGGAACGGGTGTGCTGAGGACCCTGCCGCTGACCCTTTGACTGTCAGGAACTGTCTCCTGCTGATGTGGAAACCCAGGTGTCCCAGGGTGAGGTTCTGGTGTTTGTATCCCCAATCGTGGGTTCTGTTCATGTTTGATATTCTGTTCTGTGCTCTCAGAACTGACTCTGAAAGTGAAGGTTTGTTTTGTCTTGTTATCAGCTGGCTCACCTCCCCCCATGGTCTGTTCTCCACAAGAAGCTTGTGTGGGCTGGCTTGGCTTGCTTTTGCTGGCTTTGTTTGCTTGCTCTTCCTTCCGCTCTTGCCTTTGCTTTTTTCTGTTAGTTAGTTTAACTAGGCAGTCCAATTCTTTCCCTGGACTGTTTCTTTCCCTTTCCTTCTTCTGAATACCATCCAACCTGCTCTGGACTGGGACCTGGGAACCCCGAGGAGCACCGGGAGCCTGCGCTCTGTGATCTGCAGCAGCCATCCCCAGTGCCCAGAGCAATCCCCAGCGCCCAGACCCGGGCGACCACCCCCAGGAGAGACTTTCTGGATTTGTCATCTCTGCAGAGTGGTGAAAGAGTTTTGTTGTCATCTGGTGTTGTTCATTTTTTTTTTAGTGCTGGGGAGTGTTTTGTTTGTTAAATAAACAGGTTCTTTTCCACTTCTCTCAGAGAAAATTCTTCCCAAATCAGGTGGGTGGGGAGGAGCCGTGGGGGTTTGTTTTCTGGGGGCTCCTTCCAGAGGAGGATCTGGGGGATTTGCATTCCAAGAGCACTCAGGGTTGCGGATTGAGGTTATGCCCAAGGGGATCTGGGGTTGGACAACACAGCAGGACTGAAGGTTAAAAATGTCCAAGGGGATCTGGGGTTGGAAAACAGTAACACCTAAAATTCTGCTGGGTTGAGAGACATCCAGGATTAAACCTGCTGGGTTGATGGATTAACATTCCATGAGCACTCAGGGTGTAGATATGTAATGTAGACTGTTTGAAAGTAAAAGGTACCTTGTTGTATGTGAGAGTGAGTGAAAAATAAAAGTGAGTAAATGTAGATTAATGGAAGTATATATAATGTAGATTGTTTATTTTGAGCTTTACTTTATCTCCTTGGAGGGAGGTGGATTGTGTTGAATGGTATTGTGAGAGAAAGGACTTTTTGAGTAGTTGAAAGAAGATGGTATTCTGGTTGTTAGAGAAAGTGGGAAACAGAGGCAGAGGACTTGTGAAGAAATGTGAGGAATGGACTATCACATCTAAAATGGACAACACCAAAATACACCAAAGGAGTGTTGAAAAGGACTTGCATAGAAAAATCAGCAAAAAGGAGTGACAAGGGAAACAGAGGGCAAGCCTGGACTGAGCACTGTACTCACCAGTGAGAAGATCACACGTACCTGCTGTGGGCAGCAGCCCCACAGGCAGGGGAGGTGGGGGTATAAGCCATGCCAGACCTCTGTCATTCCTGTTTCTGTCTCTCATTTGTTGTCTTTTCCCTTCTGAGATAGCAGCAAGATCGTGTCACAAATGCTACAGAAAGTATCACATGGAAAGAAACCAAAGTTCCTTTTTGTTACACACACCCATGTCAACAGCCACTGTTATAACCCATCCAAATTAAGTACCTGCAGGCAAAATGGGGAAAAACTGCAGTGTACCAGAATAGGTTGGCTTTAGACTGTTTATTGGCTAATGAAGGGGGTTTTTGTGGAAAGTTTAATATATCAGACTGTTGAAAATAGATGACAACGGGGAGGTCATCCTAGAAAAAAACAACCCAGACACCAATCCAAAAATGGGAAAACAATGTTAAAAACTAACTGGTGGGGTAATGTATTGAGGCTGGGATGGTGGAAGAAATGGGGATTCTTCCTTTTATGTGTTACAACTGTTATAAATGAAAATTTGTCCAGCCAAATTAACATGAAAAAATAAAATATTTATTTTGCAATCAAATTCTATCTAGGCCAGCCACAAGGAAAGAACAGAGCCGAGCCCGGGGTCGGCCCTGGGTGTGCAACAAGGAGTCAGCCTCAGCACAGGTTTTCCTCTAAGCCCACACACCTCCATCCTGGCACAAGCGGTTTTTATAGGGAAAATTCTGCCTGAGGCCAAGATTTTGGCAGTCAGTCTTCTCTTCAGAGTCCACATGTTAATAAGATTTTCTGCTTTGGTGATGAGGGAGAACAATTCAGTGTCCGGAGTTTGTTGAATCCCTTGATGAAATTTACAGGAGGGAAGGCTGCATTCACCTGTGTCTGCCCAAGGATTTCCATTATATCCATCTCGGGTCCTTCAGGCAAGGATCAGCACCGGGGGTTCCTGCATCTCCCCAGCCATGGCCCATCTCCTGGGGAGCCGCACCTTCTTACTTGTAAATCAGTTTCCAATATACACCCGGTCTCACCTGCGAGGGTGGGGGGGAATGCTTATACAAACGTGTAGAGTGTTAGAGTGTTCTAACAAATCTAACAAATATTCAATGTCACATATATAATATTAGAAATGGCGCCAATTATATCTGCTACATATAACAGTATGGTAAATGTAGCTTTGTAGATAAAATGAAGCTTTAGTAGTAAAAAAGAAACTATGTCTGTGTGTGTGTGTGGGGGGGGGGGGGGTTAAGGAATGAGATACTCGCTTCAAGGAACACACAAATTCTCCAGAGAAGAGCAATTTATGGTTTTCTTATTAGAAGAAGCTGATTTCTTCACGCCTTGCTCAGACTCGAAGACCCCGTGGGGATTAAAGAAAGCAGTTGAAATACAACAGAGTTTTTTGTTTCAAATAGAATGTATGCATAACCATGAAGGATATATGAATATGCAACAGTGTATTGTTTTAGGGATGATTCTTTCATTCACAAGATACATTCCTCTTGGTTTAAGTGCCTGAGAGCATCTGGACCTCAGATATTCTTTCCTTTTTATTGTCTTGTAATTGTCCTAACTCTAAATTTTTATTAGTCTAATTATATTCCTATTTTTTTCACCATTTTAATATTATTAAACTTTTAAAATTCTAAAAAACAAGTGATTGTCATTTTTCACAAATTCCTATCAGGAGACAGAGAAACAATTTATCATTTCAATCGCATCATTTGATTACAAGCTGTCCTCGGAATAAGAACCAACCAGACAGCTCCAGCTCCTGACCTTCCTGCCGACCAAGCCACTGAAATGAGGAACACAACATTTCACCAGGGGATGGGATCAGATTATCTGTTAGCAGAAAAAAAAGCAGTTTGTGGAAAACTAAATTACTCAAACTGATGTTGGCAAAGAGATGACAAGGGGAAAGTGTTGAAAAAGATAATTAAGGAAATAGGAAAGCAGTTTCTGTATTGGTCCAAGCAAGGAAAAGATGGGAATGGGACACGGTTTCTTGGCTCCCCGGCAGACCAGGGGTTAAACGTTGGGTGTCTCCTGGATTGTCCCCGGAAAGAGCCCATCTCTGCAGAGACACCTTTTTTCATTTGTAAATTAGGTCTTTCTTTCTCTGCCAACTCTGGTTTTCCAGCCCTGGCTGCAGCCACCGGTCATATAAAACTTTAAGAATCTTTTTCTACAAGCACAACTGACTTAATGTATATTTTACATAAGCACAAATTATTCCATAACATATATTACAATGAGGCCGCAGAGATCCCCCTGCAGGTCCCTGGGGATGCAGAGATCCCCTGCAGGTCCATGGGGATGCAGAGATCCCCTGCAGATCCATGGGGATGCAGAGATCCCCCTGCAGGTCCATGGGGATGCAGAGATCCCCTGCAGGTCCATGGGGATGCAGAGATCCCCTGCAGCCCCTGGAGGAGCCGGGCTGGAGCTCGGCGATGCCTGAGAGGAGCTGTGAGCCCGCGGGCAGAGGGGCCCCGCTGGAGCAGCCTGTCCTGGCAGGACTGAGCCCGTGGCACAGTGACCCACGCTGCAGCACTCGGAGGGGGCTGTGCCCAGGGGATGGACTCCGCTCCGAGAAGTTCCTGGAGAAGTCTCGGCCGGGAGAGAGCGCAGGGTGCAGCAGGGAACGACTCCTGTCCCTGAGCAGAGGGAGAAGCCCCGGGGGATGAGCTGAGCATGGCCCCATTCCCTGTCTCCTGCCCTGCCGGGGGAGGAGGTGCAGCTGGGAGCAGGGAGGCGTGGGGAAAGCTGCATTTAAGGCTCTGCACTGACTTCTCCTGCTCCTGCTCCGAGTCTTTGGAGTTTTCTGACAGAAATCTCTCCCCTGCCCCACCCACCCACAGGGCTTCGGGCAGGTCTCCCTTTTCGGGGGAAATCAAAGCGAAGCACTGATGCACTAACGAGGGGCAGGAGAAGTGAGGCTCCTGGGCTTCCCGCAGAGGCGGAGGCACGGGAGGCGCAGGGCCGGGAAAGCCGTGGCGGGAGGCGCGGAGAAGTTTGTTTGTGTGGGCAGCTCAATCCCGGCTCGGCCCGGGCCCGTGCCGGGGCTGTTCCTCATCTCCGGCTTTCCCCTCACGCAGCCCGGGGGCGCCGAGAGCGCGGGGCGAGGCGGGGCCGTGCGCAGAGCCCGCCCCGAGCTCGCTGCCATTGGCCGCCGGTGCCGTCAGTCGCGGTTGCGGCGCGCTGATTGGTGGGAGCGGGGCGCGGCGCGGCCCCGGCGGCGGGCTGAGGGCGGCCGTGGCCGCGCAGCGCCGCCATTGGCCGAGCGGCTGCGCGGGCCCGGCAGCGGCGGCAGCGGCCGGAGCGCGGTGAGGCGGCGGCGGCGGAGCTCGGAGGCGGCCCCGGCGCAGGTGGGAGCCGCGCTGGGCTCTGCGGGGGCTCGGGGCCGGCTGCGGGCGGAGGGGGCGGCAGGGGGCTCCGGCGGCTCGCCGGTGCCGTGTCCGGCCCGTGCCGGCCCCGGGCTGAGGGCGCTGCGGGAGCGGCTGCCCGCGGTCTCCTTCCCGCCGGGGCCGGGCAGGAGCCGCTGCCGGAGCAGCTGGCTCGGCCCGGCTGCTGTGGGTAGGACAGAGGGGCTGCCCCGCGGCCGGGAGCGGGCGGGGAAATTCCCGTCGCCGGAGGTTCGTGTGCCCGGCGGAGAGCGAGGAGTCCTGTCAAAGTGACTTTATTGCCGAGCAGGGGCAGAGGCCGTGGGGCATTTGCCGTGCGCTCTCTGCCGTGGCTGTAGTCCGCAGCCTCCTTTTTATCCTCATTTTCCCGGCCGATCTCCCTCTGCCTTTGCCCACCGGCTGAGTTCCTTGGAAGGTTCCGACTTCCCGATGCGCCTGGAGCCTGTCCTCGTTAATGTGCACCCTCCTTTTGTAGAACAGCCGATATTCATGGCTCTGTTAAGTCTTTGTTCTTCTCCTCGAAGTTCGGGAATGTGGCGGGACTTTGAGCAGCTGTCTGGGTCAATTTGTAACATTTATTGGAAGTGATGGTTTCTCCCCTTATCTATAAGTGCCTGGTCCTATCTCCAGGCAGATTCACTCCTTGACTCTGTTTTGTCCTTCCCGGGTCCTCTTTGGTTTTGGGATTATTCTCGGTGCCCTCATTCCCTGTCCTTTTGTAGCCGTTTGTGGATCAGGAGGCCTGGCTGCCACCTGCATGCCCTGGCTCAGCTGCTGGATGAGCTGCACTGCCAAGGTGTGGAGCATGGTAAAAAGATGAGAGTTGCTGCAGCACAGAAGAGGAGAAGCAGCATTCGTTTGACCCCTGGTCTGCTGGGGAGCCGGGGAACCGTGTCCCATTCCCATCCTTTCCATGTTTGGACCGATACATAAAGTGCTCTCCTATTTCCTTTGTTATCTTTTTTAGCAGTTTTCTCTTGTCATGTCTTTGCCGACTGCAGATTGAGCCACTTTGTTTCCCCCAGACTCCTGTTTTTTCTGCTCACAGATAATCTGATCCCATCCCCTGGTGAAATGTTGTGTTTCTCATTTCAGTGGCTTGGTCGGCAGGAAGGTCAGGAGCTGGAGCTGTCTGATTGGTTCTTATTCCGAGGACAGCTTGTAATCTAATGATGCCATTGAAATAATAAATGGGTTCTCTGTGTCCTGATATTAATTGATTCGGGTCCCAGGGGCTGGTCCATGGTGTTGTAGGATTTGTTCTGATGGTCCTTTAATTCTTTTGCCCATTTTTGTGTGTTCCCTCCATCCGGGGCTGCGTCAATTGACTGCTTTTTTCTAATTACATTATCAAATAGTTGAATTCCAACTGATTTCCTTGAACTTGTTATAGCAACAACCCCAGTGCTCTGATACACCCTGTACAGCACAGACAGTGACAGCAGGTGTTGGAGTGGGCAGAGGGATGATCCCCCCTTATTTTAGTGCAGTTTTCCCAACATTCTCCATTTGCTGTTTCCCTTTGCAGCTTCAGCCGTTTCTGTTGCAGAGTCAGAGATCCTCAGCACGGGCTCTGCCTTCAGCTGTGCAGATTCCATCTGTGCAAGCAGGCAGAGCTTGGGGTGAGGGGCAGAGGGAATCAGCCAATTCCTGCCTCAGGCAAGAAGAGCCAGGTACATTGTCCCCACTTTGCCCCAGCGGTGTTAATTTGAATTTCTAAAGCTCCTTCTGGGTGCCTGGAATGCAGCTTCTCTTCCAGAGGAGCTTCAGCAGCCTCACATGTGCCCCCCCCACAACCTGCTGCTTATTTTTTTTTCCCCTTCAAATCATCCATTTAATATTTGTGACTTAAAGGGTGATCTTTAAATCTCTTCTATTTTTGCGAAGTACAGCCTAAAGGTGAATGTTGAAAAACCCAGAAAAAAATGTTTGTATCTCTTACAGAAACATACACAAAAAATTCCAAGGCAATTCAGTTTTTTTCTACTTCTCCTTGGAGTAAAAATTCATTTTCACATCTCTGACCCAAACATAACCGGCAATATAGAAGAGGGATTATTACAAAAATATACTCTAATTCTCTAAACTTTGCATTGGAACTGCAGGAAAAAGAAAAACTCCACCAATAGGTTTAGTGTTAGAGTCAAGGCATTCCTTGATTCTGGCCAGGATGTGCAACAGAAATAATTCCATCCCCACACAGCCCGGGTGTGCAAAGAAAATTGTTCCATGACATGTGGGTTTTAGTCTATTTTTCCCAAACTGGATACAGTCTAAATGCATTGGTTTAATGTTCTGTAGTTTCAAGTTGTGCAGTTTTTAGTATTTGGTTTCCAGTTGGACCCGGATTCCTTTGCTTGTGCTGTTAATGAGGTGGGAAGTGCTGGATTTCCTTCTCAGCCTTTTGCAGACCAGGTGTCTGCAGCTCTGCCGGGGGCAGTGTCTGGGGTAGGTGTTGGTTGCTGTTTGCTGCTGGGGTTGATGTTTTGCTGCTGGTCGTTGTCTTTGTGGGTATCTTTTGGGCCATTCCCAGTGTGTTGAGGTGTTAAACTCATCTCCACTGAGTGGTGTAACATCCCTTAACAAAACCTTTAACATTTCTTTCCCCAAGGCCAAGGCAAAGCAAGCCTGAGTAGAGAAATCAAAGGTTAACAATGTTCAAGTCTATGAGCTGGTCTATTTTCCATGGATGCACTGGCAGGCAGGGCAGTGTGTGAGTGAGAGCCAGAGTGGAATTGTCCCGGTGTCTCCCCAGCAGCTGTGGCAGTGCAGGCCCAGAGAGCACTGAAGCTGCAGCAGTGGCAGCAAGGGCTGGCCCCGGTGGCTGGAGCTGCCCAGGGAGGGTGGCCAGGCCGAGGATTTCAGCAGAGGAGGTGTGGGCAGGCCCAGGGCCTTGCCCCGCTGTGGAGCCCTGGCTGCTGCTGCGCTGCCTTCAGTGCAGGCTCAGGGGGGCCTCCCATCCTCCTGCTGCAGGCGGGAAGTGCAAATCTCCGGGGCTGCAGAGACCTGGAGCCCAGGCTGAGGGGTCCCCCGTGTTCAGCTGTGCTGGCGGCTGTTTCTGGCCTCGGGGCCCCTTGGCATGGGCCACGCCACTTGGCCACCAGTGGTGCTGCTTTGCACTCCTTAGGCAGAGCCCACGTCCTGCTTGGATGTTGGCAGCAGCAAAGTGCCAAGGCAGGCTCTGTGCCAGCCCAGCTTCCTGGGAGAGAGATTGCACCAGAGACAGGATTCTGGCCACAGACTGCTTTAAATGTGCATCCCTTATCTCCACCCTGCACTAGGTGGAGAATTACCAGAGTAAGGAATTCCCGAGATCAAATGCAAGGGAAATAATTTAGTATCTGCCCTGGGTCTGGCTCTTCTTCTTGCCCAAGCCAATGGCAAAAGCCGTACCCATGGCATCTTGGTTTCTATCCCCAGCTTCCAAAGGTGTTTCTTTCTTTCCCCATTTATTCTTTGTACCCAGCCTGAGCTCTGGGGTTGCCAGGGGTTCTGGAGGTCCCACTGTATTCCTAAAGCTGCCATAAGCCCCTGGAGGATCTTTCCTGGAGAATGAGTTCTGCTTGTCTGAGTCTGTTTCTTCCACAATCCCTTTTATATTAATTACTTCTTTTACAGTTACCTTAATAAGTGATCCAGTGGTTGCTGAGCAGTCAGAATTGCTTTTGCCCCCCTGTTAGGTGAGATGGTGTCACCAGAAGATATTGGAGCCTTCCTGCTCATGGCATTTCAGTGCCAGGCTCTTACAAGCACACACAGCTGTGCTGGTTGAGCTGACCATGGGGGTAACCTGCGCTTTGTCTGATTCCCTTTCCTCAATAACAGCGTGTCGTGGAACTCTTTTCCCTTCTGCTGCCCTTGAAGAGCCATCCACAAAGACATTTTCTGCCTCAGGCCAGGTAATGTCTCCTGAATCTCCCCCAGGCTGGGTCTGGAGCTGTGTCACTTGAATGCAGTGCTGGGTTTCTTCCCAGCCCCTCTGTGGGCTGTTCAAACAGGAGGCTGGGTTAAACCCTTCCCCTGTGCTCAGTTCTGAATCCTCCTGTGCCACTGAACAAGTTTCACACTATAATTACCGAGCACTGCTCATCCATTGCGAGGCTCTTTTGCTTATCAAAGCTTGAACTTGATGGCAGACTGGAACAGTCGGAGATCCTGTTGTCATCAGGTTTTGGGCCTCGGTTCCCGGTGAAGCTGTGGCTGCACAATTTTGCAGCCAATGAGGCCACTCTGGCCACTGGGTGAAACATTTTGGCCCAAGAATTCCTTTGGCATGGCCCTGTTGAACATTCATCTACAATTCCAATTTCTTTTCTGAGTCTGGAAGAGCCCCAGCTGAGGCATTGATATTTTTGGTTGTTCATTTTCCCAAGTTTTGCTCTCTTTCTCCTGTCCATACCACAGCATGGAGGCTGTCTGAGGTTAAAAAGTCCTACAATGTTCTGGCTGGAAAGAGAACCCTTAATCCAGCCTGTGTAATTCCCTGTTAATCCTCCGTATTGTCTCAGCTCGTTTTTGGTCCTGGGAAATGTTACTTCTGAGATTGCCCAGACCCTCTCTGCATCAATCTGCCTGGAATCTTCAGTCCCAGTGTTTCCCAAATATTTAAACTTTTTCTGCATCATTTTCACTTCTTTTTCAGATACTCAAAAGGTATTTTTTAGATAGCAAATTGAGCTATTTCACAGGGGCTTTGTCTACCACTTGTTCTTGTCCTCCTCATTGGAGCCATCTGATTCCCTGACTGGCAGGATAGGAGTGCTGTAGGGAGACATCCCTGGCTCCAAGAGCCCTGCCTTTAGCAGGGACTCCATACCAGGCTGTGAGCCCTTCCTTCCCTGCCCTGGAACAGGGTGTTGCTTTTAGACACCACTTGTCCTGGTTGCTTCCAAGTAATTTGGAGAGGCTCCACATCAAATTTTCCCTGGGGCTGCCCACACCTCTGGGTTCCCTTCAGCACAGGCCTTGCCAGACATTTGACACAAAGGTACAGCAGCAATAGCCTCTGTATCACCTTTTACAATATTACAATGCCACCATCAAATTCCTTCCTGGTTCATAAAAATGACAATAGGAAGAGAAATAAATTAGTTTATTTCAAACCTATCCCTCACAGCTCCTAATAGTGATTAAACAATTGATACCAGCTCAGGTTTCCCATCTATTCCCTTAATAATGAAAACACTCCTTTACAATTTTCCCCCCTAAGGTGTAAGATTTAGAGTGGATGGAGAGGCCCCTGTGTCCATCAGGAGAGGCCTCCTCTGGATGCAGACCCAGCCTGAATGTTCTCCAGGGCTCCAGTGTCGTGGGTCCCCGGTGGGATGGGAGCTCAGAGAGCCCTGACAATCCATGTCCATGCAGGGGTGGACTTGCTCCTGCTGAGGGTGCTGCTGTCTGTGCTTGCAATGTCCTTGTGGGCTGCAGCTGGAGCCCTGACTCCTTCCCAGGGGCTGTTTGGGTGGGCTCTGCCCTGGCCAGGAGGGCAATGCCTCTGCCAGGTGCTTGTGGCCGACCCCGTCATGCCCTGGGTGCTGGGGCCCTCTTGGGCCCTGGGGTTGATCCCTCAGGGGCTGTGGGAACTCTGCCGTGGCCTTTGCCTTCAGCTTGGCCTTTTGCTCATCCCTTCTTGCCTTCAGCTGCTGTGCCCTTGTGCCCAAGTGCTGCAGGGCTTCTTCTGCCACTCCTGCAGCCCGGGTCACTGCCTGTGGGTGCTCATCCTCTGAGAGCTGCTGAGCTTTCTGCAAAACCTTTCCTTTCTGCAGGGACCCAAAGCAAATCCTGAACAGCAAATCCTGATCCTTCCATGTGCACTCTGCATTTCCCAGCTGTTCCTTTGTGTTCCCCGTTGTGCTCAGGGTCCCTGCCCAGCCCGTGTGGCAGAGCCGGTGCCTGTCCTGCCGCAGTGTCCAAAGGCGGCCCCCCCGGCGGGCAGGGCCGGCAGCTCCCCGGGGCCGGGCAGCGGCCGGGGCGTCCCGCAGCCTCCTGGGGGCCGGGGGCCACTGCCGGCCCTGCCCGGGGCTGGTGGGGTCAGGCAGCGCCCGGCGCTGAGCCCCGGCTGCCCCACAGCCCCGGCCCGGCCCCGCAGCTCCCCACAGGCCCCAGCCCGTGCTCCCGGTGCCGCACCTCTGCGCCCGGTGCTGCCGCTGCCAGCGCAGAGAAACCCCTGGCATCCGGACCTCCTGCTTTTCCTCTCCTGGAAACCGGGGATGGAAGGATCTGGATCAGCTGGCAAATTTCGAGAATAAGACCCTGCTGAAAATCATCCCAATCCTGAGTATTTTTCTCCTCCTCTTTTCTGTCATCCTTTTTATTACCACATAGATTCCTCCTGCTGCCTCTTGCTGTAATGATATTGCTGCACACTCCCCTTCACCTGATCCCTTCCCAGCACACCAACACCCTCCATTCCCTTGTTTTCCAAATGCCTTCTCAGTTTCCCTTATTTCCTCCCTGGGTGTCCATGTCCTTAATTAACTGTGGGGGAATGTGCAAACTACCTCAACATTCTCCCAAGGGACCCTTCAGAGACATTTTGGGATCATCATCCCTTTGGCCAGGACCCTCCCTGGCTTTCCCTTTTCTCCCCTCCATGGGTGCCCTGCCATGTTCACTCCCCGAGGATCCCAGGGCACTCACTGATGAGATTTTCAGTGCTCTCTCCCTGCTGACTCTTCCCAGACCCCCTGATGTGTCACTCCTCTGTCTCCTGGTCACTCCCGGGTCCCCAATCAATCTCTGGTGCCGCCACCAGCCAAGGGAGCCGATCACCCAAAGTGGGTGAGGCACCTTCAGCTGCACTCCCTGCCCGCCGCCCCGGACAGTGTTGGAGGACACAGCCTCCTTTTCATCCTAATTCTCCTGGCCACATCTTCCTCTCCCTTTCCGCATTGACTGAAGTACTTGAGAGGTACAGACTTCCCAATCCACCTACTACATACTCCCATAATATGCTCCCTGTTTTTATATAGCAAATGATATTCATGGCTCTGTTAAGTCTTTGTTTTTCTTCTGGAACTTCTGAGCAGGACCTTGGCTGAGGAGCAGTCTGTGTCATCAGTTAATAACATCTTCTGAGACAGATTGTGTCTGCTGTCACTTCCTTATGTACAGGTCCCTGGCCCTATATCCGAGCAGATTCAGAGCATCTGTTTGTAAAGACACTTTCCTGTTGTTCCTTCCATGGGGTCCCCCGTTTGTGGGACATCCCCCCTGGAGCAGGGTGTCCCCTCTGTGCTGCAGCCCCAGGGCTCGGGCAGAGCTCAGCCAATCAGAGCCCGCGGCGCTGATGACTCACCAGTTGCCAGGCAGACTCGCAGCTCCCCGCGTTCCCCACCTGGACCCACCTGCGCCCCCCCTCGGCCCCATGGCCCCGCGAGGGGAATTTGGGGAGGTGGGAGTGGGGCAGCGCCAAGGCCGGGCCCCCCCGCGCTGTCCTGGCGGGAGCGGCTGCAGTGGGGACCGAGTGCGGGCGGGAGCGGCCGAGAGCCCAGCGCTGCCCCAGCCCGACCTGCCCCAGCTCCATCCCTGCCCCTGCGCTGGGATGCTGTGGGTGTGGGGGGAAGAGGGAGCCGGCAGTGGGTGCAGGGCCTGGGGGCAGGAGGAGAAGGGAAGGAGAAGCAGGCTTGAGGAACAGAATGGTCAAAGGATGCAGGTGGCATGAGAAGGTGGGATTTTGCAGGATAAGGAGGAATGGCAGTAGGAAGAGGAGTGTGAGGAAGAGCAGGCACACAAGTGGAGGAGGAGGAGGAGGAGCAGAAAGAGGAAGCAGCAGAAGGTTCCACCACTCCTTATAGGTGCAGCCTCTCCCTCAGCCCAGGATCGCTGCTCCCCCCACGTGCAGCAGGTGACTGTGGAGGGGGATCCACGATTTTCACGGGGTGAATCTTGGTGTTTCTGAGTTTTCTTGGGCTAAATGTTGGTGCTTTGGTTTTATGTGGCAGCTGAATCTTTATCTTTTGGAGGAGGATTTGCTGAGCTGTGGTGTTTGGGGTGTTTTTGTTCTGTGTCTTGGAAGTTTATGGGATTTTTGGGCTGAATCTTGGTCCTTTGGAGGTTCTTACAGACACAAGATTCGCAATGACTTCCTGAGATGAACTTGGGCAAGGAGGAACCTCCAGTCCAAGGTGCTCTCCTCTTGTTTTTTCCCCAAACCAGGAGTTTGCATTTCCAGGGCGTGGCTGGATGGAGGAGGAGGAAAAGCCCCGGAGATGCTGCAGGAGGAGGAGCTGCAAACCCAGCCCAGGGAGCTGCAGGGAGGAAAGAGCCCCCCTGAGCCAGGAAGGCGGGTGGAGATCCAGGCGGAGCTCGGAGCTGGTGGAGAAGCCTCATGGCAGGGAGAAGCCCCACAAGTGCTTGGAATGTGGGAAGGGTTTCAGCTGGAGATCCAACCTGATCCAGCACCAGAGGATCCACACTGGGGAGAGGCCCTATGAGTGTGGGGAGTGTGGGAAGAGGTTTCAGAGAAGCTCCACTCTCCTCCTCCATGAGCAGAGTCACACAGAGGAGAGGCCCTTCCGCTGCCCCGACTGCGGGAAGGGCTTCAACCGCAACTCCAGCCTCACCGTGCACCGGCGCATCCACACCGGGGAGAGGCCCTACGAGTGTGGGAAGTGTGGGAAGGGCTTCAGTCACAGGTCTAGCCTGGTCGACCACCAGGTGATCCACACTGGGGAACGGCCCTATGAGTGCTTGGAATGTGGGAAGAGCTTTGGGCGGAGCTCACACCTGAGAACACACCAGCACATCCACACTGGGGAGAGGCCCTACGAGTGTCCCCAGTGTGGGAAGAGGTTTCAGACCAGCTCCAATCTCCTCCTCCATGAGCGGATTCACACAGAGGAGAGGCCCTTCCGCTGCCCCGACTGTGGGAAGGGCTTCAAGCAAAACTCCCACCTCACTGTGCACCGGCGCATCCACACCGGGGAGAGGCCCTACGAATGTGGGAAGTGTGGGAAGAGCTTCTCACAGAGCTCAGCCTTGACCCAGCACCAACGGAGGCACCACTAAGGGAAGCCCTGTGAGTGCCCTGAGTGAGGGATGAGGGTTTGGGAAGAGCTTGGAGTGAGGGAAGAGAGAGAGGGAAGAGCTTGGTGCACTGCTGCAGCTCCATCCATGGGAGGATCCAGGCTGGATGATCCCCAGTGACCCCCGTGGGGCAGAGCCCTGGTGCCCCGGTATGGGGAATAAAACAGAGAGTAAAGCAATGGAGCTGATAAAGGGGCCCGATATCTGAGGCCTGACTGAGCAGAAACTGTGGGAGACACAGACACAGTTTAAATCTCCCAGGGCAAGAAGTGACCAGAAAAAATGGTGTGAGTCTTTGTGATAAGATAAATGTTCCCACGTTACTGGATGTCACGAAGAATATGTAACCAATGGGAAATTGCTACCAAAAACAGAGCCCTCTATAAGCACCATACAAGTAAATCCCTGTATAAACACCTGGTACACTCAATAAAATTGGCTGTGCTCTAAACTGGGATGTCCCCGTCTCTCCATGGTGGGTAACCCTGTTGTGGGTGATCCCCGTTGGGTGGGGGAAGGTGCTGGAGGGATTTCTTTCCCTTCTCCTGGTGCTCCCGTGGTTTGGTTGGTAATAAATTCCCTCCCTGTGCCCAGGCCGGGTCTGTTGTCCCCGTGCCGGTGCTCGGGGCGGGATCTCTCCCGTTCCTTCTCTGCACTGCCGGGCCTCTCCTCAGCCAATGAGAGAACGCGGTGGAGAAGAGTCAGCCAATCAGCGAGAGCGGCGCTGATGACTCACCAGTTGCCGGGCAGACCCGCAGCAGGCAGTGTTCCCCACCTGGACCCGCCCTCCCTGCCCAGGGCCGGCCCCGCCGTGGGGTCCCCCCAAGTCCCTCCCCAGTGCCCCCAGGAACTGGGCTGGGTTTAACTGGGAAGCTTTACTGGGAACACTGGGAGCAGGCGGGCAGGGGCAGAGTGACAGCAGGGCTGGGGGACACTCGACCCCCCCCAAAATCAGCGTGGGGATGGAGCGGTGGTCCTGGCCGGGCCCGAGGTCACAGGGAGCGGCTGCGGCCGCCAGCGGCTCAGGAGCTCTGTGGGCAGAGAAAAGGGGGTGACACCGGGCTGGGGACCCCGGCGAGCACCCACACTCTGGGGGAGGGGGGACACGACTCACGGGACCCCCCAGACTCTCTTGCGCAGGTAGAACCCGATCCCCAGTGCCAGGAAGACAAAACCCAACTCGGGAGTCTCCAGTTCCTGTCAGCATCTTGCTGCGGCAGCATCCACCAGCATCTGGGTGGTCCACAGGGGTCAGGATCTCCCAAAAACTCTCACAGACACCCAGGCCCCTCCAAGCACCCTCCTCATCGCTCCCAACCCACTCAGGATCCCCTGAAACCTCCCTCTTGATCCCTTCCTGACCTCCCCAGGACCCACCAAAGCCCCTCCTGTCCCTCTCAGGATCCCACAGCCTCCTTCCAGTTGCCCCCACTGCCCCAGGACCCCTAAATCCTCTCCCAGTCTCTTCCCAGTGCCCACCAGGACCCCCAGAACCCCATCCCACCCTCCCCAGTATCCTTCAAACCCCTTCTTAGCCCTTCCAAACCTACAACCTCCTCTCCCAGTTGAAACCAGGATCTCTCCAACTCCCTCCCAGTTGCTCCCAGCACATCCCAGTGGTTCTCCCAGCACCCCGAATTCCTCCCCTGTACCACAGTTCCAGCTCAGGGAGTGCTCCAGGCTAACGTGCTCCACCTGGCAGGTGGAGGTGAGCTCGCCCGGGTTGGGGTTTCCAGCAGCACCAGGAGCTGGTGGGTCCAGTCCCCGTTGGGGACCACGTCGGTGGCCACCAAGGAGAGCTCCTGCTGGCCCTGGAACCACCTCAGCTGGACGTGGGCAGGGTAGAAATCCACCAGGGAGCAGAGCAGGCGGCCGGGGCCGGGCTGGGAGCTTGAGGGCACCAGCGAGATGGACACGCTGGGGGTCACTGGGAGAGAGCGGGGACACACTGGGATCAGCTGGGGGGAACTGGGAGAGAGAGGGGAGGGGTGGCGTGACCTTGGGGCAGACTGGGAATGGACTGGGAGGGACTGGGAAGGATTGGGGTGTCACTCAGAGAGATGGGAGGGAATGGGGGGCACTGGGAAGGAACTGGGAATGAAGCGCGCGGCACTGGGAGGCCGAGTCCAGCGCGGGGCACGCGGCGCTGCGGGTCTGCCTGGCAACTGATGAGTCATCAGAGACTCGCGCGCTGATTGGCTGAGGGGCGGCAGCGCCACGCCAGGCTGAGATGGACAGCCGGGAGGCACTGGGAGAGACTGGGATGGACTGGGAGAGCCACGGGGGTCAGTAATTAGTTGGTTGGTCCGTCTTTGGGATGCTGCAGGCGAGGCTACAATTCTGGATGGCATTGAAGCGAGACATTTGGGATCCCTGTCACATGATTCCTGTCATTGATTAAGGAATGATGAGGGGGGCTCACCCTCACAGCCTCTGGGCACGGGTTCTGGAAAGTGTAGCACAAAGATACCTGTGTGCAGATGATCTTTATGTGCAGCAGACCCAGTGGAAGACTATAGAACTTGGGATCCAACGTCTGAGAGAAATGGCAGTGGCAGAGATTATCTTCTCAGATGAAATAACTAGAAATCCAGGCTTGGCACCATGTACATCTGTGATGTGGCGAAAACTTGTACGGCTTGGGCCACATGAATACGCTTCTGCTTTAGCAATAATGAAACGGGAGGAGAGGGATGAGACCGTGCTCGACATGGCAAGGAAACTCCGAGCATATGCAGATGCTGTACATGGCCCAACCCATGCCAGAATTGCAGCAGTGGAAACATGTCTGCAGAAATTAGAAGATAAGATAGAGGAGAATCATAAGAGACTCAGGGAGGAGATTAAGGAGGACCTTTTCCAAATCTCAGCAGTACAGATCAGAGGTTCTGGTATCCAACATAGACGTTCCTCAGATGGTGAGAGAAGGTACACCCCAAGAGCTGAGCTGTGGTTCTTCCTGTGTGACTGCAGAGAAAACATGAGGAGATGGGACAGAAAATCTGCGGCTGCTCTGGCACAACGGGTGCATGAATTGAAGGAAGGCAAGACTCAGAGAGGAAGTGACACCAAAAGGAGAGCAGCTCCAGTTGCCCGTAGCCAAACTGCCAGGCATGATGATGATGATGACACGTCCGATCCCCTTGAAGGAACCTCTAAGACATACGCCCAAGGTAAGAAGGATAACCAGGCTTAGAGGGGCCCTGCCTCTAGCCAGGTAGAGGCGAGGGAAAACCGTGTTTTCTGGACTGTGTGGATTTGCTGGCCTGGCACATCGGAGCCACAAAGATATAAGGCTTTGGTCGATACTGGTGCACATTGCACATTAATTCCATCAAGACACGTAGGGGCAGAATCTGTCTCTATCGCCAGTGTGACAGGGGGATCACAAGACTTTACCTTGGTGGAAGCTGATGTAAGTCTGGCAGGAAAGGAGTGGAAGAAACACCCTATTGTGACTGGCCCAGAGGCCCCATGTATTTTGGGCATAGATTATCTTTGAAGGGGGTATTTTAAAGACCCAAAGGGACTCAGGTGGGCATTTGGGAGAGCAGCTGTAGCGACAGAGGGCATCCAGAAATTGAACACCTTGCCTGGACTGTCTGAGAATCCAACTACAGTAGGACTTTTGAAGGGAGAAGAACAAAAGGTACCAATTGCCACTTCAACAGTGCATCGTTGACAGTACAGAACTTGAGATGCTGTGGTTCCCATCCATAAGATGATCCGAGACCTGGAGAGCCAAGGGGTGCTCAGCAAAACCCACTCACCCTTCAACAGCCCCATCTGGCCTGTGCGTAAATCTGAAGGAGAATGGAGATTGACAGTGGACTACCATGCATTGAATGAAGTGACTCCACCGCTGAGCACTGCTGTACCGGACATGCTGGAACTCCAGTACGAGCTGGAGTCCAAGGCAGCAAAGTGGTATGCCACCATTGATATTGCTAATGCGTTTTTCTCCATTCCTCTGGCAGCAGAATGCAGGCCTCAGTTCGCTTTCACCTGGAGGGGCGTGCAGTACACCTGGAACCGACTGCCCCAGGGGTGGAAACACAGCCCCACCATCTGCCATGGACTGATCCAGACTGCACTAGAAAAGGGTGAGGCTCCAGAACACCTGCAATAGATTGATGACATCATTGTGTAGGGGGAACACAGCAGCAGAAGTGTTTGAGAAAGGTGAGAAAATCATCCGAATCCTCCTGGAAGCTGGTTTTGCCATCAAGAAGAGTAAAGTGAAGGGACCTGCTTGAGAGATCCAGTTCCTGGGAGTGAAGTGGCAAGATGGATGGGGTCAGATTCCTACAGATGTCATCAACAAGATCACAGCTATGTCCCCACCAACCAACAAGAAGGAGACACAAGCTTTCTTAGGTGCCATAGGTTTCTGGAGAATGCACATTCCCGAGTATAGCCAGATTGTGAGCCCTCTCTACCTGGTTACCTGCAAGAAGAATGATTTCCACTGGGGCCCTGAGCAGCAACAAGCCTTCACCCAGATCAAGCAGGAGATCGCTCATGCTGTAGCCCTTGGCCCAGTCAGAACGGGACCAGAGGTCAAGAATGTGCTCTACTCTGCAGCCAGGAACCATGGGTTGTCCTGGAGCCTTTGGCAGAAAGTGCCTGGGGAGACTCGAGGCCGACCACTGGGATTTTGGAGTTGGAACTACAGAGGGTCTGAAGCCAACTACACCCCAACAGAGAAGGAAATCTTGGCTGCCTATGAAGGAGTCCAGGCCACCTCAGAGGTGATTAGCACGGAAGCACAACTCCTCCTGGCACCCGGACTGCCGGTGCTGGGGTGGATGTTCAAAGCAAAGGTTCCCTCCACCCACCATGCCACCAGAGCTCCATGGAGCAAGTGGATTGCTCTCATCATGCAGCGTGCCCATATTGGTAAACTGAATCGCCCTGGGATTTTGGAAATAATTACAAATTGGCCCGAAGGTGAAAGTTTTGGTGTCACAGATGAAGAAGAAGAACCAGTGACACAGGCTGAAGAAGCTCTACCATACAACCAACTGCCAGCAGAGGAACCACATTAGGCTCTATTCACTGACAGTTCTTGTCGCATCGTAGGGATGAATCGGAAGTGGAAAGCAGCTGTATGGAGTCCCACACAATGGGTTGCAGAGGCCACTGAAGAAGAAGGTGGATCAAGCCAGCTTGCTGAACTCAAAGCCGTTCAACTGGCCCTAGACATTGCAGAAAGGGAGAAGTGGCCAAAGCTCTACCTCTACACTGATTCATGGATGGTAGACAATGCTCTATGAGGGTGGCTGGAGAGGTGGAAAGAGGCTAACTGGCAGTGTAGAGGAAAACCTATTTGGGCTACTGAAGAGAGGAAAGATATCGCTACCCGGGTAGAGAAGCTACCTGTGAAGGTTCGCCATGTAGATGCCCATGTCCCCAGAAGTAGAGCTAATGAAGAGCAGCAAAACAATCAGCAGGTAGATCAGACTGCAAAGTTGGGGTATCAAAGATAGACCTCGATTGGGAACACAAGGGGGAGTTGTTCCTAGCACGATGTGCCCGTGATGCCTCAGGCCATCAGGGCAGAGATGCCACCTACAAGTGGGCATGAGACCGAGGGGTGGATCTAGCCATGGACAGTGTTCCATCACCATCATGTGATCCATGACTGTGAGACCTGTGCTGCCATCACAGGCCAAGCGGGTGAAGCCCCTCTGGTATGGTGGGCGGGGGTCCAAGTACAAGTATGGGGAGGCCTGGCAGATTGACTACATCACACTGCCCCAGACACGCCAAGGCAAGCGCTACGTGCTGACCATGGTAGAAGCCACCACTGGATGGTTGGAAACCGACCCTGTGTCTCATGCTACAGCCTGTAACACCATCCTGGGCCTTGAAAAGCAGGTCCTTTGGAGGCATGGTACCCCTGAGAGGATTGAGTCAGACCATGGGACTCGTTTCAAGAACAGCCTTATCAACACCTGGGCTAGGGAACATGGCATTGAGTGGGTGTACCACATCCCCTACCATGCACCAGCTGCAGGCAAAGTGGAGAGGTACAATGGACTGTTAAAAATCACCTTAAAAGCATTGGGTGGGGGATCTTTCAAAGATTGGGAGCAGCATTTAACAAAGGCCACCTGGTTAGTTAACAGCCGAGGTTCCACCAATCGAGCAGGTCCTGCCCAGTCTGAGCCCCTGAATATAGTAGATGGAGATAAAGTCCCAGTGGCACATGCCAGAGGTTAGTTAGGGAAATCAGTGTGGATCAATTCTGCCTCAAGTAAGAAAAACCCATTTGTGGGATTGTCTTTGCTCAGGGACCAGGTTGTACATGGTGGATAATGCAGAGAGATGGAGCAACACGATGTGTACCTCAGGGAGATCTGATTGTGGGGTGAGACTCATGTGCAAATATCACTGTTTGCTGGGTGTTACTGCCAGTGTCTGTACATGAAAACACACAGACATGAGACAGAAAGAAATGTGTAACTGTTGAAGGTTTGAGTAAGTGAGATGGAAGGAAATGTGTATGAGTAAGTGAAAGATGGAAGTTTTAACTTGATTAAATTTTTACATGATGTTGACAGTATGGAGATAAGGGGTGGAATGTCCTAGGGTGACGTTATGGTGATTGTATCCCCAATCCTGTGTTCTCTTTATGTTTGATATTATGTTCTGTGCTTTCAGAACTGACTCAGAAAGTGAAGGTTTGTTTTGTCTTGTTACCAGCCAGCTCACCTCCCCCCATGATCTGTTCTCTAGAAGAGGCTGGTGCTGGCTGGCTTGGTTTTGCTTTGCTTGCTGGCTTTCCTTTGCTTGCTTTGCTTGCTTGCTTCTGCTTTTGCCTTTACATTTGCATGTTAGTTAGTTTAGCTAAGCAGTCCAATTTTTTTCCCTGGACTGTTTTTTTTCCTTTCCCTTTCCTGAATATCACTCCAACTTGCTCTGGACTGGGACCCTCTAAACACCGAGGAGCACCGGGAGCCTGCGCTCTGTGATCTGCAGCAGCCATCCCGTGCCCAGAGCAATCCCCAGCGCCCAGACCCGGGCGACCACCCCCAGGAGAGACTTTCTGGATTTGTCATCTCTTCAGAGTGGTGAAAGAGTTTTGTTGTCATCTGATGTTGTTCATCTTTTTAGTGCTGGGAAGGGTTTTGTTTGTTAAATAAACAGGTTCTTTTCAATTTCTGTCCGAGAAAATTCTTCCCGGACCAGGTGGGTGGGGATGGGCTGTAGGGGTTTGTTTTCTGCGGGCTCCTTTCAGAGATTTTATCTAAAATTTGCCCTAAACTAGAACAAGTATTTTTCTGCAAAACTTGTGGCTTGAGAGAGTGGAAAAAAAACCTGTTGTAATCATATTTTGGTTCCAATTACTTTGTGTTGGTATGGAGCAATTACTGGTTATATTGTTTGAATTCATAGTGTCTCTTGGGGTGAAGGCTTGCATGTGTCTCTGGTCCCTAGGGTTTTTTGAGATCTTAATCCCTCTATGGTCCCTATGTTTATTTTTTTATCCAGGAATAGCTCCAGTATTGTCCCTAATACGTAGTTTTTGGAGTAGAAGAGCACTGACCAGAATACCCATCAGGCTGGGCTTGGGTGTCATGGCTTGCAGGGAGTTTATGAAGGTGCTGAAGTCTGTTCCAGGAATGCATGGATCATGGTCATGATTGTGCAGCCAGTTTGTTAGAGGAGTAGCAAGGGATGAGGCTTTTAAACCTGTGCTTTCCTTCTTCTCCTCTGAATCTCTTAGCTCCCTATTAGAGAATGTTCCGTTTCCCCTGACTGTTAAAGAGACCATCTTCCTGGGGTTTAATCTGGTAACTTTCTCTATACAGTCTGCAGTCTCTTTAGAATGAGGGCTGAGATTTCTAGAGGGGCTGAAGAGACGCCTGACCCAGGAGTAGACCCAGGTGTGAGAAATCCCGAGTGGTGTGGGAAATGGGGGAGATGGGAATTGGCACATAGAGGGTTTTCCCACATTCAAATTGATTTTACTGATTTGCCTAAAGTAGGAAGGTATAAACACTTATTGGTGATAATAGATCACTTGACTCACTTTGTAGAGACATTCCTTACCTCCAGGGCAACTACACAAACAGTAGTAAAAATACTATTAGAAGAGATAATCCCCCGCTATGAACTAGCAGAAGTAATAGACTCAGACAGAGGGCCACACTTTGCCTCCAAAATAATTAAAGAAGTAGTTACAATGCTAGGAACAAAGTGGCAATATCATACTCCCTGGCATCCACAAAGCTTGGGTAAAGTGGAAAGTGTAAATGGGAAAATTAAGAAACAACTAACTAAATCGATGTATAAAACACAGTTATCTTGGGTAAAATGTTTACCTTTAGCCTTGTTAAATATAAGAACTCAGCCCAGAACTGATATTGGAATTTCTCCATTTGAAATGCTTTATGGGATGCCTTATGACATGGATTCTCCTATAGATCACCTGAAATGAGTAATCAACAAATTAACCAATATGTCAAGCAACTTATGAAAGCTTGGGAAGGGCTTAGAAGAGCTGAGTTACTAGTGCAAAAACCTCCTTTAGACCTAGCAATCCATAATATAAATCCAGGTGATAAGGTGTTAATAAAAACCTGGAAAGAAACCTCACTGACCCCAAACTGGGAAGCCCCCTATGTTGTTTTACTCACTACAGAAACTGCAGTCAGAACCGCCGAGGAGGGGTGGACCCATGCGAGCCGAATAAAGGGAGAGATTCCTGCTGCTGCCGAAGAGCCCTGGAGAAAAACCAGCCAGCCCGGGGACCTTAAGGTCACATTTAAATGGACTGAATGGACTCAGTAAGAATTGTACCAACCAGCTGGTAGAGTGAGATATTGGACTATGGATATCCCATAACTAATGATTTTAGAGTATATTGTACAAATAAGGATTGTAATTGTTACCCTTTTGTATGCTCTATTTGTAAAATTTGCCAGGAACGGTGGTGGGTCCATAGTTACAGAGGCACTCCTCCTAGGGGTATTTGTAAAGGTGTTATCAGTTAGAAAGAGAACTGACAGAGCCAGTCCTAAGGATTGGAAAAGAGAATGGGACCATACAAAGAGAATCCCAAGAGTGGTGGGAAGTGTTTACTAAGGGGGCCAGACCTGAAAATTGTTGTTTCCACTCCAATGAACCAATTCCCCCAGTTGTTCAAATTATCAAAGGGAATTGCCGGAAAACTTTACCTGGGATTCAGTGTGACTCACCACAAGTGAAGGATAAAAACTGGAAATCATTCAAAAAGAGGCAGCAAAAACAGAGTTTGGGTCCTCTTGAAGAATATCCTTGCTCCGAGAAGATGGTGCGCCTCGTGGCTTGGAGCAACCGAGTCGGCGAGCGAGGCAGAGGGATAAGAAGCGATGGAGGAAAGAGCCCTCAGACTGGGACAATTCAAAGTATTTCAAGAACTGCCTCAAGGATACTGATCTCCCAAGGGTAAAGGTGAGCCCGGCAATAACATGTCAAAACAAACACTGGGAATGGGGAGATAATGATAATCAAACCCTGGGGCAGTTTGGTCTCCACCCTTGCTGGCAAATTCTGTGCATATTAGTTATATCTTGTACCTGGCCTGGTCAAGGGGACTATGCACACCAGCCATTTAATTGGACTCTGACCAAAACAGACCAAGGGAAGTTGTTAAGCATAATGCCACCACTGTAACTCCTGTGTTTTTTTTGTTACTAATGAGGACTTGGTAAACTCTGTGTGGAGATGGAGTAAACCTGATCTCCGGGCTACCTATTGGTGTCCTAGTTCCAATCCTGGGGGGGGGATATTGAAATTATCCTGGGGAATATCTGTGAGTATTAGGGCTGTGAAGACATAGCAACCGCCTAGTCTGTCACCCATCCAGATAAATTTTTAAAGGTCTCATGGTACCCTGAGAGGTGCAAAATTCTGGAGTATGGCACCCAAGGAGAAATTCTGTATAAGGGAGATTGCAGGTCCCGTAATATTGTTGTTACTAAGTTTAACTTTAAAACTTGCATTCTTAATAAATACATAGACATTGTAAAAGGAAGATTAGAGGCAGCTCATCTAACACTTATTAGAGATAGGTAGGAAACATTGCCCAGAGATTCAAAAGTAGATGAAATCCTGGTCTTAAGCTACCAAAAGTTAAAGTGTTTTAATGAACAAATTGGTCAAGAGAAAAAGGAGGGATTGTAATAAATAAAAAGGTCTTTGTTCATCAAAATGAGCATTGAAGGAGATAAGAATCTCAACAGAGTAGGGAATCTCAAGATGTGGGAGGAGAAGGAGAATGGGGGAAAACAGCAAGTATTCTGCTTAAGAATTGTGCAGATGCAACTAGCATAGAAGACTGTGTAGCTAATTATATACAAGTTAACTTTTAGGCCAAGGAAAATGTGCAAGGAAGATGAGGAGCCTTCATCCTTATGACCACCAAGGGCAGAAAAAAGACCCCCTAGCAACCAATTGCACCGGCGAAGAGTACATCGGGAGAAAATACGTCAACCAGAAAAAAAAAAGGGACTATAAAAACAAAAAGGTCAAAGGGGGAAGGTGCGCCGTGGCAGAACAGAGACTCCCCGGCCACCCAGTGCTGTTCTTTTGCTTAATACCACTTGCTTAATAAATTCATGTTAATTGATTTATCTATAATTAGCCTCCCCAATTGAATTTGTCCACAACAAGCCTGACTAAAGAAATGAAAAAAAAAAAATTAAAGTTGGTATATTATTCAACACACATGTGCAGAGCAAGCCCCCGGCTGCTGAGTCTCAGGAGAAGGCTGAGGGAAATGCACCCAATACGTCCCCTCTGCGACTCACTCGGCATCTGGTGAAGAAGTTTGGATGCCTGCAGGGGTTGCTTGTCTCCTCTGGGTGTGCTCTTCCTTCCCTCTGGGAGGGCCTTAATGGAAATTAGTTCCATTTCTCCTGCAGACCAGAGTGGCAGGGAGTCACTGCAGGCTGGTGATACTCTGATACAAGGAAACGGGTGCATACAAACCAGGCTGTGAAAAGCCAGTGTCCATAAGGGAGCCAGAGGAGCCCTGCATCTTTATTTGAATAAAGGGAGAGAGTCCATGGGGACATCTGCTGCTGGGGTTTTCTCTCTCAAAGTTTTGGAGGACACAGCCTCCTTTTAAACTCCTGGCCACATGCTGCCCTCTTCCTTTCCCCACTGGCTGGGGTACCAGGCCAGGGGACTGCAGGGACCTTTGTACCGTCTTTTCCTTTTGCAAGGTATTAGTTCTGGTCTCCATCCAAACTGTAATAGATAGATAATGAGATGATTGGCTCTTGCAATTAAGGGATGAATATTGTGTGTATCTTAAGAGAAGCTTTATTGATGTAGAGTTGTGTTTTTGTGATTTGTTGTTTAGATGTTCTGTGTTCTCCCCACAGTCCCCTTCCCCTCCACTCCCTATTGTTCCCACCTGGAACAGGTGGGCTTTCTAGGACAGGTAGAAAGAAGGCATGTGTGATATTCGCATATCCTTTGAACAGTGAGAGACACAGACTTTCCCAGGAAAATCCTGGGAAAGGCTGTGAGAAAGCTCAGAGAAAGAAAAACAATTATCTTCATTTGCTGCATCTGTTGTTTGGCACATGTGGAATGGAGATTGTTTACCAAAGAGGGATTTCTTCATTGGACTCTGGTGATGGTGTTTTGATTTCATTTGACCAACTGGAGCCACTCTGTGTTGGACTGTCTCTAAGGGTCATGGATTTATCTTCAGTATAGCAGTAGTATAGTTTTTAGTATAGTGTAATATAGGACAGCTTAATAAATCTTTTGTTCAGCCTTCTGCAAACATGAAGTCAATGCACGTCATTCCCTGAGGTGGAGGTCCACCACAATAGGTGTCGACATATACCCCTTGCATGGGAGAGTTAGGAATGGAAACGCTTGTTGCTGGGGGGATGCGATGTGACAACACCTGACCTTCAAATGCAGCTGCAAGAAATAAATTCCACCAATAAAGGGCAAAGAAGGGTTGACTGACAGACTCTGGGAGGGGCCAGGGGTGTCTGATGCATCAGACACCCTCCAGGTATGTGAAAGGTGAAGCATCAATCTTGAAGATGAGGCAGCCACCTGGCAGGCAGCCATGAGGCAGGGGGCCTTCCCAGGCCTGTTCTTCCTTATTAGTCCTTCTCTTATGTTTTTGTAAATGTTTAATAAACATTTTAAAGTTTTTAAATTTGTAGGGAGCTTGGCAGAAGAATAGTTAAATAGCAAGGGACATGAAACTGTAAAATTAGTCAAAGTATGAAGGGCTACGCGACCAATTAGGAGCTTGGCTTTCACAATATGCATGAGCTAATTAGCGAGTATATATAAACTGTGTAATCTGTCACAATAAACTGAGACTTGATGATCATGATATCTTAAGTCTTGTCTCCCGTGGCACCTCGCCAACATAAATTGAGCAGTTGTTTCTCACAAAACCCAGTCCTAAGGTGGGATGGTTGTGTGTCGTGGCTTGACACAGGAAAAGAATTTTCTTGGAAGGAAGAGGTCAGTCCAGTCAGGGGTCAGGTTTGGATACTGACATTTGGGGTGACCAATTGAAGGTGGACACGCCTCTGAGAACACAGAGGGGTTAAAAGCAGAACTCCCAGGAAAACTTGCTCTCTTTGGTTCCGGTCATTGCAGAGTGCAAACCTCCCCTGCCCAGCCATGAGCTGGGTGGGGAAGGGGAAGCCATGTGGCCTGCAGAGGTAGGCCAGGGGGTGAAGGGTCTGGAATTGAGCTGGGCCAGTTCCTGCGGATGGAAGGGTGGAGAACGTCTGAGATGTCTTTGTTCCCCCCCGCCCAGCCTAGAGAAAAAGACATAGAGAGCCTGCAGACACCCAGGAGTTTGCGGGCAGAGGAGAAGGAGGAGGAGGGGGGAAGATGCCCAGCATGGGAGACAGCACAGCGTCCTGAGCTAGAGATTTTAGCCATCTGGGGAGTCTGGGAATTTTAACCCTTTCCTGTGAAATGAAGGCTTTGTGAAATATTGCTCCTCCTCAATTTGAAGAAAAAGAGAGACAGCCAGGGACCTCAGTTATTAGGGAAAGAAGGTTGGGGGAGATGATGGAGTGGCTGTTGGCTGCAGTTTTTTTGTCAGCTATAGACTGAACCAATCCTTCCTCCAAGAGAGACTGCATTTTAGGGGGATGCAATGGTGAGCCAAGAAACTCCACCAGCAACTACCAGTTCAAGGATGAACAGAGGAAAGCAGAGGAGGGTGTGAGGATGCCCTCTGTCTTCAGAGAAGAAGAGAAGGTGATCTCTGTTCTTGGACCCCCAGCCTCAGGGGAAAATGGGGGGAACTGTAGTCCCAAAATGAGACACTGGACTGTTGTTCCTGTTGGTCCTTGGCAAAGCATCCTTAAAGGGGCCCTATAAGCAGTCTCTGTCCATGCACAGTGGTGAGAGCACTGTGACATGGAGAGGAGAGTGTCAGACTGGCTCGGTGTGTTTGGGTGGTGCCATGTGTGACATGGAAACACAAGAGGTGGCAGCTGTGTTTCCTGGGGGTCTATGGTGCTAGGGGGACTCCCCTCTCCCCCAATGGACTCAGTATTGATTTTCTTGAAGGGTGAAGACTTGATTAAGGGTCCAATCGTGTCTCGCTGTGGTTTGTTGGAGGTGGGTGGTGGGAGGAGGAATGTTTTGAAAGATTTTCATTTCAAATTTTGTGTGTGTTTTTTTTCCTCCCTTTTTTTTCCTTTTATAGTAGTAGTAGTAGTAGTGTAATAAAGTTTTCCCCTTGTTATTAAGTTTGGCCTGCTTTGCTCTGTTCTCGATCGAATTTCACAGCATTCAATTGATAGGTTACATTTTCATGGGGGCGCTGGCATTGTGCCAGTGTCAAACCATGACATCGTGTTACTCCTGACAGGAATGGGCTGTTCTGCAGCCTGTGCTTTTCCGTACCCTGCTTTGCTCTTCAGGTGGCAGATGCCTTGGGCAGGTTACTCCAGACACACGAGAGTGCCAGGGTAGGCCCAATCCCTAAAGCTCTCACAGAGCTGTGCTTCACTCCAAATTAGGTAATCATGAAACGGATTTTAAAGACTGTAGCACATCTGCAGATTCAAGGGATAGTAAAGCCAGTGCTGCACTCTGAGAAGTAAGTCCACAGTCTGAGTCGTTGATGACATTGAACTAATTTGCAGCTCATTGTGATGATGATGCTGATAGTATCATAGAACATTTCCTTTTTTTTTCCTCCCCCAAATAAAATGGTGCCATTCAGCTTCTGGAGAAAAGAACTCTCAAAGGTGCAGTTTGGCAGTCATGGAGGCAGAGGTGGGGGAGAGACAGATATGCCCTGGAGGGATTCTCTGGAGGGCTCCAGCATTTAAACAAGCTACTTGGATACATAGACTCGGACATTTTCAATACTATATGGCTGCATTACATGGTTTTCCAAGCCTTACGCTGGCCAGAAAGCTTTTAAAGCCCATGGGAGTTTAGCCTCCATGAGAAAGGCAGTATCAGTTCCTGTGCCAGGTGAGACATAGCGTTCAAAAGCTCAGCTTGTGTCTAGAGAAGCCACCAGCCTAATGTAAGCACGGCCAGAAAGCTTCTCCAGTCCTGCTGAGTGGGTGTGGCAGAGCTGCTGTGTTTTACAGCAGCTCCATGGCAGAGCAGCAGCTGCAGGAGAGGCCTCAGGACAGCCCTGGGGGGAGCGGGGCGGATGGAAGCTGAGCAAAGCCCCTGCTCTATGACACAGGCAGAAGCAAACAAAGATGGTGACTTGTAGAGATTCCTGCTGTGCTCAAAGTTTGCCTCTGAAGACTGAGAGGTGAGCTTGTCCGGAATCCCAGAAAACATCAGGGAAAAGGTTTTAGGTTAGTTGTTGTGATTAGGCACAATGTCCAGTGAGAAAAGAGCCTCTAAAGCAGGCTGTGAGTCATAGGGTGTCTTAGTTTTTAGTAGAGCATAGATTACCAATTAAATACAATTTTAATTTTTATTCTAGAAGTGTAAAAATATTCTAAGTTTTTCTGAATTCTAAAACTACTTTGAAAAATATAGAACTGTTGTGGAAAAGGGACAAAATATTTGGAGAATTATCTATGAAAAATATTCATAAATCTTGCAAAATGAAAAATAAATGCAGTAGCTGCTGGTCTCAGGAGCCCAAAGCCCAGCTGCTGCCTGCCCAGCACTGGCTGTGCCCAGACAAGCAGCTCCACCAGTGCTTGTGGTAGCAGCCAGGGACCAGAGCTGAAGCACAAAGATGCTGGTGGAGTCAGGCCCTGCCCTGGCAGGAGGGCTGCACCTCCTGTCCTGGCTGGACACAAGGGCCAGCACCTTTGGGGACAGAGGGTTCTGTTATAGGTGGCAGCAGCATGTCCCCAGCAGTAAGTGGGTGATGCAGCTCTGGAAGGGCTGTTGGAAACTGGCTTGGGGACGGCTGATGACAGGCACAGGTCACCGTGACTGAAGTCTTCGTCTGGTCTTGTGAAGCTGCAGAGGCGCTGCTGTGGAGAGAGCAGTGGCTGAGGCCCCAGCTGCCAGTGGCACACAGGGACCCTCTTGCACAGCAGGGCCCAGAGCTGGCAAGGCTCCCCAGCACGGCTGGAGCGGCTGGCACACCTTGGCCCAGCTGCACAGCTGCCCCTCGAGGCCCCGGCGAGCAGGGGACGGCTCTGGGCAGCTCCCTGGCCAGGAGCAGTCCCCGAGCGCCTCTGCCTTTCAGGGGCCATCTCGTCCCCGCTCTTTCTCCTGCCCACCTTGATGTGCCTCTGCCCTGTGCCCCTGGGGCTGCTCTTGGCCAGGCAGCCTCAGGGGGAGCCAGCACTGGCTGCAGCCCCAGCGGCCCCCCAGGACAAGGCCCAGCAATGAAGAGGCCAAGGAAAGCACTGGGCAGCAGCAGAACCCTCAGCAGAGTGCTTTGGACAGCCATGGCCTGCCCACAGCTCCACTGGATACTCACTGGAAATGTTTCCCATCTACATTAGAGTTTTAAAAGAAACTGTTTGAGGGAAAGATGATCAAAACACTCACCATTTTCTCTTCCAGTAACAGCAGATTCCAACACAGGGCAATATGAAGATAAGCTCCAAAAACAGCAGACCTGCAATTAACTGTAGCACACAGTGTGTTTCCCAATAGCAACCACTTCTGAGGCTGTTCTGGGCATCAGGAACAGGTGTTGTGGGGCCGGCTGCATCTGTGGGAGCAATGGGGAGCGTGAGCCCGCGCTGTGCTGCACTGCTGAGCTGGCAGCACGGTGGATACGGCCAGGACGTTCTCTGTTTGCCCAGAGCTGGGGCCTGCAGGCACCTTGCCGCCCCTTGGCACAGGCTGTGCCTCCCAACACAGCCCAGCAGGCCGGGAGGAGAGCCCGGGGCCAGCGCAGCTGCTTGGGCCGTGGCTGCTTGGAGGGACAGGGGCCAAACCCATCCCTGAGCAGCCCCTGCCAGCCCTGGCCCTCCCTGCTCTGTGACAGCTCCCCCAGCCCCAGGGGACAGAGCCAGGCCCTGTCAGGACCCAGTGCAGCCCCTGCCCAGCCGGGAGCCAGGGCTGGCTCTGGCCCTGGGCTGGCAGCAGGGCTCCCGCTCGGGGCTGCTCCTGTGCCTGGGGCCTCTGGGCACTCAGGGCGGCTGCGGGAGCAGCTGCAGCGGGAGGGACGTTGGTGCAGAGTCCCGATTCCCCGGGGCTGGCTACGAGCTCCAGAGGCCCGGAAGCCCAGGCGCCTCCAGCTTTGGCTGCTGCCGGGCCGTGCAAGGGCAGGGCCTGGGGGAAGAGCTGCTGCCACACAGCCCCGCCGAGGGCTGAGCCCGGCTGAGCCTGGCACAGCAATCACCTCCTGTGCCTGTGCCCGTGCCTGGCATCGCCTTCCTTCCTGCAGCAGAGGCTGGCACTGAGCCACTCCTTCCTCCGGGTTGTACCGCCTTCTGCAGAGATGTTTGGTCCATTACTTGGAAAAGGAAGAGAGACAGCTGGATCAGATGGAACCATCCACCATTAAGGGAAGTGGCACCTTCAGGGGGCAAAGGTTTTCAAAGTCATGGTTAAGGATCAGAAAAACATCTGGGAATTGGCACTGGGACAGGGGCCTCCCTCCATCAAGCATCTGCCAGGCCTGAGCAGAAGTCATAAGGGGATGGCCCAGGGCGAGGGCACACACGTGCATGATTCTGTCCTGGCACCTGCAGTGATGCCCCTCTGGCCGAGCTTTGGGCTCTGAGCTGGCAGCTCTCACAGCAGGAAAGGCCTTGACCTACCCTCAGCATCTCCCAGAGGCTCCATCCTGAACGTGGGTTGGGAAGCCAGATCACTTTCACTAGCAGGGTTATCTGCAAAGAAAGGCAGGACAGAACATCTCCTGCGATGACACTGTAGGAGATCCTCAGGTTGCAGCCAAGGCTCAGCCCCAGGGCCCAGCCCTGGGCTCGGCTCCTTCCCTCTCTGCTCCTCTCTGTGGCTGCACAGAGCACACGGAAGGACAAACTGGCATTGCACACAGGAAGAAAACTGACAGCTAAATGCTCCTTCCTCCCACTGACAGTAATCCTGTGGGATCACTCAGGGCTCTAGAAGGGAGCAGGTCAGGGCTTCCCAATCTCAACAACCTTCAGGCTCTTAAGGGAATGGCACATGATTGAGCTCTTGCAACATGGACATTGATTGTTCCTTCAGGAAGAGGGACATTGGGAGCTTGCCTCCAAAATTCTCCAAAGATTTCAAACTGTCTTGTGCTAGGCCTCCCAGATAAGCCATGTCACACTCCCAATCTATACAGAAGCACAGATCAGAAGCATTTGCATGGTGTGCTGGGATCTCCCTCTGCCTTTGTGAACCAGGCACTGCAAGGGGGTCAGGTAAGGCAGTGGGAGCCAGGCGTGAATGGCCACGGCCAAAGCTGCACAGGGGCCTGGAGAGCCCTGCACTGGCTCCTGGTCACTCTCCACCCTCTTTGCAGGCCCTGTGCAACATCCCTGGAGGGGTTGCTGAACCTGCCCGGGGCCCATGGTGGTTCTCTAACTCACACAGAGGAAACCCTCACTAATTTCCTGAGGAAATGTGCAGCAGGCAGTGCCACAACTATTCCTTCCTGCCTATCTCTGCTCAGTCAGCTCAGACCAGCCAAGGAACAGTCAGACCCTCTCACACAGGTCAGGGCCTTGGAAAAGAGCTTCTGCCACACAGTCTCAGCAAGGGCTGAGGCCAGCACAGCAATTACCTCCTGTGCCTGTGCCCATGCCTGGAATTGCCTCCCTTCCTTCAGGAAATGCTGCCTTCCATAGAGCATCTCTGTCCATCCCTTGAGAAAGGAAGAGGCACAGGTGAATCAGATGGAAGCATTCCACATCAGGGGGGTGGAAACTTCAGGAGGCAATCCTTGTCAAAGACATGGATAAGGATCAGGAAAAGGCCCAGGCTCTTGGGGCTGTGACAGTGCTCTCTCTTTTCCAAACCGCCAGCCCTCCTGATCTTCTGGGGACTGGGAAATTGCAGGGGACATCAGGGTGTGCATGGCCCGTGGCGAAGTTGGGGCTCCCTGTCAGCTGGTGCCAAATGCCTTCCTGCAGAGGCTGGGGAGAAGCTGCAGCCAGGCCAGCCTGGGAAACAGCCCTGCAGGGCATGAGAGCAGCAGCAGGGCAGCGAGGCTGCCATGGATCCCTTCCCACTGTGCCGGGCACGGCCTGTCCAGATGTGCAGGGAAAGCCCCCGGCTGCTGAGTCCCAGGGGAAGGGTGAGGGAAATGCACCCACCTTGTCCTGCCTGCAGCATTTCCTTCAGCATTTGCCTCATGTTTTCGGATGGCTCATGGGGTTTCTTGCATCCTGTAGCTTTGTTCTTTCCTGTCGGAGGACCTTAGAGGAAAACAATGCCATTTCCCAGGAATGGATCCCACAAAACCAGTGCCCAGCCTGTGGGATCAGCAGGGACACACTACTCACCCCTGCGATGGGAGCTGGGCTTGCGAGCAACATCCACCAAAGGATGGGGGAAAGTCCTCCCGGCAGCCACACCTGTAACTCAACAGCCACAGAAGCTTCTGTCATCTCTGCAGATCGGCACGGGCAGCACTGAGCCGCAGGGGCGGTGAGGGGATGGCCCAGGGCGAGGGCACACACGTGCATGATTCTGTCCTGGCACCTGTAGTGATGCCCCTCTGGCCGAGCTTTGGGCTCTGAGCTGGCAGCTCTCGCAGGGGGAAAGGCCTTGACCTACCCTCAGCATCTCCCAGAGGCTCCATCCTGAACGTGGGTTGGGAAGCCAGATCATTTTCACTACCAGGGTTATCTGCAAAGAAAGGCAGGACAGAACAGCTCCTGCGATGACACTGTAGGAGATCCTCAGGTTGCAGCCAAGGCTCAGCCCCAGGGCCCAGCCCTGGGCTCTGCCCCTTCCCTCTCTGCTCTCCTCTGTGGCTGCACAGAGCACACAGAAGGACAAACTGGCATTGCGCACAGGAAGAAAACTGACAGCTAAATGCTCCTTCCTCCCACTGACAGTGATCCTGTGGGATCAATCAGGGCTCTAGAAGGGAGCTGTCAAATTTTCCTGAATCCATCTAACTTGAGATGGTCTTAAGGGAAAGGGCAAATGTATGAGCTCTAGCCACCTTGTCACTGTCTATTCTGTGAGAAAAGGGACATTGAGAATTTACCTCCAGCATTTCCTAAGAGTCTCAAGCCGTAATCCAGCAGGGCTTCCAGATAATCCATGTTCTGATCCCAGTCTAGAAGGGAGCAAAGATCAGAACCATTTCCATGGTGTGCTGGGATCCCCTTCTGCCTCAGGGAAGGGGCTCTCCAAGGGGGTTGGGGAAGGTCGTGGGAGCCTGATGTGAAAGGATAAGGCTGATGCTGCAGAGGGGTCTTGGGAGCTCTGGGCTGGCTCCTGATCAATCCCCATCCACTTTGCAGGCCCTGTGCAACATCCCTGGAGAGGAAACTGGAGCAGCACGGGGCCCATGGGGATGTTTCATTTGCACAGAGGAAACTCTCTTTAATCCCTGGGGAAAACTGCAGCAGGCAGTGCTGCAAATATCCCTTCCTAACTCCCTCCCTCCCTCCTGTCCTACCAACTGCCCATCATCCTTCGGCTGAAACAGCTCCCCTGTCACAACAGGAGATGGCAGAGCTTTTACAGGACACCCTGGAGCCTTGCTCTCCCCCTCTGCCCTTTCCCCACCATGGGCACCCCGTGCAGTCGCTCCCAGGTCTCGGGACATGTCTCCCACGGAGGGACCCCAGCAGGACTGCTCAGTACCCGAGTGCCCTGAGCATAATAATTCCTCTGGGCTGTGCCGGCCCTGTCTGAGCTGTGCACGCACTGCCAAGCAGCAGAGAGGGCAGCTCAAGGCTCAGCAGGGCGCAGGCCCAGAGGCACAGCAATTACCTCCTGTGACTGTGCCTGGCATTGCCTCCTTTCCTGCAGCAGAGGCTGCCAATGAGCCACTGCTTCCTCTGGGAAATGCGGCCTTCAGACCAGCTTCTACATCCACTTCTGGAGAAAAGAAAAGACACAGGCGGGGCTGTTCCACATAGTGGAGTTGGCATCTTCAGGAGGCAATGCTTGTCAAAGGCAAGCATGGTTAAGGATCAGGAAATCTCTATAAAATTTCTGGGTAGGCTACGACCCACTCCCTCCTCCAAACTGCCACCTCTCCTAATCTGCCTTGAGACTGGGAAATTGCAGAGGAACTCAGGGTGGGCATGGGCTGTGGTGGAATTTGGGCTCCCTGTCAGCTGGTGCCAAATGCCTTCCTGCAGAGGCTGGGGAGAAGCTGCAGCCAGGCCAGCCTGGGAAACAGCCCTGCAGGGCATGAGAGCAGCAGCAGGGCAGCGAGGCTGCCATGGATCCCTTCCCACTGTGCCGGGCACGGCCTGTCCAGATGTGCAGGGAAAGCCCCCGGCTGCTGAGTCCCAGGGGAAGGGTGAGGGAAATGCACCCACCTTGTCCTGCCTGCAGCATTTCCTTCAGCATTTGCCTCATGTTTTCGGATGGCTCATGGGGTTTCTTGCATCCTGTAGCTTTGTTCTTTCCTGTCGGAGGACCTTAGAGCAAAACAATGCCATTTCCCAGGAATGGATCCCGCAATACCAGTGCCCAGCCTGCGGGATCAGCAGGGACACACTACTCACCCCTGCGATGGGAGCTGGGCTTGTGGGTAGTAATCAGCAAAGGACCCGGGAAAGTCCTCCCTGCAGCCACACCTGTAACTCAACAGCCACAGAAGCTTCTGCCATCTCTGCAGATCGGCACGGGCAGCACTGAGCCGCAGGAGCAGTGAGGGGATGGCCCAGGGTGAGGGCACACATGAGCGTGATTCTGTCCTGGCACCTGCAGCGATGCCCCCCTGGCCAAGCTTTGGGCTCTGAGCTGGCAGCTCTCACAGCGGGAAAGGCCTTGACCTACCCTCAGCATCTCCCAGAGGCTCAGTAATGCGTATGGGTGGGGAAGCTGCACCACCTTCACCAACAGGTTCAGCTGCAAAGAAAGGCAGGACAGACATCTCCTGTGGCAATGTAGGAGATCCTCAGGCTGCACCCAAGGCTCAGCCCTGGGACACAGCCCTGGGCCCTGCCCCTTTCCTCTCTGCTCTTCTCTGTGGCTGCGCAGAGCATACGGAAGGACACACTGGCATTGCACATGGGAGGAAGATGGATAGCTAAATGCTCCTTCCTTCCACTGACAGTGATCCTGTGGGATCACTCAGGGCTCCAGAAGGGGAGCAGGGAAAAGTTTTCAGCATTCTTCAACTTTCAACAAAAATGGAATGTGTGAGTTCTTGCCACCTTGATACTGATTATGCTGTCAGGAAAATGGAAATGCAGAACTTGCCTTCAGCATTTTCCAAGATCTTTAACGTGTCATTTACCAGCACTTGCAAATAATTCAAGTCGCGATCCAAATCTAGAGGGAAGCAGAGACCAGACCCATTTCCATGGTGTGCTGGGATCCCCTTTTGCCTCCGGGAACTGGGCACTGCAAGGGGATCAATAAGGCTGTGGAAGCCAGGTGGCAATGGGCAAGGCCAAAGATGCACAGGGGCCTGGGGAGCTCTGGGCTGGCTCCTGGTCACTCTCCACCCTCTTTCCCTGTCCTGTGTAACATCCCTGGAGAGGAAAATGGGGCTGCCCAAGGCCCACGGGGGGTCTCTCCCTCCTACAGAGGAAACCCTCCTGAAAGCCCACGGGAAAACCATCCCCAGCACTTCCTGGGGAGCAGGGAGCGCTGTCCTGGGAAAGGGCAGCCAGGCTGCCGGCTCACCTGCTCCCCGCGCTTGCAGCGGAGCAGCCTGGGCAGCCCTGGCAGGCAGGGCCACGGCCAGGAGGAGCAGGAGGAGGAGGCGCAGAGCAAGAGCCATGGTGCCTTGCCCTGTGCCAGTCCCGCCGCTCTTGCTGCCACCACTGTCCTGAGGCCGCTGTCCCAATGTCAGCACCGCTGCTGCCACCGCCGCTGCTGCCGCAGCAGTTGTGCTCCAGGACTGCCTGCTCGGGCCTTGTGGTGCTGTGCAGCCACGGGGCTCTGGGACCTCTGTGACCCAGAGCCTGCTGTGACCTCAGCCTGCTGTGACCCAGAGCCCTCTGTGACCTCAGCCTGCTCTGACCCCCAGAGCCCTCTGTGACCTCATGCTCTTAGCTGTACCCCCAGAGTGTACCCCCTTCTGTACAAATGGACTGCCCTGACTGTAAAGGTTTTGCTTCATCCAAGGGCCATTGCTCAGAAAAACCTTCAGGGACACAGGGTTTTGTTTGGGTGGAGGCAGCATCTGCAGAGCAACAAGCTGGTAATGCAGCTGTGACAGGGACATCAGGCATGGGCATGGAGATGGGAAATGTGGGCAGATGTGTCCCTGACTGAGTTGTTTGGCCGTTCTTGGAATTCTTTGCCCCATTCAGAGGAGCAGTTGCTGAGAGAGGAGGTAGCTGAGGCCCCAGTTGCAGCTGGGACACTGTCCCTGGGTGCCTTTATGATGCTTATATCCCCATTTGTCAGTTCAGCCCAGAAATAAGTTTTGCACCTTTAAAACTGGTTCCAAGAGTGAAGGGGGAGGCAAGAAGAAGCGCAGAGTTTATTGTCAGAAACTGCACTTGCTCCCCCACATCCTTCTCCTGGACTCTGCTGTCTGCAGACAGACAAGACAGCAGGATAGAGCTCTCCTTTGCTTTTTAGTTAGTATTTAGCTAGCTGAGGAAGGGAATTTCTCTGGACTGTGATTTTTCTTTTTTCATGGAACTGTTTAAACCTGCTCTGGACTGAACACCCAGAAGAGCCCCAGCAGCTCACACCTGTGGCCCACCAGGCTGGGCCTGGGCTGCGGCATTTCCAGGGCCAGAGGGACTGATAACAGAATGAGTTTGCAGAGCCACAGCCCACAGAGGGGACTTTCTGAGTTTGTAATTTCTTCTATGTGGCGAGAGGTTTTATTGTTTAATAATGTTCTTTTTTTTTTTTTTTTTTTTTTTTCCTGATGGTGAATGCTTTGCCTGTTAAATATAGAGGTTTTTTCCACTTTTCTCAAAAAAAAATATTTTTCCCAAACTAGCTGGGGGCAGGGCTGCTGTTTTCTCAGGAACCCCTTTGGAGGTCATCTCCCAAATTTGCCCTAAACCAAGATAAAAAGAGGAGCCCTACCTGCACAGCAGGAGATTCCCACTGTGCTCAAAGTTTGCCTCTGAAGATTAAGAGGCGAGCTTGTCAGAAATCCTGGAAAACATCAGGGAAAAGGTTTTACATTAGTTGTTGTGGCTAGGTACAAATCTGCAGTGGGAAAAGAGCCTCTCCAGTAGACTAGGTGCCATGGGTTGTCTCAGTTCTTCCCAGAGTAAATATGACCAATTAAATGTAATTCTAATTTTTACTCTAGAAGTGTAAAAATGTTCTAAGTTTTTCTAAATTTTAAAACTACTTTGAAAATTCTTAAAGTACTATGGAAAAACTGAAGAAATTTTTGGGGTTTTCTTTCTAAAAATTTGTAATTTCTAAAATGAAAAGCAAAGCCAAAACATGGTGTCCCAGGAGCCCCTGCCCAGCCGCTGCCTGCCCACCCCTGGCTGTGCCAGACAAGCAGCTCCGCCAGTGCTGGTGGTAGCACCACCTGAGCTGAAGCCCAAAGATGTTGCTCAAGCCCTTCCCTGGCAGGAGGGGCCTCCCTTCAGTCCTGGCCAGACACCAGGGCCAGCACCTTCGGGGACAGAGGGTCCTGTTCTGGGTGGTGTCACCATGCCCCAGACACAAGCTGATAATGCAGCTGTGGACGAGATCTTGGAACCTGGCTTGGGGATGGCTGATGGCAGGTACAGGTCTCTGCAAGTGAAGATTTTGTCCAATCTTGTGAGGCTGCACAGGCGCTGCTGTGGAGAGAGGAGGTGGCTGAGGCCCCAGCTGCCAGTGGCACACTGGGACCTATTGGTATTGCCAATAATGAGGATGGGACATGCCTTGGCTATTCTGGCCTCTTCGGCTGATCCAAATAGCGGCAACTGTGGTCTCTCACCCCAGAGACACTTTTGGCTAGCTGGATGTTTCAGCTGGGCACAAGGAGACAAATCCAGGCATGCCAGAGCTCTGGTGGCGGCGGGATGGAGCTTCCTCTCATAGAGGGTCCGTTCCCTCAGGATTCTATCTGCTGGAGAAGCTTTTAAAGTGAAAATGAAGGAAAAGAGTCAGTTCTGATGGAGGGTTTTAATCCAGAGCTTTTATTCTGGCCTGCGGGACTCTGAATCCAGCAACTGCTCCAACAGAACTCCCCGACTGCATAGTTGCTTATTGTAAATGCAGGTGAACCCAATGGGAAGAAATGACAATGTCTGACTCAATTCAGAAGGCTGACTGATTTCTTTATTATAACTGTGGCTAATATACATTAATATGCTGTTATGTGTAGTAAACATGATTTGCGCCATTCCTTGAATGAAATGTGTAATATTGGATGCTTGTTAGATTATGCTCGTTTGTATTATCCCCCCCTCCACCCTCGCAGGCGAGACAGGGTGTATATTGGAAACTGATTTACAAGTAAGAAGGTGCAGCTCGGCCAGGAGATGAGCCATGTCTGGAGAGATACGGGACCCCAGGTGCTGATCATCGCCTGAATGATCCGGGATGGATGTAATGGAAATCCTCGGGCACATACATGTGAATGCAGCGCTCCTGTAAATTTCATCAAGGGATTCAACAACTCCGGACACTGAATTGTTCTTCCTCATCACTAAAAAAGAAAATCTTATTAACCTATGGACTCTGAATGGAACAAAAGACTGATTGCTGAAATCTTGGCCTCAGGCAGAATTTTCCCCATAAAATCTGCTTGTACCAGGATGGAGGTGTGTGGGCATAGGGGAAAAACCTCTCCTGAGGCTAACTCCTTGTTGCACACCCAGGGTCGATACCTGGGCTCGGCACTGTGTTGTTTTGGGTTTTTTCCATGGCTGGCTAGATAGAATTTGACCGCTAATAAAATTATTTTTATTTTTAATTTGGATGAATAAATTTTCATTTATAACAATACCATATAAAAAGGAAGAGACTAAAACTACATACTCCTTTTCCTAACTCTAACACAACTTGTGACCCTCTCTCGAGAGTCCAGACACATGTGGACTGGATTGGAGTGGATTGGATTGGATTGGATTGGATTGGATTGGATTGGATTGGCCATCAGGCTCAAACGATCCTCACCAGAATCCAATCAAGCAGTCACTCCAGGTAAACAATTCTCCAAACACATTCCACATAAAAAAAACAAGGAGCAGAAATAGAAATTGTTTTCTCTTTCATTTCTCTCTGTGCACATCTATGAAAAATACTGAGAGGGAGAGAAATGTGCTTGCCCATAGTTGCTGTCTCTTTTACCTGGGGGAGGGGAGGAGGGAAGGGGTAAGGGAGCCCAACAACCAGGAACAGGAGAGGAGGTCTCAGGGGACAAAGGACACCTGGATGGTCCAAAGTCCCAAGGGGTAGAGGACATCTTTTGAATCTGCCCAATCACTCAATGCCCTTCTGGAATTCCAGAAGTGACAGACAGTGCTTGGCAGGGGTCAGGGTGGGGAAAGGAGGAGTGATTGACACACCTGGGAGGAAATGATCAGGGGAGAAACCCGGGGTTCAGGGTTAAACCATGAAATCACACTGCAACAGGGACCCTCATGCACAGCAGGGCCCAGAGCTGGCAGGGATCCCCAGCAGGGCTGGAGCGGCTGGCACACCTTGGCCCAGCTGCACAGCTGCCCCTCGAGGCCCCGGCGAGCAGGGGACGGCTCTGGGCAGCTCCCTGCCACCCAACACAGCCCAGCAGGCTGGCAGGAGAGCCCGGGGCCAGCGCAGCTGCTTGGGCCGTGGCTGCTTGGAGGGACAGGGGCCAAACCCATCCCTGAGCAGCCCCTGCCAGCCCTGGCCCTCCCTGCCCTGGGACAGCTCCCCCACCCCAGGGGACAGAGCCAGGCCCTGTCAGGAGCCAGTGCAGCCCCTGCCCAGCTGGGAGCCAGGGCTGGCTCTGGCCCTGGGCTCGCAGCAGGGCTCCTGCTCGGGGCTGCTCCTGTGCCTGGGGCCTCTGGGCACTCAGGGCGGCTGCGGGAGCAGCTGCAGTGGGAGGGACGTTTGTGCAGAGTCCCGATTCCCCGGGGCTGCCAACGAGCTCCAGAGGCCCGGAAGCCCAGGCACCTCCAGCTTTGGCTGCTGCCGGGCCGTGCAAGGGCAGGGCCTGGGGGAAGAGCTGCTGCCACACAGCCCCGCCAAGGGCTGAGCCCGGCTGAGCCCGGCACGGCAATCACCTCCTGTGCCCGTGCCTGGCATCGCCTTCCTTCCTGCAGCAGAGGCTGCCAGGGAGCCATTCCTTCCTCTAGGAAAGCAGCAGTGGGGCAATGAGGCTGCCATGGGGGAATGAGGCTGCTATGGGCCCTTTCCCACTGTGCTGGGCTTGGCATGTCCAGATGTCACTGAAACCTCAAGATAAAAAAAGCCCTCTGTCAACATTTTATTGTCAGAGAATCAAGGCATTTATTCTGGCCACGATGTTGTTCTGGCCACCATGTGTTGCATTGCTCTCGGTCTATGCTTTTTCCCTTTCCAGGGACCCCTGTGACTGGGATCTGATAGTTTGGTCCCCTCCTTCCTGCCCCAACGGGGTTGGCGAAGGGCCAAAGGGCCTTCCCTGTTCTGAGCATAGATGAGGCCTTGTCCCTTCCTGGTCCTCTCTCTTTTCCCCTTCATCTCATGGAATAAACAGCTTGGACAACCACAGCAGGGGAATTGAAGCCTCTTTGGAATCTTTGCCCAACTCCTGACGCGCCTTCCCTCAAGGCCCCCGTATATCTGGGCCAGCCTGGTGATATGGGGGCTGTGAGGGATAGGCGCGTCAAGAATGTACAACAGAAATTATTTCAATTACACATAGCATGGGTAGGCTGAGAAAATCATCCCATGACACCTGAGTTTTACAAGATTTTGCCCAAACCTTTTACAGTCCAAAACCAACAGAAGGCCATTTGTTTAATGTTCATTGGTCTCCATTTGCAAAGTTCTTAGTATTTGTTTTCCCACTGGACCTGGATTTCTTCACCTCTGATGTTAATAAAGGCCATACTCCTTGATTTCCTTCTCAGGCTTTTCCAGTCCAGGTGTCTCCAACTATGCCAGGGGACAGTGTCTGGGGTTGACGTTCCTTGCTGTTTGCGGATGATGGTCGTAGATTTTTCTCGATGGTCATGATGTTTTTGGGTACCTTTTGGGTTATTCCCAGTTTATTGAGATGTTAAGCTCATTTCCCTTGAGTGGTGTAACATCCCTTTAAAAACCCATTAGGATTCCTTTCCCCGAGGCAAAGGCAAACCAAGCCTGACTAGGGAAATGAAAAAAAATTAAACTTGGTGTATTATCCAACACACATGTGCAGAGCAAGCCCCCGGCTGCTGAGTCTCAGGAGAAGGCTGAGGGAAATGCACCCACTACGACCCCTTTGCAACTCACTCCGCATCTGGTGCAGAAGTTTGGATGCCTGCAGGGGTTGCTTGTCTCCTCTGGGTGTGTTCTTCCTTCCCTCTGGGAGGGCCTTAATGGAAATTAGTTCCATTTCTCCTGCAGACCAGAGTGGCAGGGAGTCACTGCAGGCTGGTGATACTCTGATACAAGGAAATGGGTGTGCATACAAACCACACTGTGAAAAGCCAGTGTCCATAAGGGAGCCAGAGGAGCCCTGCATCTTTATTTGAATAAAGGGAGAGAGTCCATGGGGACATCTGCTGCTGGGGTTTTCTCTCCCAAAGTTTTGGAGGACACAGCCCCCTTTTAAACTCCTGGCCACATGCTGCCCTCTTCCTTTCCCCACTGGCTGGGGTACCAGGCCAGGGGACCACAGGGACCTTTGTACCCTCTTTCCCTTTTGCAAGGTATTAGTTCTGGTCTCCATCCAAACTGTAATAGATAGATAATGAGATGATTGGCTCTTGCAATTAAGGGATGAATATTGTGTGTATCTTAAGAGAAGCTTTATTGATGCAGAGTTATGTTATTGTGATTTGTTGTTTAGATGTTCTCTGTTCTCCCCACAGTCCCCTTTCCCCTTTTATAAATGAAAATTAGTCCAGCCAAATTAAAAATTAAATAATATAAAATTTATTTAGGAATGAATTCTCTCTGAGCCAGCCACAAGGAAAAGGACAGCGCTGAGCCCGGGTTCGGCGCTGGGTTTGTGACAGGAAGGAGCCTCTCGGCAGAGGTTCCCCTGGACACACACACCACCCTCCTGGACCCGCCAGTTCTTTATAGGAAATTTTCTGCCCGAGGCCAGGATTTCAGTCATCTGCCTTTTCTTTCTATTCAGAGTCACACATAGTCATAAAGTTCTTTTCTCTGAGCCAGGGTTGAACAATCCAGGTCCAGGTGTGGACAGTTTTTCCTGATGAGGTTATGGGAACCGTGGCATTCAGATGTATCAGCCCGGAGGACTCCAGCGATCCCAATCTTGGGTCGCTACCAGCATGATCAGCTCCCAGGTGTTCCAGTATCGCCTTTTGGGACAGCCCATCTCCAGACCAGCCACATGTATTAGATTGTAAATGAGGCATTGGCCAAAAAAAACCTGGCTCTGGTGTAACTGAGTATGTGGAGGGGGCAGCTCACAGTGCTGGTGTGTGTATTTTGTAATAACTAAATATTTTGTGGAACTCTGGAATTTTGGGCATTTTATTGGAATTTTTGGGAAATTTAATGGCATTCTTTTGGGATTTGGTTTTTGGTTTTGTTTGTTTGTTTTTTTTTTTTGTGGCGGGATTTTGGGGGATTTTGTGGGGTTTTTGGGAGTTGCAAGGATTTCTTTGGGTGTTGGGGGGATTTTCTTGTGGTTTTGAGTACATTTTTGGGGGGGATTTGTGGGGTTTATTTGGGATTTTGTGGGCTTTTATTGGAATTCTGGGGTGTTCTAATGAGGTTTTTGTGAGATTTAATTGGGATTTTGTGAGTTTTATTGGGACTTTCAGGGGTTTAAAGGAGATTTTGGTGCCTCTCAGCCCTTCCCCACACCCTGGGACAACTGCAAAGCCCCCCCAAAATTCTTCTTAAACACCCCAAAATCCCAATAAAACTCTCCAAAACCATAAAGAATCCAATAAAATCCCAGTGAAACCCACCACAATTCAAAAAAACTCTCAAAAACTTCAATAAAGCCTCCAAAAAACATCCCCAAATCCCTAAAAAAAATCCCTCAAAATCCAATGTCCCCAAAGCCACAAAACCCCGAAAAATCCTGTAACTGCCACAAAACCCAGTAATTCTCTCCAAAAACCCAATAATTCCCCCTAAACTCCCAACAAAATCCTCCAAAGCCCAATAACCCCATCAAAATCCCCCAAAACGCCCCCAGAGCCCGCCAGACTCACTGGGGGCTGTCCTGGGTCAGCGGCACCGCCCGGTGGAACAGGAGCCACTTCAGGGGCCCTCGGAGCTTTTTGGGGAGGGGGCACCATGGGAGACCCCCAAAATCGGGGCAGGGGGAACCCCTGTTGTGCTCCTCCCCCAAACCCCCAGACCCCGGCTCAGGCTGGGCCTGGGACCCCCCGGGACCCCCAAATCTCCCCAGGACCCCCTCTAGGAACTCAAACCCCCCCCAGAGACCCCCAAGGTTGGCCCAGGACCCCCTGAGAGCCCCAGACCCCAATCGAGCCCAGCCCAGGATGTCCCCTGAGACCCCCCCAGACCCTTCCCAAGACCCCACCCAGGACCCTTCCAGGACCCCCCCAGACCCCCCCTCCAAAACCTCTGAGGACCCACCCCAGACCTCATAAGACCCCTCCAAGACCCCTCCCCCAGGACCCCCAAGACCCCTCCCAAAACCCCTCCAGGACCCCCCAGACCCCTCCCAAAACCCCTCCAGGACCCCCCAGACCCCTCCCGAAACTCCCCCGGATCCCTCCCCAAAGGCCCCGATCCCCCCAGCCCCTCCCCAGCCCCCAGCCCCAGCCTCTGTGTGGACCCCCCTCCCCAGCGGCGCCGCCCCAGCCGCTCCCGCGGCTCCGGCCTCTCCCAGCGCCTCCCCCGCTCTGGCAGCGCCGCCCGCAGGGCCCGCCCGAGCCCGCTCCCGGCTCCCTCTGATTGGCTGCCGCGGCGCGGGGAGGCGGGCGCTGCTGAGGGAGCCGCGCGCTGATTGGTCGGTTCGGCACGGGGCGCGCCGCTATTGGCTGGGGAGCCCGCGCGCGTGGCGGAGGCGGGAAACTGTGAGGAGAGCGCGGCTGAGGAGGAGTTGAGGGGGGGCCGGGGGGAGCTGGGGGGGTTTGGGGCGGGTCTGGGGAGAAATTGGGGATTTGGGGGGGATTGACGGGAAATAGGGGGTGTGCGGTGGGTTTGGGGGCAATGCGGGGGTCTGAGGGGGCTTTGGTGGGTCTGGGGGGGTTTAGGGAGCTTAGGGGGGAGCTTGAGAGGGTCTGGAGCGTTCTCAGGTGGGTTTAGGAAGATCTGAGGGGCATTGGAGGATCTGAGGGGATTTTGGGGGGGTTGTAAGAGGAATTGGGGGGTTCTGAGGGGATCTGAGGGAATTTGGGGGGGTCTGAGGGGATTTCATAGGGTTTAGGTAGAATTCAGGGGTGTAAGGGGGATTTGGGGGGGTCCAATAGGATTTGGGCGGTCTCAGGTGGGTCTGGGGTCAATTTTGGGGTAAAGTGGGGGGATCTGAGGGTACCTGGGGGGTTTAGGTGGGTCTGGGTGGATTTGGGGCTCTGGGGACACCTAAAGGGGTGCCAGGGGGTGAAGGGGTCGCAGCCCCCCAGACGCCCCCTGAAGCCCCCCTGTCCCCACAGAGGGGTCCCGGCCCTGGCGGTGCAGGACCCCCGGCCCCAGCCCAGCATCTCCATCAACCACCTGAACCGGGACACCAAGGAGGACGGGGATGGCTGGGGGGTCCTGGGGGCTCTGAGAGTGTCCGTGCCTGTCCCCAGGGGCTCAGGCTGTCCCCTGGGTGTCCCCGAGCTGGAGAAGTCCCTCTGCGCCGTTTCCTCGCGGTTTGGGCAGATTTTGGACATTTTGGTGCGGCGCAGTCTCGGCCTGCGGGGCCAGGCCTTCCTCACCTTCAGGGAGATGAGCAGCGCCACCAACGCCCTGCGCTCCCTGCAGGGCTTCCCCTCCTGCGGCCAACCCGTGGGGAGACAGCGACTGGGGGAGTTCTGGCACTGGGGAAAGAACTGCAATGCTGGGGAAAAACCGCCAAACTCTGGCCTCAGATACCCCCAAAATCCAGCTTGGAATCCCACCAAATTCATTCACCCTGAACACCCCAAAGCTTCCCTTTCTATGACAAGCCCGTGGTGAGACAGAAATGCTGGGGGAAAATCCTGGAATTCTCAGGGGAAAAAAACCAAAATCCTGAGGGAAAAATACCAAACCCAACCAGGATTCCCCCCAAAATCCCATCAAGAATCCTTGAAATCGAATTGGGAACACCCCCTAAATCCAACCAGGAACCTCCTAAAGCTTCCCCTCCTATGAGAAGTCCATGGTGAGATCCAAATCCCTGGCAAAATCCTGACATTTTGGGAAAAAATCCTGAAATTCTGGGAGAAATCCTGAATTCCTGGGAGAAAAACTCAAAATGCAGCCTCAAATATGCCCATAGTCCAACCAGGAGCCCCCCAAACCTTCCCCTTCTACCACAAGCCCATGGTGAGAGAGAAATCTGAGTAGAAGTCCTGCAATTTTGGGAACAATCCTGAATTTCTGGGAAAAACTCCAAAATCCTTGGGAAAAAACCCAAATCCAGCCTCAATTATCCCTAAAATCCACCCTAAAAGTCCCCAAAGCTTCCCCTTCTGGGACAAACCCGTGGTAACAGCAGAATCTTCAGAAAAATACCCAAATTTTGGGAACAATCCTGAAATTCTGGGAAAAAAGCACAACATTCAATTGGGAACCCACCCAAATTCACGTGGGAAACACCCAAATCCAGCCAGGAACCCCCCAGAATTCACCCTGAATCTCCCAAACCTTCCCCTTCGACCCCACAGTGAGATCCAAATCCAGGGGAAAATCCACAGATCCTTGGGAAAACAGGAAATTTTGGGGAAAAGCCTGAAATCCGGGGAAGAAACAGAAATCCAGCCAGAAATCCACTCCCAATCCCCTGGGAATGACCCCAGACCCCTGTTGGAACCTCCCAAATTCCTCTAAATTCCCCCAAAATCCTGCTGAAATCCCCCAAATTCCTTCTAGGACTTGCCAAAATCTCTCAAAAACGTCCCTGATTACTCTTGGAACTGCCCCAGATCCCTTCTGGAGCCTCCCCAAATCCCTGAGAACTCTAGAAAATCCCTTGGAAAACCCCAAAATCCCTCTTGGAACTGCCCCAAATCCCTGGGAATTCCCCCAGATCCCTCACAAAGCCCCAAATCCTCCTCAGATCCCCTCTGAATTCCCCCAGACCCCTCAGAAAGCCCCAAATCCTCTCTGGAACCTCTCTCAGATGCCCCCAAAATCCTCGGGAACAACCCCAAACCCCCCGAGCCGTCCCCAGCTCCCCCCGGAGTGATCCCAAATCCCCCCGAACCAGCCCAGGTCCCCTCTGGAAGCTCCCCGAGTCCCTCGGGAAGCCGCAGATCCCCGGGAGCCGCCGGGCAGCGCCGGGAAAGCCCAAAGCCCCGCGGCAGTGCCGCATCCCGGCCGGAGCTGCCCCGGGAGCCCCGCGGGGCCGGGGCCGGGGCCGGGATGCGCCGTCCCAGCGGATCCAGCGCGCCCGGCCGGGCTCGGCCAGCGCGGCCCAGGGCAGGGAGCGCTGGTGGGGCGGGAGCGGGAGCGGAGCGCGAACGGGACCAGCGCAGAGCCAAGGGGGGAGAGGCCCCGGCCCCACAGAGAGCGGGGCCGGAGCGCGGGGCCGGGCGGGGATGGCTCGGCGATTGTTCCGGGCGATTCGGGCACTCGCAGCGATCTCTGCGGGATTCTTGGGCTGCTTCTGGGAGGTTTGGCTGGGATTTTGAGGGAAGTTTTCGTGGGGATTTTTTGGGTGGATTTCCTCGCACTTCGGGTGGGATGTGATAGGACTTGGGGGCATTTTTTGTGGGATTTGAATGGGGTTTGGTGGGATTTCGGTACGGATTTTTGGAGTGGATTTGGAGTGGATTTTGGGGGGTTTTTGGGGAAATTTTGGTGGGATATTTTGGGTGATTTGGTGGGATTTTTTTGTGTGGATTTTGTGTGATTGGGGAACTTTTGGGGGCATTTTTGTACAGTTTTTTTCTGTGTGGATTCTGTGGGATTTTCATGGGAATTTAGTGGGACTTTTTGAGGGATTTTTCTGTGGGATTTCTGGGGATTTTGAGGGCAATTTTTTATGGGGATTTTGAGGGATTTCTATGAGCCTTGGGGTGATTTTTGTGAGGAGTTTTGGGGTGAGTTTTGTGGGCTTTTGGGTGGAATTTTTGTGGAGATTTTCCTGGGATTTTGTGTGGATTTTCTGGCATTTTCGAGGATTCTATGGTGGAATTTTTATGTGATTTTAATGGTATTTTTGGTGGGATTTTTTGTGAGGATTTTGAGTGATTTTTATTGGATTTTGGTGGGGTTTTGGGAGTATTTTTTGGGAGATTTTTGCTGGATTTTGGGTAGTTTTTTGGGGGATTTTATGGGATTTTGGTGATATTTTTGTGGGGGATTTTGGGGAGATTTTTGTGAGTTTTTTTTAATTATTAATATTTCGGTGGGGTATTTTTTTGTGGTTTTTTTCAGGATTTTGTTGGGATTTTGGTGTTTTCTCTTGGGATTTTGGGCAGATTTTGTGTTGCGTATCCAGAGTGACTTTGGGCAGCTCTGGGGCAGCTTTTGGGGTTTGTCTCCCGTGTCCCCCAGCTGTGGCAAAGCCCCGAAGCACATCCTGTTCCTGCCCAGCTCCCTGAGCAGCCCCAGGAGCTGATGCTCCCCCTGCTCCTCAGCCAGGGAGATCTGGGCCAATCCCGGCATTCCGGCATTCCGGCCGGGCTTTGGGGCACTGCGGGATTTTGGGGCTTGGGGGGTGAGAGGCTGAGGGGGCTTGGGGCTGGATTTTTTTTGGACAATATTGGAATTTTGGGGGGGAATGTCTGGATTTTTAGGAGGAAATTTCTGAGTTTTTTGAGGAAAATAACAAATTTGAGTGGGAGGAAATTCTGGACTTCTTAGGGAGGAAATGTTTGGAGTTTTGGTGGGAAATTTCTGGATTTTTGGGGATGAATTTCTGGATTTTTTAGGGGGGAATTTCTGAATTTTTTTGGTGGGGGAGTTTCTGGTTTTTTGGGGAGGGATTTTTGGATTTTTTTGAGGGGGAATTTCTGGATTTTTTGGGAATGTTTCTGTATTGTTTGGAAATTATTCCGGATGGGGAACAGGGTTGGGTTTGGGGAGAAATGTTTCTGGATTTTCTGGGTAAATTTCCTAGTTTTTTGAGAATATTTCAGGAGTTTTTTGAGGAACATTTCTGGATTTCTTTGGGGAACATTTCTGAATTTCTGGGGGAAATGTTTAGGATTTTTTTTTTTTTTTGAGCATTTCTTGATTTTGGGGGATATTCCCGGGTGTCTGGGGAACATTCCTGGGTGTCTGGGGAACATTCCTGGGTGTCTGGGGAAGGTTCCCGGGTGTCTGGGGAACATTCCCGGGTGTCTGGGGAACATTCCCGGGGTGTATGGGGGAGGTTCCAGGGGTGTCTGGGGGAGGTTCCCAGGTGTCTGGGGGAGGTTCCCGGGTGTCTGGGGAACATTCCCAGGTGTCTGGGGAAGGTTCCCGGGTGTCTGGGGAACATTCCTGGGTGTCTGGGGAACATTCCCGGGTGTCTGGGGAAGGTTCCCGGGTGTCTGGGGAAGGTTCCCGGGTGTCTGGGGAACATTCCTGGGTGTCTGGGGAACATTCCTGGGTGTCTGGGGAACATTCCCGGATGTCTGGGGAAGGTTCCCGGGTGTCTGGGGAAGGTTCCCGGGTGTCTGGGGAACATTCCCGGGTGTCTGGGGAAGGTTCCCGGGTGTCTAGGGAAGGTTCCCGGGTGTTCCGGGCTCTCCTGGCCCCGTTCCCATCCCAGGTTCCCGGGGTTCCAGGAGCTGCGCTGGTGCCCGGGTGCCGCGACATCGCCTCGCTGCAGTTGGACACCGAGGTGCAGGCGGGCGCCGCCCGCGAGGCCCTGCAGGGCTCCAGCATCACCCAGAGCCACCCATGGAGATCTCCTTCGCCAAAAAGTGACCCAGAACACCCCAAACCCCACCAAAATAACCCCAAACCCCCCCAAAATGGGCCTGAAATACCCCTCAAAAACTGCCTCAAACCCACCAATAAATAACCAAAATCTGCCCCCAAACACCCCAAATCCCTCCAAACCACCCTGTAATCTCAGAGGAATGCCTTGAAATCCCTCCAAACCACCCTGAAATTCTTCAAAGCTGCACCTGAATGCCATAAATCTGCCCCAAAACACCTCAAATGCCTTCAAGCTGCCCCAAAATCCCATGGAAACACCCTGCAGTCCCTCCAGACCACCTAAAAATCCCATAGAAATACCCTGAAATCCCTCAAAGCACCCCAAAATCCCATAGAAACCCCTGAAATCCCATAAAAGTGCTCCCAAATCCCATAGAAACACCCAAAAATCCCTCAAAACCACCCCTAAACACCCTAAATCCCATAAACCTGCACCCAAATCCCATAGACCTCCCGCCAAATCCCAAGAAAATACTCCAAAATCTCAGAAAACTGCCCCAAAAATGGTCCTGACCCTGCCCCAAACCCCCTGCACGCCCCCACTCCCCCAGGTAAGTTCAGCTCAGCCCAGCCCAAATCCTCCCTTTTTCATCCTAAATCCTTTTTTGTCCTACATCCTCCTTTTCTATCCCAAATCCTCATTTTTTTTATTCCAAATCCTCCTTTTTTAACCCCAAAATCACTTTTAATCCCTAATGTCTTTTTGACCCTAAATCCTTCTTTTCCCAACCTAAATCCTCCTTTTCCCATGACAAATTCTCCTTTTTTCTCCCCACATCCTTTGTCTGTCCCCAAATCCCTTTTCCAATACCAAAATCACTCTTTTCCACCCCAATTCCCCGCCTTGTTCCCCTTTCCACATCCCAAATCCCCTTTTCCCATCCCAAATCCTTCCCCGTCCACCCTAAATCCCCTTTTCCCACGCAGGATCTTTCCCCATCCTGAATCCCCCAATTCCCACCCATTCCCCTTTTTTTCCCGGTGTTGTACCCAGGGTCTTTCTGCAGACATTGCACCTGGAGCTGCCCCAAATAACCCCAAACAAACCCCAAATAACGCCAAACAAACCCCAAAAAACCCCAAACAAACCCCAAATAACCCCAAACAAACTCCAAATAACCCCAAACAAACCCCAAATAACCCCAAACAAACCCCACTGTGTCCCCCAGGACTGGAGTGGATTTGGGGGGGTCATGACCCGAAACTTTGGGGACTGGAAGGATTGATCCTAAAATTTGGGGTTTAGGGGGGTTTGACACCTTGGGGTTTGGGAGTTTTTGACCCCAAACTTTGGGAACTGGGGGAGTTCAACACCCCAGGCTTTGGGATTTTGCGTTTTTTTTCCCATGATTTGGGGATCAGGGGGTTTCACCCCCAAACGTTGGGATCGGGGTGGTTGGACAACCCAGGTGTTTCAACCCCCAGGATTTGGGGTTTGGGGGTTTAGACCCAAAAATTTGGAAACTGGGGGGATTGACCAACTGATTTTGGGGGATTTAACCCCAAAGTGGGGGAGATCAGGGGGATTTGACACCCCAGGGTTTGGGATTGAGGAGGTTGACCCCAAAGTTTGGGAATTGAGGGGTTTCACCCCAAACTTTGGAGAGGAGGAGGGTTGGACAACCCAGGTATTTCAAACCCCAGGAGTCGGGGATTGGGGGTTTTAACCCCAAACTTTGGGGGCTGGGGGTGTTTGACACATCAGGATTTGGGATTTGGTGGTATTTGACCCCAGACTTTGGGAATTGGGGGTGTTGGACACCCCAAATATTTTGAAACCCAGGATTTCGGGTCAGGAGGGTTTAACACCAACGTTTGGGATTTTGGGAGTGTTTGACACCCCAGGATCTGGGATTTGGGGGGTTTGATCCTAAAATTTGGGGTTTGGGGCAGGGGGGAGGTTGACATCCCAGAGTTTGGGTTTGGGGGTGTTTGACCTCTCCCCTCCCAGTGTTGGGATTCGGGTGTTTGACCCCAGTGTTTGACCCCCCGGTTTGGGGTCGGGGTTGGGATAGGAGCCATTCCCTGGAAACAGCGGTGGGATCGGGATCGAGAACAGGAACGGGAATGGGATCGGGATCGGGAGTGGGAGTGTAATGGGGTTGGGAATGAGATCGGGATCGGGAACTGGCCCGGGAACGGGAACAGAAATGGGAATGGGATCGGGAACAGGATCAGGGAACGGGATTGGGATCGGGAAGGGGAGAGACCCTGACTCAATAATGGAGCCCACCCCCAGGGAGCGATCCTGCCCCAGTCCCGGAGTGGACCCATCCCCTCAATCCCGGACCCCTCCCCAATCCCAGCCCCTCCGCAGCCGCTGACCGGACCCTCCCTCAATCCCAGCCCGCCCCAATCCGGATCGGAGCCATTCCCGGACCGGACCCTTCAATCCCTTCTTGGGGCGGCTCCTGCCGCTTCCAGCCCATTTTTGGGGCTTCCAAGCGGCTCCGGGGACCCTCCCCATTTTGGGGTGTTGGGGTGGCCCCAAGGCCGCCCCGGGGGCCGAGGGGGGATGGAAACCCCCAAACCCGGGGGGCTCCTGGGGGTCCCCAGTTCCTCCCGGCCCCGCCCCGAAGCAGATCCTGGCCAATCAGAGCGCGCGGCGTTGATGACGATTCAGTTCCCAGGCAGGAACTCGGCGCTGGTCCCGCCTGGCGATTTTCAGCCAATCAGCGCCCGGGACGGCTCTGACTCATCAGTTGCCAGGCAGAGCCCAGCGCCTCTCGCAGCACCGGCCAATCTAAACATACAATCGAACACACCTGAGTAAAACAATTCATACTACAATGTACTAAACACGAAACCAAACACCACTATAATGTCTCATACAATTTAACCAAACAATTAAACTTTAATAGCACCCTTAAGCACTCTAAAAAAATTTAAATAGTTTTAAAAAATATAATTGCAGATGGGTGGTTTTATATGAATGTTGGTTTTGGATTGTTTGGGCCAGCTGATTTAAAAAAAATGATTTTTATAGGAATTTAATCAGCTGAGAAGGAGCCACTCTACAAACAGAACTGACTGAAAATGAAGGGGACATAAATCAGAAACTCTGAAAGTTTTCTTCGCTATCAAATACATCCCACCACTCCAAACTGGGATCCCACTTCTCCCAATCTCCTCCCAACCCCATCTCACCCTGGAAGCTGTGGAATCAAGTGAGCTTTGTGTGGGATTGAGTTTTTTTGAGGTCAGAACATGCAATTTGAGGTGGGATTGTGCCTTTATAGTTTAAAATACAGTTATTTTCAGTGGGATTGAGTGGTTTTGTGGTGACAAATTCATCCCTCTTGGCTTTTGAAATGCAAAGAGATGGAGAACACTGCCCAAAATCACCCCAGAACCCACAAATCCTCCGGAAGTTGAGTTCATGGTGTCCAGGGTGAGTGCAGCTGCCGGTGGCAGGAACAAATGAGATGTATCTTGGTTTCACAAAACTCCAAAATCCATTTCTTATCACCGAAAGACAGGGCAAAGGCAGAGCCATGGGATTTTTATAGGGTATCCCAGGGGTGGAGTTTGGGTTTGGGTCAAGGGAGGAATTATTGGCAACACAAGAAGGGTGAGATCAAACTCCTGCCTCTCAGCAACAGGGGCACTCCACACAGAATGCGTCCCTAAATCCTAAATTCCCCCTAAAACTCCTGTGAAATGGTGACACTTCAGATATTTTTGATCAGTTTCTTTAATTTAACCCTGTTTTGGCTGTGTTTGAAGAATAAAGATGAATCAGAGGAAAATTAGGGCCAAACCAAAAGGATAACCAGTCAGGTGTGTTCCCAACATTGATCACAGGGAATGTGGGTCACCAGACCTGTGCCCAATGTGGGTCCTGCAGTGGGGGATGGAGCTGGAGCAGAGCACGAAGCTCTTCCTGCAGGCGGGACACTCTTGGGGCTTCCATTACTGGTGCCTCTGTTGGTGTCTGGTCAAGTGAGAGCTCTGGGTGAAGCTCTTCCCACACTGGGGACACCCGTAGGGCCTCTCCCCGGTGTGGATGTGCCGGTGCCTGACAAGGGAGGAGTTGTGCTTGAATCCCTTCCCACAGTCAGGGCAGCGGAAGGGCCTCTCATCTGTATGAGCTCGATAGTGCAAGAGGAGATAGGAGCGAGTCTGAAACCCCTTCCCACACTTGGAACACTCGTAGGGTCGCTCCCCAGTGTGGATCTTCTGGTGGACAATCAGGGCACCACACTGCCTGAAGCTCTTCCCACACTCCCTACACTCGTAGGGCCTTTCCCCAGTGTGGATTCTCTTGTGGCTGCTCAGGTGGGAGATCCGCCTGAAGCTCTTCCCACATTCCCCACACTCGTAGGGCCTCTCCCCAGTGTGGATCCTCTTGTGCTGGATCACATTAGAATTTGACCTAAAGCTCTTCCCACATTCCTCACACTCATAGGGCTTCTCCCCAGTGTGGATCCTCTGGTGCTGGATCAGGTTGGAGTTTGACCTGAAGCTCTTCCCACACTCCGAGCACTTATGGGGCTTCTCCTTATCATGAAGCTGCTCAGGGACCACCAGCCCTGAGCTCTGGCTGAAGCTCTGTCCATCTTCCTGGACCAGAGTGAATCTTTCCTCCTCAGATCCCCTCGATCTGCGTTTGCAGCCCCTCCTCGTGCAGCTCCCATTGGGTTCCTGCACCATGGAGCCACTCAAAACAGCGTCTTCCACAAGGTTCTGCCATGGGGATTTGTCCTCTCTGCTCTCCACCCTTAGCACCTCATCTGCAGGAGGAAGGACAAGGAGAGGATGGGATTTGCCTCTGTGCCAGAGGGAAGGGCAAGGAGATCCCCCCAGTGCATCCCCGGCAGGAGGGCACCGGCAGCGGGGCTGTCCTGCAGCTGGGGGCTGTGCTGGGCTGGGAGATGGAGCAGGAGAGAGGGAGAAAGGGGCACTGACTTCCTCTTCACTAGCCTGGGGGTCTCAGGGCATCTCCTTCTTCCTGGAAGCCTCCTCCTCCATCTGGCAAATGTTTGGGGATGGGAAATTCTGTTTTGGGAGGAAAACAAGGGATGAGCACAGTGAGTTTTGTACTGTTTCAAAGCAAAACAGGCGGAGAGTCTAAGCCAGAATGACAATTGAGTAAGAAAATTAAGATCAAAGCAATGATACAGAAAGACTGGTTTAATCTGTCAGAGTCAGGATATAACCTGACACCCCGTTACCCAGGGTGGTGGTAGCTGTCTGATGAAATGGTGGCTGCAGTCCAGCTGGAGTGATGAACGTGATTCTGTAAAAGCTGTGATCCTGTAGAAGGGTCTGGTCTTGCACTGAAGGTCCAGTGGTGGTTATGGAGCTCTTGTTCTCTGGGAATCCAGTAGGCAAGGTGGTCGTGGTGTTGCAAGGGTGAGATTATATCCAGGCAGGAATGCTTGGTTCCTCCCCCTGGGCGGAGCATCCCACAATGGGATGATGTAATTTTATCAGTGCTGCAGTGACACTCAATGGCCCATTAAGAGAGGATGGCCCCTGGAGGGTGTTATCAGGGCTGAGCCATGGAAGAGATAAAGAACACTGCCCCACCTGTTGATAACAGTTTATGGAGATGGGGACTGAAAACACTTTTGGTTACATCTGACACTGAAACCTGAAACAGTGAGGCAATCCCTGCTCGGGGTGGGGGGTGAACACCACCCCCCTTACCCAAACTGGCTCCGGTGTAAAACCCCCACCCTGGGAAGGCCACGCACACAGGGGACAATGTCACACTTGCCCTGTCCCAGGGGAGATCTCTGTCCCTGTCACTCCCTTGCTTTCCCCCCTTTTATCTTTCTTTCCATCTCTATCTCACATTTACTGTTCAATAAAATCCATTTTGGATTTGGTCTTGTGAGTACCTTAATTGGGGCAGAGAAATCTCTCTAACAGTTTCATTAACCAGATGATGACATTATTTTTGCACAGTGAGTTCAGGGCTCTGTTGTCTGACCCAAAGTGCCTTTGACAACAGCATGGTTCCCTCCTCTGAGCAGGTTTTGCATCTTTCTGGAGGAACTCTTGGAAACTTGGATGCAACTTCCTCTGAGTGACTTTTGGGAGAACCTATCAGGAAAATGGCTGTTGTGGGTGTCCTGTGTAAAAAAAAATATATTTTTTTCCTTCCCTGAAAAGTTTGTTAAATTCACTGGAAGAAAGGAACCAAATGATACCATCGAGACTGACAAGGATCATTCACCCCACTGTGAGGAACACAAGGTTACTAAAGTCCTACAAGAAGCCCAGCTCAAATAGCTAAATGCCAAACAACTCCTGAATTCAGAGGCTTGGGGGGAGCAGCATTATTTTCTTGGTCCCTGTCACCTTTGTGACAGCTACACAGACCTTTCCCTTCCTTTTAATAATCTGTATTGGGCCAAATTTCCATGTTACTTTTTTGGAACCTGCCAGCATCTGAGCTGGAGCTGTGCTGGAACTGATGAAATTTGGAATTGCCAGAGAATTGCTTCTGTTGTTGGTCTATTAATGTTTGGGATTTGTTTGCGTTTTTATCACAAGTGACTTGTGGGAAGAGCAAATCTTCCTCAAGGCATTTTATGGAGGGTTAAGCTTAATTTCTGCTGAGTTTGTTTTGTCCAGTGCCCAGGGGATGCTCAAGGGGTCTCTAGTTTTGGTTTGGCCCTAATTTTCTTCTGATTTGTCTTTATCAATTAAAAACACCTGAAAAATGACTAAAAAGAGTATTGACCAGAGATGTCAAAAGTCCCACCATTTAAGAGGTATTTGAGGTGGAATTTATTGTTTGGGAACATATTCTGGAGTATTTGGGGGTTCTTGGGGGCTATCTGGTAGTATTCTCCATATTTTTGCGCTCTAAAAGTCAAGGTGGATTTGTCTGTCACCCCAAAATGACTTAATCACACCTCAAAATGTCTGGTTCCCACCTCAGTCCAGTGCCAAAATTACTTGATTCCTCAGACTCCAGGGTGAGATGGGGTTATAAGAAGTGAGATCCAAATTTGAGGTTGTGGGGTCAGGATTGTGTGGGGCTGGGTGGGTGTGATTTATTTTGATAATAAATAAAATATCCAGAATTATTGTTTTCTATCCCATTCATTTTCTGTCAGTTCTGATTTGCTTTTCAGAGTGCTGCCTTCTCAGCTGATTTTGTTTGTGTCCTCCTGTCCCAGACTGAAAAGCAAGATGTGTTCTATTTGCCATCTGTATGGCAGTTGTCCTGTGTTAAGTGGGCGGTTTTTCCTTATCTCTTCCACAATCAATCCTCCCTCAGGAGAGACATCTGCTGATAATGGGCTATTGAATGTCACTGCATGACTGATAAGAACTGTAACACCCCATTGTGAGATGTTCAGCCCAGATGGAGGAGCCAAGCATTCCTACCTGCATCTAGTCTTGAGATTCTGGCCCACCAACACAGCTTTTCTGGGCTGGATTTTCCTAGAGGAACAGCTGCCTCTTCCTCTTCAGAGGAGGACACCCTTTCCTATAGGATCACTACTCCAACAGAACCACACCTGACACTCCTTGAGGACTGCAGCCACAATTCCAATTGGACTGTGGCCAACACCCTGTCCAACAGGGTGTCAGGTTGTATTCTGGCTCTCTCAGTGTTGTTTTGGCTCACTGCATTATTCATATTTTCATTTTTTTCCCTAATAAAAAGCTGTTATTCCTGCTCCCATATTTTCATCTGAGAGCCCCCCTTAATTTCAAATTTATACCAATTCAGAAAGAGTCTACATTTTTCCATTTCAGGGGAGGCTTCTGCCCTCCTTAGCAGACACCTGTCATTCCAAACCAAAACACCTCCTTTCCCTTCTGCCTTCCTTTGCCTGCTCAGTGTCTCCCTTAAACCAGGGCAGCTCTCATGAAACACCCTGCCCTGATTTAATACCCAATGCAGGAGCTACAACAACCATGGGTGAAGTTATGATGGCTGGCAGTGAAATGTCACTGTAGGATCTTGCTCCACTTGGCTTTTGGCTCTTCCATAAGAGCTTTGCCTTCAAGGTCAGGAACATCTTTTCCTGGCTGGGAACTGGAATTCCAGCCCCTGGGAGTGTGTGCCATGGATCCCAGAGGGGCATTCCCGAGGCTCCCAGGGTGCTGCTCCTGCCGTGCCTCCCAAGGAGCTGTGCAGGGCAGGGGACAAGGTGCAGCAGCTGGGTTGGTGCTGCAGTGCTACAACAGCCCCTGGTTCCAGGAGTTTCCACACTGCCAACAGTAGTTCCTGGGTTCCATGATGTCCTGCTGTGTCCCCATGGATATTTGGTGTCATGAAGTTCTTCACTGTCACAATGGCCACCTCACTCCAAGAGCTTCCACAGTGTCCAAATGGCCTCCTTGGATGGGCAGTGTCACCATGGACCATTGGCTCCATGCAGCTCTGCTGGGTCACCATGAACTCCTTGGTTCCATGAGGTTCTGGGGGTGTCTCCATTGTCTCCTTGGATCCACAGTGTCACAATGGACCACTGGATCCACGTGGCCCTGCTGTGTCACCATGGCCCCTTGGTTCCGTGGGTCCCCAGGGTCACAATTGACTCCTTGCTTCCTCATCCCATGGGAGAGAACTGTCCTTCTCCTCCAGGGGCCTATAGCCAAAACTAGGATTCCTTCTCTAAATTTCCTTATATGCAAAGATTGTTCCCCAGTGAAATCTGCCAAGAGAAACAGGTCTGGCTGCCTTGGCCACCCAGGGGCCACCTCTCACCTGCCTTTCTGACACGGGGACCATATGCTTTTCTTGCTTAAAAACCTTCCATCTCCATCAGGTACCCATGGCCAAAATTTGGGATCTGCCTCCCAAATTCCCTATATACAAGAATAGCTCCTAGATAAATGATGCCAGGAATCACAAGTCTGGCTGGCCTTGGCTTCCTGAGGGCTGGCACTCATGTACCTCTGAAACACTGGGGCTCTGTGTTTTCCTTCCTAATGAAAAGAACTCTTCTTCCTGTCCAGGCACCCATGGCTAAAACTGGGATTCCACCTCCAAAACTCTGTACATCCAAGGATTGCACCCAAGTGCCAGCTGCCAGGATGGACAGGTCTGGCTGCCTTTGGCCTCTTGGGGGCATCTTCTCATCTGCTTTTAAAACACTGGAGCTCAGTGCTTTCCTTCTAATGGAAAAGAACCTTCTTTCTTCTCAAGGTGTCCATGGTCAAAACTGAGATACTTCATCCCAAATTCCATATATCCAAGGATTACTCCATTACAAGAGTTGCCAGGGGAAACAGGTCTGGCTGGCTTAGCCTCAGAGGAGCAACTGCCTCTCCTCTCCTCTCCTCTCCTCTCCTCTCCTCTCCTCTCCTCTCCTCTCCTCTCCTCTCCTCTCCTCTCCTCTCCTCTCCTCTCCTCTCCTCTCCTCTCCTCTCCTCTCCTCTCCTCTCCTCTCCTCTCCTCTCCTCTCCTCTCCTCTCCTCTCCTCTCCTCTCCTCTCCTCTCCTCTCCTCTCCTCTCCTCTCCTCTCCTCTCCTCTCCTCTCCTCTCCTCTCCTCTCCTCTCCCTCTCCTCTCCTCTCCTCTCCCATAGAAACAGTTGGCCTCTGAGCTTTTCCTTCTTATAGAAAAATCGATCCCTATGTACACAGAAATGGCAGAAATTTGGGTTCCCAAATTCCCTATATCCAAGGGCTGCTTACAGAAAAAAGCTACCAGGACAGAGAAGTCTGGCTGGCTTAGGCCTCTGGTGGCCGCCTTTCATCTGTCCTTGAAACACCAGTATTCCATGCTTTTCTTCCTATGCAGAGAACTGTCCTTCTACTCTGGGTGTCCATGCCTGAAATTGGGATTCCACCACTAGAATTCTGTCTATCCAAGAGTTGTTCCCAGACAAAATCTGCCAGTACCATCAAGTCTGTCTGGCCTTGGCCTCTGGTGGCTGCCCCTGCCACACTGGAGCTCGGTTCTTTCCTTCCCATGGAGATCACTGTGACACTGTGGGCACCTCATGGAACCAAGGGGATCATTGTGGCACCACTGAAGCCCATGGAACCAAGGGGCCATGGTGACACCGCAGGGGCTTCATGGACCCAGAGACCATTATGACTCTGTGGGGCCTGATGGAACCATGGAGACCATTCCGACCCTTCAGGGCCTGGTGTCACCAAGGGGGCATTGTGACACCTCAGGGCCTCCTGGAAGCAAGGGACCATTGGGACACTGTGGGGCCCCATGGAAGCGAGGGAACATGGACCAGGTCTGGCTGGCTTGGCCTGCCAGGGGCCACCTGACAGGTCTGGCTGATGTTGGGATGTCAAGGGCTGCCTCTCATCAGCTCCTGGAGCACTGGGGCTCTGTGCTTTCCTTGCTTTGGAAAAGAACCGTTCATCTTTTAAGATGCCCATTGCCAAAATTGGTATCCTCCCTAAATTTTTTCTATATACAAGGGTATCACCCAGAAAAAAGTGCCAGCTCTGGCTGGCATCTCAAGGTAACCTCTCATCTGCCCAGGAAACACTGGGGCTCTGTTCCTTCCTTCCTGTGGAAAAGAACCTGGCCTTCATGTCTAGGGACCATGGCCAAAATTAGAATTTGACCTCCCAAATTCCATATATCCAAGGATTGCTCCCAGACAAAAGTAGCCAGGACAGACAGGTCAGGCTGGCCCTGTCCTCAGGTGATTTTCTTAGACTCTAAGCTGAATGTTTTAATTTGAAAACACCTTGGAGAGGGCCCAGAGATCTCCCAAGGAGGGGTTCTGAGGCCTCGGGCACATGACCACTACATATGGACAAAGGAGCTCTGTGCTCTGTGCTGCTGTGGTGGTTTTGCATCACAGAAGTGATGTCCTGAGAGAAGCTGCTAGCAGTTTCCTCTCTGTCTGACAAAAAACAGTCAGTAATTAGCTTTGAGAGCTGACAGTCTGTTAAAGCACTAAGGAAGCTGCAGAGCCTCTGTGCAGACACAAGTTAGAGATGAGAAAGCCTGGCTGGGTCTCTTTCCCAGAGCCCAGCTGGGGTCACGGAACCATCTGCAGCCCCGGGAGATATTGACTCTGCCAGTGCTGCCATCCTCCCTCCAGTGAGAGAAAAGGACACAGGGCAGGCACACAGAGGAGCAACATGGACACACCGAGGGCAGGAAAGAGGAAGTTGAGTCCCAGATGGGAGGGATGAGGAGATTCCTTGATCTTGGGGCTGGAATCCTCTGGTAAAGCTGTGGAGAAGGATGTCATTAGATACATCAGACTCTTTTTTTCCCTATAAGGCATTGAAAAGTATGGGGAGATGATTTGTTTCAGGAAAGGCCTCCATGGTAAAGTAAGCAAATGTTGCAGTAGCTGTGATCCCATGAGAAGCTTGAACATTGAAAGAGAGAAGAGTGATGAGACCCTGTGACCTCAGGGAGAGAAGAAGACCTCTGTTCCCAGAGATTAATGTGATTTCAGAAAGAGATTAAGAGATCCTTTGTTCTTAAACAGCTCATCTTGAAACTAATACTCCATAAGCTGGCATGGCCCATAAGCACATCTGTGGAAAAGGCTGTGCAAAATGGGAGGGACTTCTCAATTGCAGATTTTTTCAGGCAGCTGCTATTCATGGAAATGAAAAGCCATGAAATAACTGTATTCTTGTGGAGAAGTCTCCATAACATTAACAAGAGGAACTTCTCTCCGTAAATGAACTGAAGAATGACTATTATAGAGGTAGAAAACTGACTGAAAAATAGGTTTTGTCTCTTTACATTGTTAGTAAGAAAGAAGAGTTTGTAGGGAGAGGGGATGTGTTCTGAAAGTTTTGTTCTGATCCTTATTACTCTTGCTTTTAGTTACTGTTAATAAATTTTTCTTTATACTTGTGAAGTTTGAGGCCACTGTGCCTTTCTCCTAATCCTATCTCACAGCAGGAAATTAGTAAGTATATTCTAGTGAGTGAACTGGTAATTAGCCAACACAGAACCTACCACACTAATTGATGCATTTGCTGAGAAATCTCAAATTGGTGAACCAAAATCACTACAGAAAATTTCCTGATGAACTGCCCCATACAAGAGGAAATTCAAAGCTAAGTCATGGTTTGTCAGGACTTGCTTGATCCTAATGAGCCCCGTGGCGCATTTGGAGCTGAGCCCTGGAACCTCAGGGCCTGAGAGAAGATTGCACAAGCCTTTACAGGAGTCAGAGCCAGAAAAAGCACCCAACGTGTCTCAAAACATTAATGGGACCCACTGAGGTCCATCCCCAACAAAGGCTCCTCATGGACTCCTTGGAGGAGAGAACTGGAGGCCAGGATGGCACAAAAACCTCTCAGAGACTCAAAATGGCACAAAGAACTCTCAATGTGGAAAGGAAAATCCAAAGTACCTTACAAAAGTTAAGAATCTCAAAGTATTCATGAGCCCCACTGAGTGTCAGTAGAAAGCTCTCAAGGGACTCTTATAACAGATAATTTGGGCCATGATTCCACAAACCTCTCACAGTCTGTAGCAAAAGGGAAACACCAAGTACCTCTAAAGAACTGAAAAATACCTTGAAGCATTAATGAGCCCCACTGAGTGTTGTTTCTGACAAAGCCTCTCCAGGGACTAATTAATGCAGAATATTGGAGGCCAGGATTGCAGAAACTTCTGAGAGGCTCCAAAGCAAAAGCAAAAGCCAAAGTCCTTTGAAAAACCTGCAGTCCCTGGGAGCATGAAGGAGCCCCCAGGGCCATTCCTGACCAAGGCTCCCCAGGGACTCCTTCCAGCAGATCCTTGAGGCCACTGGGATGTGGGCTGGGGGGGATGCTGAGGGCAGGACCAGGGGCTGACAGTGCCCAGCCTGGCTGGGGCTGTGCCAGGAGGCCCCAGGGCCTCAGGACAAGGTGTCTCCTCACAGCCCTTGGTGGCACAGACCCTGCTGTGCCCCAGGGCACCAAGACTTGGCTTCTCTTTGTCCCCACCTGCCATCAGTGCCTCCAGTTCTCTGCTCTGCCTGGGGCCTGGGGAAACTTTCTCAGTCGTGTCCCTCAGTGGGACCCATTAAAAGTCCAAGAAACTTTGGAGTTGGATTCTGACTTGGAGTTCTGGAGAGGTTTCTGCAGCTCCCTCTCAGGGCCTGATGCTCAGGGCCTGAGCACAAAGCCCCAGAGGGTCATTAAAGTCCTTGTGCTGTGTCTGTGCTGCTGAGCTGGGCTGGGCTCCTGGCACAGAGGGTGATCCTGGTAACCAAGCAGAGCTTCAAAAGCACATTTCTCTTGCTGAGCAGCTCTTCTCCCAGCCCAGCAGGGCTGGGGCACTGCCTGCAGCCAGCCCGGGCACAGCACAGAGGCACAGAGAGCTTCAATCAGTCAGGGCTGGGAAGGGGCTGAGAAGTGCCTGGAGCAGAATCACTGCCAGCCCTTGGCACAGGAACCTCTGGCTGCAGGACAATGCAGCTGCAGCTCCTGGAGAGATCTCCTAAAGCTGGAACATGCCAATGCCCACAGAGCCTGTGAGTGCATTCTCTGCTCATCTCCTGTGCAGAGCAGCCAGGGGTGCCCAGGGCTGTCCTGCAGAGCAGGGTCCTGCAGCCCAGGGCGCTGTGCTGGGCCAGGGACTCTGCTGCCTGCCAGGGACAGCTCTCAGCCGGCCCTGGAGCTGCTCCCAGCGCTGGCCAGGAGCTGTGGGGGGAAGGAGCCACCCTGAGCAGGGCAGGTGCTGCTGCTGAGAGGGGCTGGCTGGGGCAGGGCTGCTCCCAGCTCCAGACCAGCCTGGACACGCCTCCGGAGGGCACTTCCCAAAGAAGGTATGATGGGATTGCTGTAAATATCAGGAGCTTCCCTGAGAGTGTTTTCAATTTCCTGCTCGTAGAAGGATGGGAAAGACGAGGTTGCTGACAGAAAGATTTTTGCTATTTATACATTTTTCATATAGCCATAGCTATGTAAAGAACTATTATATACCTTTAAAATTATAATCCTTTTTTTATTCTATTAAACTCCTAATTAACTCTTTTAAGCTTCTATTATATACTTCTATCACTATAATCCTTAATTAACTCGAGTACATTTCCTAACCTTGCTCTTAGATTTTAGAACAATAAGCTGACTATCTAAATACATTCCTGAAATACTGTATAGTCTTATTATCAAGAAGCAGTCCTGAAAGAAGAACATTTTGCATTGTGACCGGAATGTGAGCAGTCATAACAAAAATTGGGGCAAAGAAGCCCTTGGACCTACTCCAATGGGTTGACCTATTGGTGGGCTACTGGGGCAACGGAATCTTCTCCTGGATTCCCCTGTTAAATATCCTACTTAATCAAACTTAATAAATTGTTGAAATCAGTGGCTGGGTGTGCCCCATCCCCACTGGAAGCTTACAATAAAGGTCTGCTTTTTAACTTACTGTTATAACACTTTTGCAAGGAGGTTTTTTTCTCTTTTGATTACAGACACAAGTGGATGAGAGAAGCAGAACAGGAATTGTAATCCCAGAATTAAAGAATATTCTGAGTTGAAAGGGACACACAGGATCATTAAAGGAATGTTTGAAAATTTACAGAGACTCCATAACTGTGACTTTGGCTGGTCAGTCTCAAGGCACCTCTCAGGAGAGGATGTTCAGGCCCAGGGAGATGCTCAGGGAAGCAGAGGGGGCTGAACAGAGCAGTGCTGGGGGAACAAGCCCATCCAGACCCTCACCTTCCCTCAGCCACAAGGAATCTTTTGCCTCTCACATCTCTCAGTGGCAAACTCTGAGTGCAGCAGGAATGCTGGGGATTTCTGACCTCAGAGAGCCAGGAATGGTGAGTGGGTAGGAAAACAATTCCTAAAAACAACTCCTGCCATCCTTTAGACCTGGAAGCGCAGATGGCACCAAGACCTTCTGCATTTAGAAGCGATTCCCCTGAAAAATCCTGAATATCCAGCCTTTTCCCTCTTCAACATGGCCACAAACCCATGACAGCGAGGCAGGAATGGCTCCTTGAGAGTTCCCACACATAGCTGGGTGAAGATTTTCCCAGAGCAGGAAACAGGGCCATTCCCTGCAGCAGGACAGTCTGCAGGGAATGGCCCAGGTTTGGCTCCAAGCAGCCTCTCCTGACTTGTCCCTGTCCTTTCTCCATGAACAGGTGCCCATGTGCAGCCGCAGCGAATGTCCAACAGCAGCTCCATCAGCCACTTCCTCCTGCTGGCACTGGCAGACACGCGGCAGCTGCAGCTCCTGCACTTCTGCCTCTTCCTGGGCATCTCCCTGGCTGCCCTCCTGGGCAACGGCCTCATCATCAGCGCCGTAGCCTGCGGCCACCACCTGCACACGCCCATGTTCTTCTTCCTGCTCAACCTGGCCCTCAGCGACCTGGGCTCCATCTGCACCACTGTCCCCAAAGCCATGCACAATTCCCTCTGGGACACCAGGAACATCTCCTACACGGGATGTGCTGCACAGATCTTTTTCGTTATGTTCTTCATCTCAGCAGAATTCTATCTCCTGACCATCATGTGCTACGACCGCTACGTGTCCATCTGCAAACCCCTGCACTATGGGACCCTCCTGGGCAGCAGAGCTTGTGCCCACATGGCAGCAGCTGCCTGGGCCAGTGGCTTTCTCAATGCTCTGCTGCACACAGCCAATACATTTTCCCTGCCCTTGTGCCATGGCAATGCCCTAGGACAATACTTCTGTGAAATCCCCCAGATCCTCAAGCTCTCCTGCTCCAAATCCTATCTCAGGGAACTTGGGTTTATTGCAGTTACTGCCTGTTTAGGATTTGGATGTTTTGTGTTCATTGTTTTCTCCTATGTGCAGATCTTCAGGGCTGTGCTGAGGATCCCCTCTGAGCAGGGACGGCACAAAGCTTTTTCCACCTGCCTCCCTCACCTGGCTGTGGTCTCCCTGTTTGTCAGCACTGCAGCATTTGCTCACCTGAAGCCCCCCTCCCTCTCCTCCCCATCCCTGGATCTGTCCGTGTCAGTTCTGTACTTGGTGGTGCCTCCAGCTCTGAACCCCCTCATCTACAGCCTGAGGAACCAGGAGCTCAAGGCTGCAGTGAGGAGACTGATGACTGGATGCTTTCAGGGACATTAAACTGCTGGCCAATTTCCAGAAATCACTTCTAATAAATGTCATCTTTGATACTTCTTGTTGGCTTCCTTTTGGAGGTTCTTTTTCTTTGTTTTACATTGTAATATTATTCACAAAGAAATGTCACCGTTTGTGCCATTTCTCCTTTTGTTTCTTTCCAAGTTTACTGTCACCCACAGACTTGGTGGCTTTTAAGTAACTAAAGGATCTCCCAGCAGACTTTTCTTCAGAGATGCCCTTTTGTTGCCTTCTCTGGAGCTGCAGCAGCAATGTCTGTGTGCAGAGCTGGGGGCAGATCAGTGCTGGCACAGCAGCTCTGGTCCTGCTGGCCACACCACTCCTGATCCAGGCCAGGAGCCATTGGCCTTCTTGGCCACCTGGGCACACTGCTGGCTCATGTCCAGCCTGCTGTCCATCAGTCCCTGCAGGTCCCTTTCTGCCTGGCTGCTGTCCAGCCCCTCTGTCCCCAGCCTGTAGCACTGCAGGGGTTGTTGTGGCCAAAGTGCAGGACCCGGCACTTGGACTTGTTAAACCTCACCTTGTTGGATTTGGGCCCTGGATCCAGCCTGTCCAGGGCCCTGAGCAGATCCCTCCTGCCCTCCAGCAGATCAACACTCACATCCAGCTTGGTGTCATCTGCAAAGATGTCCTTGGTTTCAAGGGGCCCCTCAGTGTCACAATGTCCCTTTGTTGCACCAGGCCCTGCACTGTCACACTGGTCTCCTTGGTTCCATGGGCCCCAAAATGTGACTATGGACTCTTTGGTTCCATGGGGCTTCACAGTGTCACAATGTTCTCCTTGGTGCCGCAGTTTCACATTGGCCCCTTGGTCCCATTGGGCCCCAGGGTGTCACAAAGGCCCCATGGTCACATGAGGTCCCACACTGTCACAATGCTCTCTGTGCTTCCACAAGTCCCCTCAGTGTCACAATGGACTCCTTGTTTCCACACGGCCACACAGTGTCACAAGGGCCTTCCAGATTCCCTGAGGCCCCAGAGTGTCACAGTGGCCCCTTGGTTACACAAGGTCCTGCAGTGTCACAATGTCCCCTTGGTTCCATGAGGCCCCGCAGTGTCAGAACAGCCCCTTGGTTCCACTGGGCCCTGGACTCTCCCAATGCTCTCCTTGGTTTGGCAGTGTCACAGTGGTGAAACCCCTCGGTCACACGAGGCCCCGCAGTGTCATCATGGCCTCTGTGGTTCCACCAGGACCCAGTGTCACGGGGACTCCCTGGTTCCATTGGGCCCCAGAGCACGACAATGGAGCCCTTGTTCTATGGGGCTGCACAGTGTCACCATGGTCCTCTTAGTTCCACGAGGCCATGCAGGGTCACAATGGCCCCAGAGTGTCCCAATCATCCCAGAATGACAGAATCAAATAGGCTGGAAAAGACCTTTGGGATCATCAAGTCCAACCAATGCCCTAATACCACCTTGTCACCCAGACCATGCCACTGAGTGCCACTGGAGAGGGACAGTGACTCTGCCACCTCCCCCCTGGCTTGCCCATTCCAATGCCCACTCACCCTTTCTGTGAAGAATGTCTTCCTCTTGTCCAGCCTAAACCTACCCTGGTGCAGCTGGAGGCTGTGTCTTCTTGTCCTGCCCTCCAGCAGATCCACACTCACACCCAGCTTGGTTTCACCTCCAAATTTGGGGATGGTGGGCTCGATCCCCTCCCCCAGATCATCAGTGAAGATGTTAAACAGGGCTGGGCCCAACACAGATCCCTGGGGACAGCACCAGGGACTGGACACCAGCTGGGTGCAGCACCATCCCCACCCCTCTCTGGGCCCAGCTCCAGCCAGCTCTTCCATCTCCCAGCCAGGAGGGAACCTGCCCAAGCCATGGACTGCAGCTATTCCAGGGAATGCTGTCATAGACAGTTTCCAAGGCTTTGCTGAAGTCCAGATGGACACATCCACAACCTTTCCCACACCCACAGGTGGGTCACCTGGTTATAAAAGGAGATCAGGTTGCTCAGGCAGGATCTGCCCCTCTTAAATCCACACTGGCTGGTTCTGACCCCTCGGCCATCCTGTGGGTGCCCTGTGGTGGCTCTCAAGGTGATCTGTTCCATAACCTTGCCGGGCACCGAGGTCAGGCTGACAGGCCTGGAGCTCCCCAGATCCTCCTTCCAGCCCTTCTTGGGAATGGGCTCACACTGGCTCCTCCAGTGCTCTGGGACCTTCCTGGTGAGTCAGAACTGATGGTAAATGATGGGGAGCTGCTTGGGGAGCTCATCCACCAGCTCCCTCATCCCCCTAGGATGGATCCCATCCCATCCCATCCACCTGTGAGCATCTGAGTGGCTCAGCAGGTCAGCAGCTGCTTCCTCCTGGATTACAGGGGGCTGTTCTGCTCCCTGTGCCCATCTACCAGCTCAGGAGAACTCTTGTCCTGAGGACAATCTCTCCCTATATTGAAAATTGAATCAAACAAGGTGTTAAGTACCTCAGCCTTTCCCTTATCTTTAGTTACTCTATTTTCCACTGCATCCAATAAAGAGTAGAGGTTCTCCTTATACCATGTTTTGCTATTAATCATAGACACGTTTGTTATTATTTTTCACAGAATTGGCCAGGTTAATCTTTAATTGAAATTTCACCTCTTTCCTTTTCTCTTTCTGCATGATGTAACAACATCCTTAAACACTTGCTAAGTTGCCTGCCCTTCTGTCCAAAGTTAATGCTCTCTCTGCTTTCCGCTGTGTTCCCACAAAAGCTCCATGGGCAGTCAGGACAGTGATTTTCCTCACCAGCTCATCTTTTGCCACACTGGGACAGGAGCTCCGTCCTCGTTAAGATTGCTTTCTATGGAGAGTTTTGTGGAAGAATGGCTTCGTGAGAAAGGACATGACTACGTGCAGTTAGTGAAGCAGTAGCTGAAAATTGCACAGTGCAGCAATAGCAGATGTAGCAATAATATCTTATGTCCTTGGCTAAGCTGGTTCTCAACAGTAGAATGTTCAGCAAAAAGATAAATGTAAGGGAAAACAAAGCAAGCTTAGAAAGCTCCAAAGGCGGGGTTGACCTGTTTTTCATACACCAATGATGAGCTTAAATTTTGCAATATGCATGAGCTTCATTATAACGGGTATAACTATACATGTGTGCTTGAAATAAACTGAGACTTGTTGACATTATAGAATGGACTTGTCTCCCGTCATGTTTGCCACAAAATGGTGACCCGATCGACGTGATAGGCACCACGGTGGAGTGATGAAAAAGGGTTCGGGTCCTGATGCAGCCAGGACGGCAGAAGTGCTGAATTGAAATAGAGTGCACCGTGCCCCAGGTGACTGCAGAGGCAAGCCTGGCCGATACGTGCTGCCGACGACCTCGGAGGGCTGCAACAGCGCTGACAATATAGGTATGGAGAGGCAAGCAGCATATGATTTATTTACTGCATTCTTGCAGAGAAGGCAGATTAAAGGCATTGATTTGCAAAAAGATCTGCCAGGGTTATTAACATATGGGTATTCTAAGGGGTTCTTTGTAAATCCTCATACAGTACATGAGTTGTCTGAGTGGCGTAAGTTTGGGGATAAACTATGGGAGGAAGTTTTAGATGATGATAAGACAGCTAAAAAGTTGGGAAAGTGGTGGAAGATAGTTCACAATGAATTATTACAACATCAGGCAGAAAAGAAAGCTGCCGAGCAGAGAACTTCAGCACTAGAGAAAAATAGAGGTTTTAGCGGGGAGGATTGGTTGCCTGGTGTTTCCATGCCACCTGCTGTGTCTACAGTGGAGTTACCTCCCTTGCGACCTGTGCCTGAAGACACGGAAGCAGAGTCACGTTGTGAGCCCACGGCTCCTCCAGCCCCCCCAGAACAGAAATCGACAGTTCGTCAAAGTTTGTCTGCCAGTAAGCCGAACCCTAGGACAGAGTCTGACCTAACGGAGGCTCTGGCCAGGGAACGGAGGGAAGTTTGGGCGACTTTGGCAAGAGAGGAGCTGGATAAAGGAGATGGGCAGGCTTTGGAACTAGCAACAGAACTGGCTTGTCCTGTAATTTTTCAGCAACAGGCAGGCGGGGGGTTAACAGCTCAGATTACACCGTTAGATTGGAAGTTGTTGTCACAGTTGCGAGCTACAGTGAGTCAATTTGGAGTTACTAGTGAACCGGCTAGGCAGATATTGGATTATGTTTGGAGTACTAATATATTGCTACCAGGAGATTGTAGAAGTCTTGCTAAGCTTATTTTCTCGCCACATCAAAGGCTTTTGTTTGGTGCACATTGGCAGGCAGAGGTTAATGAAGCTGTAGCTATACAAAGACAGCCTGGAGATCCTCTTCATGGAGTAACTATGGATGAATTGATGGGCTTAGGACCATATTTTCGCACTGAGGCACAAGCTATGCTAGGACCTGAGAAGTGTCGAGAGGCAATGCGACTAGCTCGAAGGGCTATAGATAAGGTGAAAGACCCGGGAGGTTTGCCAGCATATATGGGAATTAAACAAGGAAGGGATGAGACTTTTGGAGCATTTATTGATAAGGCAGCGGCAGCAATAGAGAGAGCTGGAGTGCCTGAGTTTATGCATGGATCATTGTTGAAGCAGTGTGCTTTGCAAAATTGTAATGCTTCTACAAGAAGTGTGTTAAACACATTAGGAGCTAATTGGACTATAGAAGATGCATTAGAGAGGATGGCTACTATACCAACGGGGCAGCAGGCATTTTTAGTTGAGGCTATTAAAGATCTGGGGGAGGGATTAAAAGAGCAGGCAAAAGCTTCACAGACACAAGTGTTAGCTGCTCTTGCACCCCTCCAAGCGTCAGTAGCAACCCAGGGAAATGTTTACGGCAGTCGTATGAGATGTTTCCGATGTGGAGGGGCAGGACACGTTCGGCGAGAATGCTCTGCTGCTGGAATATGGTGTCCTAAGTGCAAATCGGATACTCATAACATTGCTGCCTGTAAGAGGAGACCGGGAAACGCCCGAAACAGCGCGAACAAGAGCAGCCGCGCTCCGACACAAATAGCTGCTCCAGCTTGTCCAACAGGACACCTTGCGTCCAGCCACAAGAGAGAGCCTCGGGATGGACTTGGCAGCCGCAGTAGAAGTGACTTTAATGACACCACAGCCGCAGAAGGTCCCCACTGGAATTAATGGACCTATTATAATAGAGGGCAGGACAATGGGAGCTTTGTTATTGGGAAGATCATCAGCCTCTATGCTTGGATTATTTGTGCTGCCTGGTGTCATTGATGCAGACTATACTGGTGAAATTATGATTATGGTTCATACTCCATTTCCTCCTATTCGGATTAATAAAGGACAAAGGATTGCTCAATTGGTTCCTCTAGAGCAAGTTACTAAGGCTGTATCCTCACGGAAAAGCCGTGGAGGAGATGGATTTGGATCTACAGGAGGTTTGGCTCTATTAACTTTGGATCTGAATGACAGACCAAGAAAAGAGGTTTTGTTGGAATATAAGGGACAAAAATGCATGCTTACAGGTTTGCTGGACACGGGTGCTGATTCAAGTATTATTGCACCACAGTGTTGGCCTGCACATTGGCCTTTACAGCCAGCTGCTACAGCAGTAACAGGAGTTGGAGGTTTAACTCTTGCAAGTCGCTCGCCATCTCTTACTGTCTCAATAGATGGTAAAATCATAAAGGCAATATTTTCTGTTGTTCAATTACCACCTACAGTGCAATGCCTAATTGGGCGAGACATTTTGACACAGTTAGGGGTTGTCCTGACAAATGAGCACCCTTTGGGATAATAGCCATTGCTTGGACTTTCCCGATTCCCATAATTTGGAAAAGTGATGAGCCTATATGGGTAAAGCAATGGCCTTTAAAAAGGGAAAGTCTGCAACATGCTCATGCCTTGGTCACTGAACAATATCAACAAGGGCATCTGAAATTATCTACAAGTCATTGGAATACCCCTATCTTTGTGATAAAGAAAAAGTCAGGGAAATATCGCTTGCTACATGACTTGCGGGAGGTTAATAAACAGATGGAGCCAATGGGTGCACTACAGCCAGGTCTGCCTAATCCAGCAATGTTACCTGAAGGATGGCCTCTATTGATAATAGATCTCAAAGATTGCTTTTTCACAATTGCTTTGCATGACAGGGATACAAAGCGTTTTGCATTTACTTTGCCAGCTCTGAACAGAGAAGGTCCAGATCAAAGATTTGAATGGACGGTTTTGCCTCAGGGTATGCGTAACAGCCCTACTTTATGTCAACTTTACGTAGATTCTGCATTACAACCATTGAGGCAACAGTGGCCACAAGCTATCATTTATCACTATATGGATGATATTTTGATTGCTCAGCCTAAATCATTTACGAGTCAACAGGTTAAACATGGACAAAACTTGCTGGGACGTTTTCAGCTTGTTGTGGCCCCAGAGAAAATACAGTTAACTTCTCCTTGGAAATACTTGGGATGGACATTGTCTCAAAGTTTGGTAACACCTCAGAAATTAGAACTGAAAACACAGATTGTTACTTTAAATGATGCTCAGAAATTACTAGGTGATTTACAATGGCTTAAACCTATAGTGGGCCTTCCAAATGAACTGTTGGATTCTCTTAGACCCTTATTGAAGGGCACAGACCCAACAGCACCAGTGACCCTTAATCCTCAGCAGAAAAGAACTCTTCAGCAAATTACAGACTGTGTGGTTCAGGGTCGTGTACATCGGCGAATACTGGGAATCCCGCTTAATCTCACTATATGGTGTGGTGAAAAACATTTGCTGGGAGCTTTAACACAGCTAGAAACAAAAACGGGAGAGATAAGGGTGTTGGAATGGCTATCCCCTCCACTTCAGCAAACAAAAACTTTAATTCAAAAAATTGAACTGTTAGCAGCTTTGATAAAACGGGGTCGTGAGAGAATTTTGCAGGTTGATGGGCGAGAGCCTGAACTAATACAGATTCCTATGAAAAAGGATTCTTTACAATGGTATTTGGTCAATAGTGAAGAACTGCAGGAAGCTCTGCTAGGAATAGGAGGTGCTGTCATAACTGAAAATATTAAAAATCCTCCATTACAGTGGATTGGAAAATTGAGTTGGATGGTTCGGCCACAGCGAGAAAAGGAGCCGATTCCTGGTGCAATAACGGCATACACAGATGCAGGGAATAGGTCAAGAACAGCAGCAATTACGTGGCAGGAGGAGGGAGTCTGGAATCATGAAATTCTTACTGCAAATGACTCAGATACCCTTCAGACCTTGGAGTTAGCAGCTGTGGTTTGGGCTCTAACAGTCCTGAAGGGGCCTTTGAATATTGTTACAGATTCCTTGTATGTAGTTGGTGTTGTGGAAAGAATAGAAGATGCTGCTATCAAGGAAGTACGAAATCAGAGATTATTTGAACTGTTCATACAACTTCAAAAGGCAGTAAAAATCCGAGAACATCCTTATGCTATCATTCATATAAGAAGTCACAAATGGGAAATTGGTTTAGGAGAGGGTAATGCTCGGGCAGATAAGCTCGTCACAGTGACTCAAACTTCTCCTTTATCAGGGCAAATGCTTGCTAGGGAGGCACATTCTATGTTTCATCAGAACACAAAAGGGTTACAACGGGAGTTTGGAATATCCCATGCAGATGCCACTGCTATAGTGAGAGCTTGTCCTACCTGTAGTCATCATAATGGGGGTCATGGCATGGGATGGGGAGTTAACCCACGAGGTCTTTCATCTAATGAGCTCTGGCAGATGGATGTTACTCATGTAAATAGTTTTGGTCGCTTGAAATATGTTCATGTTACTATAGATACATATAGTAAATACATCTGGGCAACAGCTCAAGCTGGAGAAAAAGCATTACATGTTATAAGGCATTTGTGTAGTTGTTTTGCAGTAATGGGAGTGCCAAAGCAGATTAAGACAGACAATGGTCCTGCATACATTGGTGGCAGGGTGAATAGATTTTTAAAATCATGGGGAATTAAGCACATTACAGGAATAGCACATTCTCCCACTGGACAAGCAATTGTAGAAAGGGCAAATGGAACTTTGAAGAGATATCTGGAAAAACATAGAGAGATTAGAGATGTTCAGGAAAGATTAATGAAAGTTCTCTTTGTTCTTAATCATTTGTGTGTATTTGGGGATTCAGAGGCACCACCTGCAATGGTACATTATGGACAAAAAGAAATAAACAAAAAGGGCAAAGAAGTATGGGTCAGGTATAGGGACCCTAAAACAGGTATTTGGCAGAACCCAGCAAAAGTCCTATATTGGGGAAGGGGATATCTTTGTGTTTCCACCCCTACAGGTTCACTCTGGGTGCCAGCAAAGTGGACTAAACCAGCTCTGGATGAGTCGTCTCTTAGCTCGCCTGACGGATCAGGACCAGAGGAGAATTGAAGAAAAGCTGATTCGCACAGTGGGACCTATTCTTCAAGAGATAAGAGGACTTTCCCCAGTGATTGATCAATTTTTGCCTTCAGAGTTAACTTTTACAGCAATTGTTACTGCTATTGAGGCTTTACAGACTGTTCATATTCCAGGACCAAAGAATCCTGAGTGTCTTAGTTGTGGGAATTTTAATTGTAACAGTTGGATTGCTTTTGTTTGTGGGGGTTGTGGAAAAACATACTGGGAAGATCAAGTATTTTTAAAACGACATTTTTGGTGTAAACATTGTGACTTTCAAAAACGAGGAGATTCTTGGCAAAGAGATTTAATACGAGACACAGGCTTAGGAGTTGCTATAGCTTTACAGTTATTTGAAGCACCAGAACAAAAGATATTAGCTTTTTATAGGTGGGAAGCAGAACACGCTTGTGATAGATTAATTAAGCAAGCAAATTCAAAAGTTTTATCAACAAGGTGTCAAAAGCAAGTGAAGGTATCTATAAGATCTTATTTAGGAAAACCAGTAGTAGGAAATCCAGACATAGAATTAGATAAGCTTATTAAATATGTGCAGACATTAAAATTAAAATCCAAGCAGAAGAAATCATGAGAGCGATAAGGTGGATAATCTATTTTGTTCTTTTGACTAATCTTTGTCATGGACTAATAGAATTTAATCAGCCCAGAGAAAATATTTGGGTAACCTTGGCTAACATGACTAATCAAAGTTCACTATGCCTTAGCTTGGGAGGAGTGACAAATCCATTTCGTACCTGCCTAACAGGTGTTCCTGTCTGGAGACCAGAGGAATTCTGTGGGTTGATAAAGAATCAGACGCTTTGCAAGAATTTTGCAAAGGTGAAAGGGCCAGACAAGAATATTGCTTACACAGAAGCTCAAAGAGATGGCTATAGGCAATGTTTGTTGATACTGTCACTTAAAGAAACATTGCAATCTCCACCAGAGGAATTAGATCTCTTTGGAAGTGCTAATGCTAGTTTAGGGAATGTTTCAACAGGAGGATGGTTTAGCTTTATTTCATTGAATTTGCAGAGTGTAAATAACCCAAGAAACAAATGGGCTTCTCTGGACTCTTCACTGGACTCAGAAAGGGTATCATCTCAGTTATATTCCAACTGTGATGGTTCCAAGATAATCAAACCCTTAAGGTTGCCAAAGGGTGTGTTTTTGATTTGTGGAGATAGAGCTTGGAATGCAATTCCGGTAAAACCACAAGGGGGACCCTGTTATCTAGGAAAACTAGCACTGTTCCATCCTAATATATCCTTGCTAATGCAATGGGACAGGCTAGGGAAGACAAGGAAGAGGCGTGATGTGCATGACTTAAAATGTGATCAGGTTGGACAACCTCAATTTTGGAGTACTTTAAAACAGGTTATAGTGGCAACCCTGTTACCAGGAGGAGCTGCCAAAAAGGCTATGGTGTTAGCTGAACAATTGGGATGCTGGACTAAAGATGAACTTAACAAAACATCAGAGGTATTATCTATGCTTGCTATGGATGTACAAAGTGTAAATCATGCTGTACTGCAGAACAGAGCAGCCATTGATTTTTTGTTGTTAGCCCAGGGACATGGATGTGAGGAATTTGAAGGAATGTGTTGCATGAATCTCTCTGATCATTCTATATCAATACATGCTAAGATTAAAGAACTGCAACAGGGCCTTCATCAATTAAAAGAAGAAGATGGTCTAGGGATAGATGAATGGCTTAAAAGTTTAGGGATCGGTCCTTGGCTAAGAACTTTTATCATGTATGCAGTAGGAATCTTGATTGTTGTTTTACTACTCTTGCTGATTTTGCCCTGCCTGTTTAACTGTCTTCAGAAGCTGGTAGAATGCATGGTTCAAAAGATGTGGACAACTAACTTAATGGTCCAAAACAAAAACGGGGGAAATATGGAGAGTTCTGTGGAAGAATGGCTTCGTGAGAAAGGACATGACTACGTGCAGTTAGTGAAGCAGTAGCTGAAAATTGCACAGTGCAGCAATAGCAGATGTAGCAATAATATCTTATGTCCTTGGCTAAGCTGGTTCTCAACAGTAGAATGTTCAGCAAAAAGATAAATGTAAGGGAAAACAAAGCAAGCTTAGAAAGCTCCAAAGGCGGGGTTGACCTGTTTTTCATACACCAATGATGAGCTTAAATTTTGCAATATGCATGAGCTTCATTATAACGGGTATAACTATACATGTGTGCTTGAAATAAACTGAGACTTGTTGACATTATAGAATGGACTTGTCTCCCGTCATGTTTGCCACAGCTTTCTCAAAATGTGTCCATCTTTCCTGAACCCCTTTGTTTTTAATGGCTCTTTCCCTTAAAAAAAATCAGTACCTGATTTTTTACTCCCCAAACCTGCATCCTAAATAGGCCAAAGTCTGCCCTTCCTAATTCCAGTGTGGAAGTTTTGTTGCTGCCCCTCCTTCTGTCACAGATCATTGAAAACTTGATTATTTAATGGTCCCTGTGCCCCACGCAGCCTCCGACCCCCACATCTGCCACTAGCCCTTCTCTCTTTGTGAACAGCAGGAGACAGAGCTTTCCTCGTGAGCGCAGTGTTACCAAAAATTCAGTAAAACAGAAAACTCCTTATCACCAGTGCAGCATTAAGAAGCATCATTCTTTATTCAGGGGGATGCACGGGGGATAGCTCCTCCCAAAGCCGAGCATGCTGAGTACAGGAAAGTTTCTGTTCATATTCTGTATTTTGCACACATATCCATTGATTGTGCTGGACTAAACACACATCTGATAATCATTTCCCCAGAATCATTAACATATTTCCCCTCCCCTTTACCCATGTGTTCTTCTGTCCTGGGGGTCTCTCTGGTTATCCCTGATGGTCATGGACCCCAATGTTCCCGTGGGCTTGGCTGAGCTGGCAGGACACTGAGGCTGGTGAACTTCCAGTTCCCCTTGTCCCACAATGGGCATTGTGTGGTTTCCATAGGCCTGGGGTTTTGGAGAACAAGCTCCAGGTGTCAGCTCACCTGGTGGAGACAATTTATCATCTGGTTACATGAGGTCAAAGAGTGGGCTATGACATCACATGAGTGATCTATGACAGAATTGTCCATGACATCACAGAGTGGTTAATGTGATGTCATCAAGAAGTTATGACATCATAGGCCAGCTCTGTGACATCCCAGAGCAGGCTTAGAGATCACAGGACAGAGCTTTGAAATTGCAGAGCAGACTGTGACATCACAGAGTTGTCTGTGACATCAGAGACCGGCTGTGTGACATTACAGAATGGTCTGTGACATCTCAGAGAGGCTGTGTGACATCCCAGAGGGGCTCTGTGACATCCCAGAAGGGCTCTGTGACATCCCAGAGGGGCTGTGTGACATTCCAGGAGGGCTCTGTGAGGTCACTGGGTTGGTCACTCTGCCCCAGCTCCCCCTCACAGTTTCTCCCAACAAGTCCAATGCTGTTCATCCCCAGCAGGGTCCCTGTCCCCCAGTATCCCCCTGGTCCACCTGGAGCCACACCCTCCACCCAAGGATGTTCCACAGGATCCACCCCAGAGCCTGACATGAGGACAAGGGGCCAGGGCTGTGTGACCAGGACATCAAGGACGTGGATTACCCAGGTCCCTGTGGCCTGGGTTGAGTTCCCCAGGGCAGGAAAGATGTCTGGCAGCTGGAGCAGGGTTAGGGAAGGGCCTCCAAGGTGGGGCTGGAGCACTTGGGCTGTGAGCAGAGGCTGAGGGAGCTGGGCTTGTCCAGCCCAGAGCAGGGAAGGCTGAGGGGCTCCTCATCCCAGCCTGGCAGTGCCAGCGAGGAGGGGAGGGAGAACACAGAGCCAGGCTCTTCACTGGGGGGCTGGTGGGAGACAGAAGCCAATGGGTGGAAGGGCAAAGAGGGGAGATCAGCCAGGCCAGGAGGAGATGAAATGAGTCAGGCTGGTTTCAGCATTTCCTCAGCACGAAAAGCAGCCTGACCTCCCTTCTCCATCCACCACTGACAGCTTTGCAAATCAGGAATTGTTTGAGCTGTTTTGACCCCGCTTCAGGATGAGCATCCTGATACAAGAACCTAACTGTGTTTATATCTATCACAGAACCACGTTTGTCAGAAATTCATTCTAGCATGGAAATCACTTGTGGATGGTTCACTCATCAGACACTGCTGGGATGCTGCACATAGTTCAACCATGGTCTGTTGGCCATGAAGAGAAACTTTCTGTGCCTCTGAGTCTCATCAGTTCCTGACCCCCAAAGGACACAAACCTGATGAGTTGTGGTTCCCATTCCAGTGGTGGCACTTGGAGCTCCCTCCATCCCCAGAGCAGAGCTCCCTTGTCCCAGAAAGTCCCTGGCAATGCAGGGACGAAGGAAACAGGACAGGCTGTGGGGATCAGGGGCAAGACACGGCCAGGGATTTGGGGTGGTGGTGAGCCCAGGGTAGGACCCGGCCCTTGGCCTTGTTGAACCTCATCCCATTGTCCTGGGCCCATGGCTCCAGCCTGTCCAGATCCCTCTGCAGAGCTTCCTGCCCTCCAGCACAGCCACACTCCCACCCAGCCTGGGCTCACCTGGAACTGCCTGAGGGTGCCCTCAATGGCCTCATCCAGATCAGCAATAAAGAGATTTCACTGACCTGGCCCCAGTCCTGAGCCCTGGGGACACCCCTGGATGTGACTCCATGCCTCAGCTGCTCTGAGTGCCAGGGGTGGGATGAGGGAAATGGTGGGGAGGGAGTGGGGACAAAATCTGATTGCTTGTCAGCCATGAAGGGTGTTGATTTTCTTATCTGTTCAGACTGTATTACGAGGTGCTGGGCATCAATATCAATTGGACATTGCTGATATCAATCCATAAACAGGAAAAGAACAATTCTCTGTGCTTTTTTTTTAATATACTATATTCATTTGAATACATTTCTGAAATCTGTCTAACTAGCCAAAGAAGAATTGAAAGCTTAAATTATTCTCAGGGTCTTTTAGTGTTTGGATGTTTTGAACAAATTTTTATGAGCTTTTCTCCTTGAATTGAAGAGCTCAAGAAGGAAGAGACCTCTGGCATAGTAAAATTCATCAGCAGCCTCCAAGGGGCTGAGGATCCATCCCCATCAGAGCAGCAATGAGCAGAAATGGGCACAGCTCTGTGGCTGCCCCAGCTCTGGGATGGGCCCTGGGCCTGGAGCAGGAGCAGCTCTGGAGGGCCCCAGGACCGGGGCTCTTGTGCTGGCCTGGGCAGATGGGATGGCAGGAGGGGTTGCAGAGCTCTCAGCACCTCAGGCAGAGGGGAGCAGGGCAGCCAGGGAGCTCCTTTGGCCTTGGCCAAGCCCCTTCCCCCATGGTGGGGCTGAGTCCTGGCTGAGCTGCAGCTGCTGCTGTGCCCTTGGCAGGGGCTGAGGCCGTGGGGCAGTGCCCAGAGCAGCCTGGGCTGAGCAGAGCTGTGGGGCCAGAGCCGGCTGGGCTGTGCTGGGGAGAGGCCCTTGGTGCTGCCCAGAGCTCAGGGCAGCTGGCAGAGCTGGCAGGGAGCTGGGCTGGGCTGGGAGAGCCTGGCACAGAAACCATCAGTGTCCATCTCAGCCTGGCTGAGCGGGCAGGGGCAGGAAGATCATCCAAGGTCCACAAGTTCTCTGTGTGGGAGCTGAGCTTGTGACCCCCTGAGCCCTCCCAAGTTCTGGGGCTGCATGTCCAGCTCCAGAGGAGATGTGACCGATGGGAGCAGAGACATATAATTCCTGGTGGACTCTTCCTTGGGTTTGCTTATACAGGTTATCTGGATCCATATGTAGATGAGGTGTTTTGTGTCAGATAACACTGTGAGAGTGATAAGAATAAGATTTTTTAGCTGAAAATTATATTTCACACCTAATGCACAATGAGAAAAAAATACACATAGGATCAGAAGAGCATCTGAATTTTTCAGAGAATGAGAGACTCATTGGTGTTCCAGCAGCCAAACCTGCTCAAATGCTTTCAAAGGCTTTCAAAGGTTTTCTTTAGATAAGAGGTGACCACCAGATGCCAAGGCCAGCCAGAGCTGTCTATCCTGGCACCTTTTGTCTGAGATAACCCTTGCATATAGGGAATTTTTCAGGAGGAGTATAAATTTTGGCTGTGGACACCTGGAAATATGGATGGTTCATTCCATAGCAAGGAAAGCACAGAGCCCCAGTTCTCCAGGGGCTGATGAGAGGCAGCCCTCAATGTTCCAAGATCAGCCGGACCTGTCAGGTGGCCCCTGTGTCATGGTTTGACACTGGCACAATGCCAGCGTCCCCATGAAAATGCAACCCCACAAATGATTGCTGTGAAATGCAATCAGGAACAGAGCAGAGTAGGCCCAATAATAAAGGAGAAACTTTATTAAACTACTACTACTATAAAATGAAAAAAGCAAGAAAAAAAAAATCCAAAATTAAAACCTTCCAAAACACTACTTCTTGCTCCCCCCAGTTCCAACAAACCACAGTGAGACACAACTTGGACCCCCAGTCAGGTTCCCACCCTTCAGAGGATCAATACTCAGTCCATCGAGGGAAGAGGAGTCTCTCCTGTGCCACAGACCCCCCAAGAAACACAGCTGCCACCTCTTGTGTTTTCATGTCACACATGGCACCGCCCGGAGAGAATCTGCCAGTGTGACACTCTCCTTTCCATGTCACAGTGCTCTCACCACCATGCATGGACAGACTGCTCCATGGACAGACTGCTCTTAGGATTTTTCTTTTCAAGGATGCTTTGCCAAGAGAGAAAAAAAAAATGAACAGTTCAGTTTTTCATTTTTGGGACCGCAGTCCCGCCCCATTTCCCCCTGGGGCTGAAGGTCCAAGAACAGAGATCTTCTCTTCTTCTTCTCTGAAGACAGGGGGCATCACCACAACACTCCTCAGCTCTTCTCTATTCACTCCACTCCTGTTTTTTCTCAGCTGCTGAAGCAGGTCTCTTGCCTCACCATGCATCCTCCTAAAATACAGTCTCTCTCCTGGAGGAGAAAATTGTTTCAGTCTATGGCTAACAAGAGAAAGTCTAGCCAAAAACCACTCCATCATCTCCTCTCACCTAGAATTTCTCCTTCTTACATCTCAGGCCCCAGACTGTCTCTTATCTTCTCTTTCAAATCAAGGAGGTATAATATTTCACAAAGCTTTCATCATCCAAGAGGGGGTTAAAAGTCCAAATTCCCCGGCCAGCTGGCCGGGCTCTCTGCCCAGACCTCCAGCTCCCACGCTGGGCACCTCCCGCTCCCCTCCCTGCTCTTGCTGTCTCTTTCTCTCCCTCTCCACAGAGACTCTGGAGGGGGAACGGAGACATCCCAGATTTCTCCACCCTTCCATCTGCAGGGAGCCAGCCCAGTTCCAGCCCCTCCACCCTTGGATCAACCTCAGTCAGGCCGTGGGGCTGCCCCTCCCCACCCAGCCACTGGCCGGGCAGGGGAGAGGCTGCAGATGGGTGGTTTTATTTGGATATTAGTTTTTAGATTGTTTGGCTTAGATGATTTTTAAAAAGGGATTTTTATAGGAATTTAATCAGCTGAGAAGGAGCCACTCTGCAAACACTATTGACTGAAAATGAACAGGATAGAAATCAGTAACTCTGAAAGTTTTATTTGCTATCAAATACATTCCAGCCACCCAGCCCCACACAATCCCCATCACACCGCTCCAAACTGAGATCCCACTTCTCCCAATCTCCTCCCAACTCCATCTCACCCTGGCAGCTGTGGAATCAAGTGAGCTTTGTATATGATTGTGGTTTTTTGAGGTCAGAACATGCAATTTGAGGTGGGATTGTGCCTTTAAAGTTTAAAATTCAGTTGTTTTCAGTGGGATTGAGTGGTTTTGTGGTGACAGATCCATCTCTCTTGGCTTTTGAAATGTAAAGAGATGGAGAACACTGCCCAAAATCACCCCAGAACCCACAAATCCTCCAGAAGTTGAGTTCAGACTGTTCAGGGAGGGTGGAGCTGCTGGTGGCAGGATCAAATGAGACAGGTCTTGGTTCCAGAATCCATTTCTTACCCCTGAAAGACAGGGCAAAGGCAGGGCCCTGGGGTTTGTATAGGGTATCCCAGGGGTGGAGTTTGGGTTTGGGTCTAGGGAGGAGTTGTTAGCAACACAAGAAGGGTGAGATCAAATTCCTGCCTCTTAGCAACAGGAGCACTTCACACAGAATGTGTCCCCAAATCCTAAATTCCCCCTCAAACTCCTGTGAAATCGTGGGACTTCAGATATTTTTGACCAATTTCTTTAATTTAACCCTGTTTTTGCTGTGTTTAAAGAATAAAGATGAATCAGAGGAAAATTAGGGCCAAACCAAAAGGAGAAGCAGCCAGGTCTGTTCCCAACATGGATCACAGGGAATGTGGGTCACCAGACCTGTGCCCAATGTGGGTCCTGCAGTGGGGGATGGAGCTGGAGCAGCTCACAAGGCTCATCCTGCAGGTGGGACACTCTCAGGGCTTCCCTTACTGGTGCCTCTGTTGATGTCGGGTCAAGTGAAAGCTCCGGGTGAAGCTCTTCACGACTGGGGACACTTGTAGGGCCTCTCCCCAGTGTGGATGCGCCGGTGGGTGACCAGGGTGGAGTTACGCTTGAAGCCCTTCCCGCATTCAGGGCAGCGGAAGGGCCTCTCATCCATGTGAATGCACTGGTGTTTGAAAAGATCAGAGCTGGTGTGAAACCTCTTCTGACACTCGGGACACTCATAGGGCCTCTCCCCAGTGTGGATGCGTTGGTGGATGATGAGTTCTGAGCTCCAACCGAAGCCCTTCCCACATTCCCCACACTTGTAGGGCCATTCCCCAGTGTGGATCATCTGGTGGCGGATCAGGGTTTTGCTCTGCCTGAAGCTCTTCCCACACTCCGAGCACTTGTAGGGCTTCTCCCCATCATGAAGCTTCTCAGGCACCACCATCTCCAAGCTCTGACTGAAGCTCTGTCCACCTTCCCGGCACAGGCTGGGTCTTTCCTTCTCAGAGCACCCTGGGCTGGGTTTGCAGACCTTCCTCCTCTGGGATCTCTGGAGCTTTTCCTCCCTGTTGGATTCCTGTTCTGTGGAGTCACTCAAAATGGCCTCTTCCACAAGGTTTTGCCATGGGGATTTGTCCTCCCAGCTCTCCATCCTCAGCTCCTGCTCTGGGGGAGGAAGGACAAGGAGTAGATGGGATTTGCCTCCGTGCCAGATGGAATGGCAAGGAGATCCCCCACAGTGCGTCCCCAGCAGGAGGGCACCGGCAGCGGGGCTGTCCTGCAGCCGGGGGCCAGGCTGGGCTGGGAGATGGAGCAGGAGAGAGGGGGAAAGGGGCACTGACTTCCTCCCCACCTGCCTGGGGGTCCTGGGGCATCTTCCTCTTCCTCGTAGCATTCTCCAACTGGCAAACATTTGGGTATGGGAAGTCCTGTTTTGGGAGGAAAACAAGGGATGAGCACAGTGAGTTTTGTACTGGTTTGAAGGCAAAACAGGGAGAGCCTAAGCCAGAATGACAATTGAATAAGAAAATTAAGATCAAAGCAATGATACAGAAACACTGGTTTAAACTCACAGAGTCGGGATATAACCTGACACCCCGTTGCTCAGGGTGGTGGTAGCAGTCTGATGAAATGGTGGCTGCAGTTTGGCTCGAGTGATGAACATGATTCTGTCAAAGCAGTGATCCTGTAGAAGGGTCTGGTCTTGCTCTGAAGGTCCACTCGTGGTTATGGAGCTCTTGTCCTCTGGGAATCCAGTAGGCAATGTGGTTGTGGTGTTGCAAATGGTGAGATTATATCCAGGTAAGAATGCTTGGTTCCTCCCCCTGGGCGGAGCATCCCACAATGGGATGATGTAATTTTATCAGTCCTGCAGTGACACTCAATGGCCCATTAACAGAAGATGGCCCCTGGAGGGCGTTATCAGGGCTGAGCCATGGAAGAGATAAAGAACACTGCCCCACCTGTTGATTACAGTTTATGGAGATGGGGACTGAAAGCACTTTTGGTTACATCTGACACTGTAACCTGAAACAGTGAGGCAATCCCTGCTTGGGGTGGGGGGTGAACACCACCCCCCTTACCCAAACTGGCTCAGGTGTAAAACCCCACCCTGGGAAGGCCATGCACACAGGAGACAATAACACACTTGCCCTTCCCCAGGGGAGATCTCTGTCCCTGTCACTCCCTTGCTCTCTCCCCTTTTCTCTTTCTTTGCATCTTTCTCTACCTCACATTTACTGATCAATAAAATCCACTTTGGATTTGGTCTCCTGAGCTCATTAATTTGGGCAGAGGCATCTCTCTAACAATTTTGTTAACCAGATTGCAACATTATTTTGCATAGTGAGTTCAGGGCACTGTTTTCTGACCCCAAGTGCCTTTGACAACAGCATGGTTCTCTCCTCTGAGGAGTTTGTGGCTCTTCCTGGAGGAACTCTTGGAAACTTGGATGCAGCTTCCTCTGAGTGACTTTTGGGAGAACTTATTAGGAAAATGGCTGTTGTGGGTGGCCAGTGTAAAGAAAATATTTTGTTGTCCTTTTCTAAAAAGTTTGTTAAAATCACTGGAGGAAAGGGACCAAATGATACCAGCAAGACTGACAAGGATCATTCACCCCAAAGTGAGGAACACAAGGCTACTTAAATCCTACAAGAAGCCCAGCTCATGTAGCTAAATTCCCAAATAACTCCTGAATTCACGGGCTTGGGAGGAGAATCATTATTTTCTTGGTCCCTGTCACCTTTGTGACAGCCACCCAGACCTTTCCCTTCCTTTTAATAATCTGTATTGGGCCAAATTTCCATGGTTTTTTTTTTTTTTTGGAACCTGCCAGCATCTGAGTTGGAGCTGTGCTGGAACTGATGAATTTTGGAATTGCCAGAGAATTGCTTCTGTTGTTGGTCTATTAATGTTTGGGATTTATTTGTGTTTCCATCAGAAATGACTTGTGAGAAGAGCAAAGGCATTTTATGTAGGATTAAATTTGATTTCTGCTGAGTTTGTTTTGTCCAGTGTCCAGGGGATGCTCAAGGGGTCTCTGGTGGCCCTAATTTACTTCTGATTTGTCTTTATCACTTAAAAACACCTGAAAAATGCCTAAAAAGAGTATTGACCAGAGATGTCAGAAGTCCCACTATTTAAGAGGTATTTGAGGTGGAATTTACTGTTTGGGAACATATTCTGGAGGATTTGTGGCTTCTTGGGGGATATCTGGTAGTATTCTCCATATCTTTGCACTCCAAAACCCAAAGTGGATTGGTCTGTCACCTCAAAGTGACTCAATCGTACCTCAAAACGGCTGGTTCCCAGATCAGTCCCATGCCAAAATTGCTCAATTCCTCAGCCTCCAGGATGAGATGGGGTTGGAAAGGTGATTGGGAGAAGTTAGATCCAAATTTGAGGTTGTGGGGTCAGGATTGTGTGGGCTGGCTGGGTGTGATTTATTTTGATAATAAATAAAACTATCAGAATTATTGATTTCTGTCCCATTCATTTTCTGTCAGTTCTGATTTGATTTTCAGAGTGCCGCCTTCTCAGCTGATTTTGTTTGTGACCTCCTGTCCCAGACTGAAAAGCAAGATGTGTTCTATTTGCCATCTGTATGGCAGTTGTCCTGTGTTAAGTGGGCAGTTTTTCCTTATCTCTTCCACAATCAATCCTCCCTCAGGGGAGACATCTGCTGATAATGGGCTATTGAATGTCACTGCATGACTGATAAGAACTGTAACACCCCATTGTGAGATGTTCAGCTCAGAGGGAGGGGCCAAGCATTCCTACCTGCATCTAGTCTTAAGATTCTGGCCCACCGACACAGCTTTTCTGGGCTGGATTTCTCAGAGGAACAGCTGCCTCTTCCTCTTCAGAGGAAGACACCCTTTCCTATACGATCACTTCTCTAACAGAAGCACAGCTGACACTCCTGTAGGACTGCAGACACAATTCCAATTGGACTGCGACCAACAGCCTGCTCAACAGAGTGTCAGGTTTTATTCTGGCTCTCTCAGTGTTGTTCTGGTTCGCTGCATTGTTCATATTTTCATCTTCTTCCCTAATAAAAAACTGTTATTCCTGCTCCCATATTTTTACCTGAGAGCCCCCCTTAATTTCAAATTTATAACAATTCAGAAAGAAAGAGCCTACATTATTTCATTGCAGGGGAGGCTCTTGCCTTCCTTAGCAGACACCTGTCATTCCAAACCAAAACACCTCCTTTCCCTTCTGCCTTCCTTTGCCTGCTCTGTTTCTCTCTCAGTGTCTCCCTTGACCCAGGGCAGCTCCCACCAAAGACCCTGCCCTGATTTCATTCCCAATCCATGAGCTACGACAATCATGGGTGAAGTTATGATGGCTGGCAGTGAAATGTCACTGTAGGATCCTGCTCTACTTGGTTTTTGGCTCTTTCATAAGAGCTTTTCCTTCAAGGGCAGGGACATCTTTTCCTGGCTGGGAACTGGAATTCCAGCCCTGGGAGTGTGTGCCATGGATCCCAGAGGGGCATTCCCGAGGCTCTCAGGGTGCTGCTCCTGCCGTGCCTCCCAAGGAGCTGTGCAGGGAAGGGGACAAAGTGCAGCAGCTGTGTTGGTTCTGCAGTGCCGCAACAGCCCCTGGTTCCAGGAGTTTCCACACTGCCAACAGCAGTTCCTGGGTTCCATGATACCCTGCTGTGTCCCCATGGATATTTGGTGTCATGAAGTTCTTCAGTGTCACAATGGCCACCTCGCTCCATGAGCTTCCACAGTGTCCAAATGGCCTCCTTGGATGGGCAGTGTCACCATGGACCATTGGCTCCATGCAGCCCCGCTGGGTCACCATGGACTCCTTGGTTCCATGAGGTTCTGGGGGTGTCTCCATGGTCTCCTTGGATCCACAGTATCACAATGGACCACTGGATCCACGTGGCCCTGCTGTGTCACCAGGGCCCCTTGGTTCCATGGGACCCCAGGGTCACCATTGACTCCTTGCTTCCACGTCACCCTCTCAGTGCCAAAATGGCCCCTTCGTTCCATGGGGAACACAAAAGATTTATAAAAACATTGAGCAAATCCTGCTTAACACAGCTGGGAACATCTGTTTGCATTCCAAAGAGAGTTTAAAGGTGAGGATGGCACCAGCAGCTTCCATCTGCAACAGAGATCCAGGGAAAGGACAGAGACAGAAAATTCAGCTGGGAGACTCAGAGAATTCTGATTCCAGAGGTCATTTCTGGTCACACTGTGCCTTGTAGAAAGGTGACACCATTCCAGGCAGCCTGTACTGAGCAGGTGGTTCCTGAGTGGGGTTTGTTGTTTAGGAAACCTGCTCAGGCTTTTCCATTCTTTCTTTCCCCAACAGGAAAACTTCTCCTGGGCCTGTGTGCAGGCAGAGCCCTGAGGAGAGCAGGTGGGACACGGTGCAATGGGCTGGGACATGGAGCTGCAGAGCTCAGGGACAAGGTTCTGTTGCAGGGCACAGGGATGTCAGTGCCAGGTGGGCAATGTCAGACATGGTGAGGCTGGGGGTGAGGAGCAGCTTGTCCAAACAGGGTCATCCCTCAAGGGGCTCATTCTTCTACATGCCCAGACCTCCTAAGGAGACAGTGAGCATCAAGATCACTTCCATCAGCTCTTCTCTGAACTGGAAAATAAAAAATGCTCTGTTAAAATAAATAATTAATGTTTTATTAAAACTCTCTTCTTAAAGGATCTTTAAACTGACTCCAATCTGCTGTACAGGGCCTGAAAACTTGTAGAGAATTGCAGGAAGAGGAAGCCCGCCCCAATGAGGGTTTTGTGTACTTTAATGAGCCCTACAATGGATCTTCAGCTGAGTCCAGGAGACTCAGGCACTGAGAGAAGACTGAAAAATCTGCTCAAGGAGTCAGAAGCAAAAGTCCAAGTCCCTTGGAGCATCACGGGGCCCCACTGAGGACAGGGACTGCCAAAGGCTCCCAGGGACTGGTGAGAGCAGATCCTTGAGGCCAGGATTGCAGGGATCCAAAGGCTCAGAGCAGGGAACTGCAATGCTGAGCAAGGCCTGGGCTGGCTGGGGGAAGCAGAAAGGCCAAGCCCTGAGCCCAGCCTGGCACAGCAGGGCCTGTCCCTCACGGGTGGCTCAGGGCTGTTTGTGGGGCAGGGGGATGTGAGGGGCAGCAAGGACAAATGTCACAAACCTGTGTGACCCTGCAGATCCTCATGGAACCAAGGGGCCAGTGTGACACTGTGGGAAGTTGTGGAACCAAGGGGATCATTGTGACACTGTTGGGGCCCATGGATCAAAGGGGCCAGGGTGACACTGTGGGGCCTCATGGAAACAAGAGGCCATTGTGAGTCTACAGGGCTGGAACACCCCAGAACACTGAAATGCTGGGGGTCACCAAAGATTCTTTTACTTGAGTTTGGTGCACAGGAGAAACACCAACCAGATATTCTCACAATAGCCAGATGCAAAGAATATTCTTGGTAGGAAGGGACCCACAAGGATCATCAAGTCCAGGTCTTAAGTGAATTGCCCACACAGGGATTGAACCCACAGCCCCAGTGATACCAGCACCATGCTCCAACCAACAGAGCTAAGAGGCCAAAATAACACAAATTTTTTCTGGCAAAATATAGACAATCAAGGGACTTCGGCAAAGGGTTTAATACAACATCCACTTCAACATAAAACTCTTATCATAACTTAGTCGATTTAACCTAAAAACCTTTAATCCTTAATACGCTAAATTACCCAAAATAGTTCCAAGTAATTAGGATTAGAAAGAGGAGAAATAGAGAACATCAGAAAGACAGAAGATCTATAGAAAGACGCACAGAGGCACAAACTTCTCAGGTTCCAGTGTTGCCAACAGAGGAACCCCAGGAGAAGGCAGGATCCAGACCATGGGCTGGCCTCGTGCTCCGGCTTTTAACCCCCTGGGCCTCCATGGGCCCGCCCCTGGGGTGGGACTGCCAGGTGATTGCCCAATCAGAGTCAGGGTAGGCACCAGCTGCTGGTGTGTGATTGGTTGACAGCTCAGCCAATCAGCACTGCCCCTGCTGTGTGATTGACAGCTCTGCCAGGCCAGGCTGGGGGCGGGGCTCTGTCCCACCACAAACCAAGGCCTGACCCGGCCCCGGCCCCACACGGGCATTCCGAGCATCCCAAGGTGTCTCGGGACATGGATCTCATCCAGCCTCTGACAGCGACCACGGGGACACTGGGGAACCTCATGGAACTAAGGGTCAGTTGTGACAGTCCAGGTCCAAGGACACCACGGTGACACTGGGGAACCTCATGAAACCAAGGGTCAGTTGTGACAGTCCAGGTCCAAGGACAGCACGGTGACACTGCAGAAATTCATGGAACCAAGGAGCCATGGTGACACCATGCTCCATCATGGAATCAAGAAGACCATTGTGGAACTCAGAGAGCCCAACGTACCAAGGGTCCATGGTGACCTTGTGCAGCCCACAGTGTCACAGCGAGGGCACACGGAGCCGAGGGGCCATTGTGACACATCAGGGCTCTGTGGAACCATGAAGCCATTGTGACATTGCAAGGGCTCATGGAAGCATGGGGCCATTGTGACACTGCAGAAGCAAGGGGAACATTGTGACACTCCAGGTTGTCATGGAACCAAGGAGACCATTGTGACACTGTGGGGTCCCACAGAACCAATGGAACATGGAACAGGTCTGGCTGCCTGGACCACCCAGGGGCCAATTCTCATCTGCCTATGAAACACTGGGACCATGTAGTTTTCTTTCTTATGGGAAAAAACATTCACCTCAACTAGGCGCACATGGCCAAAATTGGGTATTTGACACCAGAATTCCCTATATCTAAGGATAACTCCCAGAAAAAAGGTGCCAGGACTGACAAGTTTGGCTGGCCTTGTCTTCCTGAGAGTTGGCACTTATTTGCTTCAGAAACACGGGGGCTCTGTGCTTTCCTTCCTAATAAAATGGCTAAAATTGAGATTCCACCTCCAAAATGCCATATGTCCAAGGATAGCCCCTAAACAAAAGGGGCCAGGAGAGCCAGATCTGGCTGGCTTGGCCTAAGGCAACCTCTCGTCTTCTTCCAGAACACTTGGAGTTCACGCTTCTCTTACCCATAGGAAAAAACCCATCCATCTTGACCAGGCGCCCATGGCCAAAACTGGGATTCCACCTCCAAAACTACATACCGCCAAGGATTGCTCCCAAGTGAAATGCCAGGAAAGACAATTCTAGCTGCTTTTGGACCCTTGGGGGCTGCCTCTCACCTGCCTCAAAACACTGGGGCTTGCTGCTTTCCTTCCTATGGAAATTAACTGTCCTTATGTATGAAGAAATGACCAAAAATGGAATTCAACCTCCAAAATTCCCTCTATCCAAGGGTTGCTTTCAGAAAAAAGCTACCAGGACAGAGAGGTCTGGCTGCCTTAGGCCTCTAGTGGCCACCTTTCATCTGCCCCACAAACACCGGTGTTCCGTGCCTTTCTTACCATGCAAAGAACAGACCTTCTCCTCCGGGTGTCCATGTCTGAAACTAGGATGCCACCTCTAAATATCCCTATATTCAAGGGTTGTTCCCAGACAAAATTTGCCAGTACCATCAAGTCTGGCTGGCCTTGGCCTCTAGTGGCTGCCCCTGCCACACTGGGGCTCGGTTCTTTCCTTCCCATGGAGATCACTGTGACACTGTGGGCACCTCATGGAACCAAGGGGATCATTGTGGCACCACTGGAGCCCATGGAACCAAGGGGCCATGGTGACACCGCGGGGTTTCATGGACCCAGAGACCATTATGACTCTGTGGGGCCTGATGGAACCATGGAGACCATTCTGACCCTTCTGGGCCTGGTGTCACCAAGGGGGCATTGTGACATCTCAGGGCCTCCTGGAAGCAAGGGACCATTGGGACACTGTGGGGCCCCATGGGATAGGAGAACATGGACCAGGTCTGGCTGGCTTGGCCTCCCAGGGGCTACCTGACCGGTCTAGCTGATCTTGGAATGTCAAGGCCTGCCCCTCATCAGCTCCTGGAGCACTGGGGCTCAGTGCTCTTCTCTGTATGGAAATAACCGTCTGCTATTTCAGATGTCCATTGCCAAAATTGGTACCCTCCCTAAAAAATTTCCTATTTGTAAGGGTATCTCTTAGAACACAATCAGGCAGCTCTGGATGGCCTTTGCCTCTGGTGGTCAACTCTCATCCACCCCTAAAACAGTGGCACTCTGTTTCTTCATTCATGTGGAAAAGAATTGGTCTTCATGTCCAGGGACCATGGCCAAAACAAGAATTAGCCACCAAGCTCAGCCGGGCTCACGGAACCATCTGCAGGCCAAGGGGACATATTGACTCTGCCAGTGCTGCCATCCTCCCTCCTGTGAGAGAAAAGGACACAGGGCAGGCACACAGAGGAGCAACATGAACACACCGAGGGCAGGGAAGAGGAAGTTGAGTCCCAGATGGGAGGGATGAGTTGATGCCTTGATCTTGGGGCTGAAATCCTCTGCTAAAGCTGTGGAGAAGGATGTCATTGATACATCAGACTCTCTTTTTGGCTATAAGGCATTGAAAACTATGGGGAGATGACTTGCTCAGCAAAGGCTGCCATGCTAAAGTAAGCAAATGTTGCAGTAGCTGTGATCCCACGAGAAGTTTGAACAGAGAAAGAGAGCACAGTGATGAGACACTGTGCCCTCAGGGAGAGAGGAAGATCTCTGTTCCCAGAGATGAAGATGATTTCAGAAATAGAAGGAGAGAACCTTTGCTTTTGACAGCTCTTCTTTAAACTAATACCCCATAAACTGACATGGCCCATAAACACAGCTGTGAGAAAGCCTGTGAGAAAATTGGAGGGACTTCACAATTGCAGATTTTTCTGAGCAGCTGCTATTTGTGGAAGCTAAAAGCCATGTGATAACTGTTTTCTTGTGGAGATGCCTCCATAACATAAACAAGAGGAACTTCTCTCTCTAAGTGAACAGAAGAAAGACAATTCTAGAGATGGTAAACTGACTGAAAATATTTGTTTTTTCCTCTTTACATTTTCAGGTTGTCAGGAGAGAGGAAGTGTTCTGAAAGTTTTGTTCTGGTCCTTAATGCTCCTTCTTTTATTTACTGTTAGTAAACTTTTCTTTTTACTCTAAAAGTTTGACCTTTGCCTTTCTCCTAATCCTACCTCACAGCAGGAATTGAGTAAGTATATTCTAGTGTGTGCACTGATAATTAGCCAACACTGAACCCACTACACTAGTCGATGCATTAGCCAAGAAATCTCAAATTGGTGAAGCAAAACCAGTAAAGGAATGTTCATGATGAACTACATTACAACAGTGGCAAATCAAGGCAGAAGCATGGTTTGTCAGGACTTGCTTGATCCTAATGAGCCCCGTGGTGCACTTGGAGCTGAGCCTTGGAACCTCAGGGCCTGAGAGGAGATTGCAAAAAACCTTCCAGAAGTTAAAATCAAGAGGAAAAACCCAAAGTGTCACGAGGTACTAATGGGACTTACTTAGGTCCATCCCCAACACAGGCTCCTCATGGACTCCTTGGAGGAGAGAACTGGAGGCCAGGATGGCACAAAAACTTCTCAGTCTGGAAATGAAAATTCCAAAGTAGCTTACAAAAGTTAAGTATCTCAAAGCATTAAAGAGCTCCTCTGAGTGTCAGTGCCAAGCTCTCAAGGGACTCCTTAAAGCAGATTATTGGGGCCATGATTGCACAAACCTCCCAGAGTCTGTATCAAAAGGGAAACACCAAGTACCTTCAAAGAACTGAAGTACCTTGAAGCATTAATGAGTGTTGTTCCTGACAAAGCCTCTCCAGGGACTAATTACAGCAGATAATTGGAGGCCAGGATTGCACAAAGCTCTCAGAGACTCCAAGGCAAAAGGAAAAGCCAAAGTCCTTTGAAAAACCTGCAGTCCCTGGGAGCATGAAGGAGCCCCCAGGGCCATTCCTGACCAAGGCTCCTCAGGGACTCCTTCCAGCAGATCCTTGAGACCACTGGGATGTGGGCTAGGGGGGGATGCTGAGGGCAGGACCAGGGGCTGACAGTGCCCAGCCTGGCTGGGGCTGTGCCAGGAGGCCCCAGGGCCTCAGGACAAGGTGTCTCCTCACAGCCCTTGGTGGCACAGACCCTGCTGTGCCCCAGGGCACCAAGACTTGGCTCATCTTTGTCCCCACCTGGCATCAGTGCCTCCAGTTCTCTGCTCTGCCTGGGGCCTGGGGACACTTTCTCAGTCGTGTCCCTCAGTGGGACCCATTAAAAGTCCCAGAAACTTTGGAGTTGGATTCTGACTTGGAGTTCTGGAGAGGTTTCTGCAGCTCCCTCCCAGGGCCTGATGTTCAGGGCTAAGCACAAAGCCCCAGAGGGTCATTAAAGTCCTTGTGCTGTGTCTGTGCTGCTGAGCTGGGCCGGGCTCCTGGCACAGAGGGTGATCCTGGTAACCAAGCAGAGCTTCAAAAGCACATTTCTCTTGCTGAGCAGCTCTTCTGCCAGCCCAGCAGGGCTGGGGCACTGCCTGCAGCCAGCCCGGGCACAGCACAGAGGCACAGAGAGCTTCAATCAGTCAGGGCTGGGAAGGGGCTGAGAAGTGCCTGGGGCAGAATCACTGCCAGCCCTTGGCACAGGAACCTCTGGCTGCAGGACAATGCAGCTGCAGCTCCTGGAGAGATCTCCTAAAGCTGGAACATCCCGATGCCCACAGACCCTGTGCGTGCATTCTCTGCTCATCTCCTGTGCAGAGCAGCCAGGGGTGCCCAGGGCTGTCCTGCAGAGCAGGGTCCTGCAGCCCAGGGCGCTGTGCTGGGCCAGGGACTCTGCTGCCTGCCAGGGACAGCTCTCAGCCGGCCCTGGAGCTGCTCCCAGCACTGGGGGATGAGATGTGGGTGGAAGGAGATAGCTGGTTGGGTTTGGAAGTGTCCTTGTTGTGTGGTCAGGATGCTGCACTGTTCAGGACTGCTCCCAGCATGGCATTTAACTCCAGAAATTTTCCAAATAGATTATACAGTGATCACAGCATAGCAGGAACTGCATAAATGCGAAATTTCTGCTTTTTTATGTACTGATCTTTGTTGCCTGGATGGGGAATTCCCCATAGATATGCATCTCTCAGTTCATAATGAGAAAAAGAAAAGTTGTTTTCTCAGATCTGAATAAAGCAGGCAGTGAACAGAAATCAGGACAGGGTCCCTTAGAGGCAGCATCAGTGTCGCTTTTCCAGCCTCCTCAGGGTTGCTCTGATGTTGCCATCAGAGCCTGCAGACCCAGAGCTGCCCTTGGGCTGTGCCAGGGTTGGGAGGGGTCTGCAGGGCAGAGCTGAGCCCCCAGAGCTGGGCTGGGCTCTGTCAGCTCTGGCAGGGCTCAGCCCTGGGCACAGGGAAGCAGCTGCTGGCAGGGACAGCTCCAGGCAGAAGAGCCCTGGGAAGGCAGTGAGGGGAAGTGCCCCCAAGCTGTGCTGGGATATTTAAAGTCCTCTCCAAAGGCAACTATTCCATGATTACTTTTATTACAGATCCACATGCCAAGGCACCACAAATGTCCAACAGCAGCTCCATCAGCCACTTCCTCCTGCTGGCACTGGCAGACACGCGGCAGCTGCAGCTCCTGCACTTCTGCCTCTTCCTGGGCATCTCCCTGGCTGCCCTCCTGGGCAACGGCCTCATCATCAGCGCCGTAGCCTGCGGCCACCACCTGCACACGCCCATGTTCTTCTTCCTGCTCAACCTGGCCCTCAGCGACCTGGGCTCCATCTGCACCACTGTCCCCAAAGCCATGCACAATTCCCTCTGGGACACCAGCACCATCTCCTACACAGGATGTGCTGCTCAGTTTTTTTTTTCCTTTTCTGTGCTGCAACAGAACATTTCCTGCTGACCATCATGTGCTACGACCGCTACGTGTCCATCTGCAAACCCCTGCACTACGGGACCCTCCTGGGCAGCAGAGCTTGTGCCCACATGGCAGCAGCTGCCTGGGCCAGTGCCTTTCTCAATGCTCTCATGCACACAGCCAATACATTTTCCATGACCCTGTGCCATGGCAATGCTCTGGGCCAGTTCTTCGGTGATATCCCACAGATCCTCAAGCTCTCCTGCTCCAATTCCCACCTCAGGGAACTTGGGCTTCTTGTGGTTACTAGCAGTTTATCATTTTGTTGTTTTGTGTTCATTGTTTTCTCCTATGTACAGATCGTCAGGGCTGTGCTGAGGATCCCCTCTGAGCAGGGATGGCACAAAGCCTTTCCCACCTGCCTCCCTCACCTGGCTGTAGTCTCTCTCTTTGTCAGCACTGCAGAATTTGCTCAACTGAAGCCCGCATCGATGTCCTCCCCATCCCTGGATCTGGCCCTGTCAGTTCTGCGCGAAGAAATCCTGCTCAGCGTGGGCAACTGAGACCTTGAAGGACTTAGTGTCAGGTCAAGGCTTGCTTTCCCTCCCAAAGCCTTCCCTTGGCAGCCTTGAGCAGGGGATACATCCTCCCTCCCTCCTCCTTCCCACAGACCTGCTCGGAAACACTCTGTGGGCACTTTCCATTCTCTGTGTCTGTCCTCAAGCGCAGTGCCAACCTGGGTCAGTCCTGGCCCTGTCCTGAGCTCCCAGGAGCTCGCAGCCTGAGATGGCTACGCTCAAACACACCAGGGTCCTGCCCCTGCCAGCAGCACCCCCACAAGCAGCAGCAGCAGCAGCAGCAGCAGCAGCAGCAGCAGCAGCAGCAGCAGCAGCTGCAGTCGCCTCTCAGCTGTTGGTGCCCCTGCACTGCAGCCCCTCCCGCTGGCACCAACCTTCCCTCGTGGCCTTGGAGACAGTCCTGAATCCATCCACGGGGTCACAGAGCCATGGAATCCCAGAGTTCCAGGTTCCTGGAATCCTAGAGTCCTTGAATCTTGAGAACCACACACAGAGGAGGAGGAGGAGGCGGAGGAGGAGGAGGAGGAGGAGGAGGAGGAGGATGAGGACGAGGATGAGGAGGATGAGGACGAGGAGGACGAGGAGGATGAGGAAGAGGAGGACGAGGAGGACGAAGAGGACAAGGAGGAGGATGAGGAGGATGAGGAGGAGGAGGAAGAGGAGGAGGAGGAGGACGATGAAGAGGACAAGGAGGACGAGGAGGACGAGGAGGAGGAGAAGGAGGAGGACGAGTAGGAGGACGAGGATGAGGACGAGGACGACGACGACTACGGTGAGGAAGAGGATGTGGAAAATGAGGAGGAGGAATAGGAGGAGGAAGAGAGAGAACGAGGACAAGGAGGATGATGATGAGGAGGAGGAGAACGAGAAGGAAGAGGAGAATGAGGATGAGGAAGAGGAGGAGGAGGAGGACAATGACAAGGAGGATGAGGAGGGGGAGGAGAATGAGGAGGAGCAGGAGGAGGAAGAGGAGGAGGAGGAAGACGACAAGGACTAGGGCAAGCACAAGGAAGATGAGGAGGAGGAGGAGGACAAGGAAGAGGAGGAGGCAGAGAAGCATGAAGAGGAGGAATAGGAGGAGGAAGAGAGAGGACAAGGAGGATGATGAGGATGATGAGGATGAGGAGGAGGAGGACAACGAGGAGGAGGAGGAGGAGAAGAAGGATGAGGATGAGGACGAGGAGGAGAAGGATGAGGAACAGAAGGAAGAGGAGGAGAAGGAGGAGAATAAAGAGGAGGAGGACAAGGATGAGGAGGACCAGGAGGAGAAGGACAAGGAGGATGGGGATGTGCAGGATGGGGAAGACGAGAAGGAGGAAGAGGAGGAAGATGAGGAGGAGGAGAAATAGGAGAATGAGGATGAGGAGGACAATGAGGAGGATGAGGAGGATAAGGATTCGGAGGATAAGGAGGAGGAGGATGAGGAGGAGGACAAGGAGGACAAGGACGAGGAGGACGAGGAGGAGGTGGAGGAGGACGAGGAGGAGGACGACAATGACGACGACGAAGAGGAGGTGGAAGATGAAGAGGAGGAATAGGAGGAGGAAGAGAGAGAACAAGGACAAGGAGGATGATGATGAGAAGGAGGAGAACGAGGAGGAAGAGGAGGATGAGGATGATGAGGAGGAGCAGGAGGAAAATGACAAGGAGGATGGAGGAGAGGGAGGAGAAAGAGGAGGAGCAGAAGGAGGAAGAGGAGTATGAGGAGGATGACAAGGAATGGGGCAAGCACAAGGAAGATGAGGAGGAGGAGGAGGACAAGGAAGAGGAGGAGGCAGAGAAGCATGAAGAGGAGGAATAGGAGGAGGAAGAGAGAGGACAAGGACAAGGAGGATGATGAGGATGAGGAGGAGGAGGATAAGGAGGAGGAGGAGGAGGACGAGGAAGAGGAGGAGGAAGAGGAGGAGGACAAGGAGGAGGAGGAGGAGGACGAGGAGGAGGAGGACGAGGATGAGGAGGATGAGGAGGACGAGGAGGAGGAGGAGGAGGATGAGGAGGACGAGTAGGTGGAGGACGAGGAGGAGGAGGATGAGTAGAAGGAGGATGAGGACGAGGAGGACGAAGACGAGGAGGACGAGGAGGATGAGGAAGAGGAGGATGAGGAGGAGGATGAGGAACAGGAGGACGAGGACGACGACAACGACGACGACAAAGAGGAGGTGGAAGATGAGGAGGAGGAATAGGAAGAGTAAGAGAGAGAAAAAGGACAAGGAAATTTATGAGGAGGAGGAGGAGAACGAGGAGGAAGAGGAGAATGAGGATGAGGAAGAGGAGGAGGAGGAGGACAATGACAAGGAGGATGAGGAGGGGGAGGAGAAAGAGGAGGAGCAGGAGGACGAAGAGGAGGAGGAGGAGGATGAAAAGGACTAGGGCAAGCACAAGGAAGATGAGGAGGAGGACAAGGAAGAGGAGGAGGCAGAGAAGCATGAAGAGGAGGAATAGGAGGAGGAAGAGAGAGGACAAGGACAAGGAGGACGATGAGGATGAGGAGGAGGAGGACAACGAGGAGGAGGAGGAGGAGAAGAAGGATGAGGACAAGGACGAGGAGGAGAAGGATGAGGATGAGGAAAAGGATGAAGATACAGAGGACAAGGAGGACGAAGAGGTCGAGGAGGAGGAGGAGGAGGAGAAGAAGGATGAGGATGAGTAAAAGGATGAAGATGCAGAGGACAAGGAGGACGTCCTCATCCTCGTCCTCCTCCTCGTCCTCCTTGTCCTCCTCATCCTCCTCGTCCTCCTCCTTGTCCTCGTCCTCGTCCTCGTCCTCATCCTCGTCCTCGTCCTCGTCCTCCTCCTTGTCCTCCTCCTCGTCCTCCTCTTCCACTTCCTCGTCCTCCTCGTCCTCCTCGTCCTCCTCCTCCTCTTCTCCTCCTCTTCCTCTTCCTCCTCCTCCTCGTCCTCCTTGTCCTCCTCATCCTCCTCGTCCTCGTCCTCCCTCCTCCTCCTCCTCCTCTTCCTCCTCCTCCTCCTCCTTGTCCTCCTCTTCGTCGTCCTCGTCCTCTTCTTCCTCCTCCTCCTCCTCCTCCTCCTCGTCCTCCTCCTCCTCCTTGTCCTCCTCGTCCTCCTCTTCCTCCTTGTCCTATTCCTCGTCCTCCTCCTCCTCTTCCTCCTCGTCCTTGTCGTCGTCCTCCTCATCCTCCTCGTCCTCCTCATTATCCTCCTCCACATCCTCATTCTCATCCTCTTTATCCTCCTATTCATCCTCCTCCTCCTCGTTTTCCTCGTCCTCCTCCTCCTTGTCGTCCTCGTCCTCCTCGTCCTCCTCCTCCTTGTCCTCCTCCTCATCCTCGTCCTCCTCCTCGTCCTCGTCCTCGTCCTCCTCCTCCTCCTCCTCCTCGTCTTCCTCGTCCTCCTCGTCCTCCTCTTTCTTGTCCTCCACCTCCTCCTCCTCCTCTTCATTTTCCTCCTCCACATCCTCATTCTCATCCTCTTTATCCTCCTATTCCTCCTCGTCCTCCTTGTCCTCCTCGTCCTCCTCCTCCTCCTCCTCCTCCTCCTCCTCCTCCTCCTCGTCTTGCTCCTCCTCCTCCTCATCCTCTTTGTCCTCTGCATCTTCATCCTTTTCCTCATCCTCAACCTTCTTCTCCTCCTCCTCGTCCTCTTCCTTGTCGTCCTCCTTGTCCTCCTCCTCCTCCTCCTCCTCCTCCTCATCCTCCTCGTCCTCCTCGTCCTCCTTGTCCTCGTCCTCCTCCTCGTCCTCCTCCTCCTCCTCCTCCTCTTTCTCCTCTTCCTCGTCCTCTTCCTCCTCCTCCTCCTCCTCCTCCTCCTTGTCCTCCTCCTCCTCGTCCTCGTCCTTGTCATCCTCCTCCTCCTCCCTCTCCTCCTCCTCCTCCTCCTCTGTGTGTGTTTCTCAGGATTCAATGACTCTAGGATTCCAGGAACCTGGAACTCTGGGATTCCATGGCTCTGTGACCCCATGGATGGATTCAGGACTGTCTCCAAGGCCACGAGGGAACATTGGTGCGAGCGGGAGGGGCTGCAGTGCAGGGGCACCAACAGCTGAGAGGCGACTGAGCTGCTGCTGCTGCTGCTGCTGCTTCTGCTGCTGCTGCTGCTGCTGCTGCTGCTGCTGCTGCTGCTGCTGCAGCTTCTCCTTGTGGGGGTGCTGCTGGCAGGGGCAGGATCCTGGTGTGGCTGAGCATTGCCATCTCAGCCTGTGAGCTCCTGGGAGCTCAGGACAGAGCCAGGACTGACCCAGGTTGGCACTGCACTTGAGGACAAACACAGAGAATGGAAAGTGCCCATGGAGTGGTTCTGAGCAAGTCTGTGGGAAGGAGGAGGGAGGGAGGATGAATCCCCTGCCCAAGGCTGCCAAGGGAAGGCTTTGGGAGGGAAAGCAAGCCTTGACCTGACACTAAGTCCTTCAAGGGCTCAGTTGCCCACGCTGAGCAGGATTTCTTCGCGCAGAACTGACAGGGCCAGATCCAGGGATGGGGAGGACATCGATGCGGGCTTCAGTTGAGCAAATTCTGCAGTGCTGACAAAGAGAGAGACTACAGCCAGGTGAGGGAGGCAGGTGGAAAAGGCTTTGTGCCATCCCTGCTCAGAGGGGATCCTCAGCACAGCCCTGACGATCTGTACATAGGAGAAAACAATGAACACAAAACAACAAAATGATAAACTGCTAGTAACCACAAGAAGCTCAAGTTCCCTGAGGTGTGAATTGGAGCAGAAGAGCTTGAGGATCTGTGGGATATCACTGAAGAACTGGCCCAGAGCATTGCCATGGCACAGGGTCATGGAAAATGTATTGGCTGTGTGCATGAGAGCATTGAGAAAGGCACTGGCCCAGGCAGCTGCTGCCATGTGGGCACAAGCTCTGCTGCCCAGAAGGGTCCCGTAGTGCAGGGGTTTGCAGATGGACACGTAGCAGTCGTAGCACATGATGGTCAGCAGGAAATGTTCTGTTGCAGCACAGAAAAGAAAAAAAAACTTGTGCAGCACATCCAGTGTAGGAGATGTTCCTGGTGCCCCAGAGGGAATTGTGCATGGCTTTGGGGACAGTGGTGCAGATGGAGCCCAGGTCGCTGAGGGCCAGGTTGAGCAGGAAGAAGAACATGGGCGTGTGCAGGTGGTGGCCGCAGGCTACGGCGCTGATGATGAGGCCGTTGCCCAGGAGGGCAGCCAGGGAGATGCCCAGGAAGAGGCAGAAGTGCAGGAGCTGCAGCTGCCGCGTGTCTGCCAGTGCCAGCAGGAGGAAGTGGCTGCTGGAGCTGCTGTTGGACATTTGCTGTGGCTGCACATGGGCACCTGTTCATGGAGAAAGAACAGGGACAAGTCAGGAGAGGCTGCTTGGAGCCAATCCTGGGCCATTCCCTGCAGACTGTCCTACTGGGACTCACCCACCCTTGTTCCTGCTGTGGGAAAACCTTCACCCAGGTCCCTGCCTGAGCTCCAGTTGTGCTGGCTGAATGTGCCAGAAGCAGCCAGGGCAGTGTGTGGTGGCTCTCGAGGAGCCATCCTTGTCCTGCTGCCCTGTGTTTGTGGCCATTTAGCAGAGGGGCAAGGCTGGATATTCAGGATTTATTAGGGGAGTAATTCCTATTGCAGAGAGGCTTGATACCATCTGCACTCATACTTCTAAGGGAAACAAAACAGATGTCAGGAGTTGGTTTAAGGAATTGTTTTCCTACCCACACATCATTGCTGGCCTTCTGAGGTCAGAACTCCCCAGCATTCCTGCTGCACTCAGAATTTGCCACTGAGAGACGTGAGAGGCAAAGGATTCCCTGTGGCTGAGGGAAGCTGAGGGGCTGGATGGGCTTGTTCCCCCAGCACTGCTCTGCTCAGCCCCCTCTGCTTCCCTGAGCATCTCCCCGGGCCTGGACATCCCCTCCTGAGAGGTGCCTTGTCCCTGCCAGCGCTCACAGAGCCCATCCCACCCTGTGTGCCCTCGGCCCGGCCCTACAGAAACCTGCCTGTGTGCAGGGCCCTGGCTGGGGCAGGCTCTGTGTGCAGCTGGGCAAGGGCAGCTCAGGAGAGCCCTGCTGGGCCCTGCAGAGGTGATGCTGCTGCTGCCCAGGGCTGAGGAGTGGCTGAAGGCCCTTTGGGAGGCTCCCAGCAGAGACACTGACCAGCCAAAGTCACCATTCTGGAGTCTCTGTAAATGTTCAAACATGACTTTGATGATCCTGTGTGTCCGTTTCAACTTAGAATATTCTGTGATTCTGGGACTACAATTCCTGTTCTGCTTCTCTCATCCCCCTGTTATCTACAATTAAAAGAGAAAAAAAGCACTTGCAAGAGTGTTACAACATTAAAGAAAAAAACAGACTTTTATTGGAAGGTTCCAGGTGTCCCAGTTGGGATGGGGCACACCCAGCCACTGATTTCAACAATTATTAAGGTTAATCAATTAGGATATTTAACAGGAACATCCAATAGGAGATTCAGTTGCCCAAGTTACACACCCCTGGATCAACCCATTGGAGTAGGTCAAAGGGCTTCTTTGCCCCACTTTTTGTTATGACTGCTCATATTCTGGTCAAAAACCAAATGCTGTTCTTGTAGATGCACTCCCTCCTAATTAGACTATACAGTATTTCAGGAATGTATTTAGACAGTCAGCTTATTGGTGTAAAATCCGAGAGATAGGAAGAAAACATAGTAGACACAGCTAAGGATTCCAGTTATATAAGTACATAATAGTAGTTTAGAAGAGCCACTTAACAGTTTAATAGACTTACGTAAGGATTATAATTTTATAACTAAATCATAGTAATTTGCAGAGCTATGAATATATGAAAAATATATAAAAAGAAGAACAGTTTTTGTCATCACCCCAACTTTCCCATCCTTCTCCAACAACGAAATTGAAAACACCATCTGGAAAGCTCCTGATCTTTACAGCAATCCCAGGCTTACCTTTGGGAAGTGCCCTCCGGAGCTGTGCCCAGGCTGGTCTGGAGCTGGGAGCAGTCCTGCCCCAGCCAGCCCCTCTCAGCAGCAGCACCTGCCCTGCTCAGGGTGGCTCCTTCCCCCCACAGCTCCTGGCCAGCGCTGGGAGCAGCTCCAGGGCCGGCTGAGAGCTGTCCCTGGCAGGCAGCAGAGTCCCTGGCCCAGCACAGCGCCCTGGGCTGCAGGACCCTGCTCTGCAGGACAGCCCTGGGCACCCCTGGCTGCTCTGCACAGGAGATGGGCAGAGAATGCACTCACAGGGTCTGTGGGCATTGGGATGTTCCAGCTTTAGGAGATCTCTCCAGGAGCTGCAGCTGCATTGTCCTGCAGCCAGAGGTTCCTGTGCCAAGGGCTGGCAGTGATTCTGCCCCAGGCACTTCTCAGCCCCTTCCCAGCCCTGACTGATTGAAGCTCTCTGTGCCTCTGTGCTGTGCCCGGGCTGGCTGCAGGCAGTGCCCCAGCCCTGCTGGGCTGGGAGAAGAGCTGCTCAGGAAGAGAAATGTGCTTTTGAAGCTCTGCTTGGTTACCAGGATCGCCCTCTGTGCCAGGAGCCCAGCCCAGCTCAGCAGCACAGACACAGCACAAGGACTTTAATGACCCTCTGGGGCTTTGTGCTCAGGCCCTGAACATCAAGCCCTGAGAGAGAGCTGCAGAAACCTCTGCAGAACTCCAAGTTAGAATCCAGCTCCAAATAGGTCCCACTGAGGGACACGACTGAGAAAGTGTCCCCAGGCCCCAGGCAGAGCAGAGAACTGGAGGCACTGATGCCAGGTGGGGACAAAGAGAAGCCAAGTCTTGGTGCCCTGGGGCACAGCAGGGTCTGTGCCACCAAGGGCTGTGAGGAGACACCTTGACCTGAGGCCCTGGGGCCTCCTGGTACAGCCCCAGCCAGGCTGGACACTGTCAGCCCCTGCTCCTGCCCTCAGCATCCCCCCCATGCCCACATCCCAGTGGCCTCAAGGATTTCCTGGAAGGAGTCCCTAGGGAGCCCTGGTCAGGAATGGCTCCTTCATGCTCCCAGAACTTCAGTTCTTTGCAGGTAATTGATATTTCCCATTTCATATAGACTCTGTGAGAGGTCTGGGCAATCATGGGCCCAATTATCTGCTTTAACAAGTCCCTTGAGAGCTTTGTACTGACACTCAGTGGGGCTCATTAATGCTTTGAGATACTCAACTTTTTTAAGGTATTTTGGATTGTCCTTTCAAAAATGAGAGGTTTTTGTGCCGTTTTGAGTCTCTGAGAGGTTTTTGTGCAATCCTGGACTCCATTTCTCTCCTCCAAGGAGTCCATGAGGAGCCTGTGTTGGGGATGGACCTCAGTGGGTCCCATTAATGGCTGGAGATACTTTGGGGTTTTCTTCTGACTTGGACTCCTGGAAAGGTTTGTGCAATCTCCTCTCAGGCCCTGAGGTTCCAAGGCTCAGCTCCAAAGGCACCACGGGGCTCATTAAGATCAAGCAAGTCCTGACAAACCACGGCTCTGCTTTGATATCCCTCTTGTCTGGGGCAGTTCATCAGGAAGTTTCTGTAGTGGTTTTGGTTCACCAATTTGAGATTTCTTGGCCAATGCATTAATTCGTGTAGTGGGTTCAGTGTTGGCTAATTACCAGTGCACTCACTGGAATATACTTACTAATTTCCTGCTATGAGATAGGATTAGGAGAAAGGCATAGTAGGCTCAAACTTTAACAGTATAAGGAAAAGTTTGTTAAAAAAACTAAAAGAAAGAGTGATAAGGATCAGAACAAAACTTTCAGAACACCTCCCCTCTCCATACAATTTTTCTTACATACTGATTATATAAAAAGACAAACCAAAAAATTTTCAATCACTTTACCACCTCTAGAATAGTCTTTCTTTAGTTCACTTAGGGAGTGGAGTCTCTCTTTCTTGCTATGGAGACTTCTCCAGAAGAAAACAGTGCTCTTGCGGCTCTCAATTTCCACAAAGAGCAGCTGCCTGGAGAAATCTGCAATTTCGAAGTCCCTCACATTTTTTCACAGCTTTTCCCAAGGCTGTGTTTATGGGTCGTATCAGCATATGAGGTATTGGTTTAAAGATGAGCTCTTTAAGAGCAACAGTTCTCTTAATCTCTTTCTGAAATCATCCTCATCTGTGGGAAGAGAGGTCTTCTCTCCCTGGGGCACAGGGTCTCATCACTATGCTCTCTTTCTCTGTTGAAACATCTCATGAGATCACAGCTATTGCAATATTTGCTTAATTTAGCATGGAGACCATTAATGAAACAAGTCATCTCCCCATAGTTTTCAATGTGTTATAGGGAAAAATAGAATCTGATGTATCAATGACATCCTTCTCCACAGCTTAACAGAGGATTTCAGCCCCAAGATCAAGGCATCTCCTCATCCCTCCCACCTCAGACTCAACTTCCCCTTCCCTGCCCTCGGTGTGTTCATGTTGCTCCTCTGTGTGCCTGACCTGTGTCCTTTTCTCTCACGGGAGGGAGGATGGCAGCACTGTCAGAGTCAATATCTCCCGGGGCTGCAGATGGTTCCGTGAGCCCGGCCGGGCTCGGTGCTTGCGGCCGGAGCTGTTTTGCCATGGAGGTTTCTGCAGCGGCTGCGCTGGGGCTGTGTCAGGCTGGGCCGCGCTGGGGCAGGGCCAGGATCTCAGCAGCCAGGCCAGAGCCCAGCAGCAGCACGGCCGGGGCCGATGGCTTCTCCTGCCCTGCCCGCCGGCTGCGGGCGAAGCCCAAGGGCGGCAGAGCCTTGGCCGAGCCGGCCCGGCCCGGGGCTGCTCCTGGGGCCCGGCGGATCCTGGCCGGGCCCGGGCTGGCGGCGGGGCAGGGCTCGGCAGGGCCAGATGTCAGCACCCGCAGCCACGGCCCGGCCTCGGCCCCGCGGCCTCCCCTGCCCTGCCCGGCAGCCGATGGCGCCTGGCGGCTCCCTGGGAAGGGGCCCGGCCCCACGGCAGGAGCCGCCCGGCCCCACGGCCGAGACGGGGCTGGGCCGGCCTCGGCACCTCTGTGGGGCCAGAAGGGAGAGAGACCCAGCCAGGCTTTCTCATCTGTAACTTGTCCATATGTAGTGGTCATGTGCCCAAGCCCCCAAAACCTCTCATTGGGAGATCTCTGGGCCCTCTCCAAGGTGTTTTCTAATAAAAATATTAAGCTCATGGTCTGTGAAAATTACCAGAGGAGAGGGCTAACGCATCCTGTCTCTCCTGGCTACTTTTGTCTGGGAGCAATCCTTGGATATGCGGACTTTAGGAGGCCACATTCTAATTCTGGCCATGGACCATGGTCAAGAAGACCATTTCTTTTCCACAGGAATGAAGGAACAGAGCCCCAGTGTTTCAGGGGCAGATGAAAGGTGACTGCCACAGTGCAAGGCCAGCTAGAGCTGGCTGTTTTTTTCCTAAGACATACCCTTGCATACAGGAAATTGTTTAGGGAGAATACCAGTTTTGGCAATGGGCATCTGAACACAGACAGTTCTTTTCCATAGCAAGGAAAGCACATAGCCCCTTTGCTCCAGGAGCTGATGAGAAGCAGCCCTTGGCATTCCAACATCAGCCAGACCTGTCAGGTGGCCCCTGGCAGGCCAAGTCAGCCAGACCTGGTCCATGTTCCCTCGCTTCCATGGGGTCCCTTGCTTCCAGGTAGCCCTGAGGTGTCACAATGCCCCCTTGGTGACACGGGGCCCTGAAGGGTCAGAATGGGCTCCAAGGTTCCATCAGGCCCCACAGAGTCATAATGGTCTCTGGGTCCATGAAGCCCCGTGGTGTCACCATGGCCCCTTGGTTCCATGGGCTCCAGTGGTGCCACAATGATCCCCTTGGTTCCATGAGGTGCCCACAGTGTCACAGTGATCTCCATGGGAAGGAAAGAACCGAGCCCCAGTGTGGCAGGGGCAGCCACCAGAGGCCAATGGGAGCCAAACTTGATGGTACTGGCAGATTTTGTCTGGGAGCAACCCTTGGATATAGGGAATTTTATAGGTGGAATCCCAATTTTAGACATGGACACTTGGAGGAGGATGGTTCTTTCCATAGGAAGGAAAGCATGGAACACCAGCGTTAGAGGGGCAGATGAAAGGCGGCCACCAGGGGCCAAGGGCAACCAGACCTCTCTTTCCTGGTAGCTTTTGTCTGAAAGCAACCCTTGGATATAGGGAATTTGGGAGGTGGAAGCCCAATTCCCGCATTTTCTGCATAGATAAGGACGGTTCTTTTTTCCATAGGGAGGAAAGCACTGTTGTGTTCTGCTGCAGCAAAAGGCACAACAACTGCCCCAGGCCCCAGAGTCTCAGACCTCAGGCAGACACCAATGGCCAACAGGGAAAGGAAGGCAACAGGACAGGTCTTGCTTTAGAAAACTGAGGATTCTTCATTTTCCCAGGGACATACACAAGAAACGAGGTGGTAGGGTCAAGACTTTTATATTACAGGGTAGGGGTGGAGTTTAGGATCAAGGTCCAATATTAAGAGGAGCAGGAGACTGCAAAGGGGTGGATCGAGGAGGACAATCAATGGAAAAACTACAGTGGGGACATTGCAGCACAATTTAAGCCAATAAGGGTACAGAAAAATAAGAACATTCTGGGGCCATTCCTCATTTGATCAGATAGGGTAGAGTGTCTTTTCCCAGGATTTCAAGGGCACACCCCACAGCGTGGAGGGGTGGAATCTTCTTTAAGTCACGCTCTCGCCGGATGCTGTGTCTGGGTAAAATTCCCACCTCATTGGGCAGGGGCACTCTACACCTTTGGTGCCATTATTTCTTTCTCCGGCTGTTTTATGCAATGAAATAAAACTCCAGCATCCGTGGAACCACCCTTCAATCCTTCCCAGGCTACTCCTGTTCTGTCCTCAGTCTGCACACAACTGAGCCCAGAGCCTGCAGCCTCTACGTGTTCGTTATGTGATGAAGCCTTCAAACCCCATCTTGGGAGATATTTGGGTCCTCCCTAAGGTCTGTGAAAATGGAAAAATAGTTATCAAAGTTATTTTCTCCCAAGTCTAGCAGTGACAGAACAATGGTAAATATCTCTAAACTGAATGAGAGTGGATTTAAATTTGTTAGAAGGAGGAAATATTTACAGTGATGAGAGTGGCACAAAATGGCAAATGTTTTTCCAGAGAAGTGGATTTCCCATCCCAGGAATGCTCAAAAATCAGGGAGTGTGTGCAACCTGACCCAGTGAAATCCCCTCCCCAAGGATGGAATTCCTGTTGTGTGGGTTCTTGGATGTGCTGGGTGCCCTCACAACAGTTCTGGCCAAAATGTCTGCTGAGGGCAGCCAGGCTGCTGCAGGGCAGTGACCTCACAGCCATCACCATGGCAGCCCTGTCCCCTGGGCCTGGCTCTCCCCTTTCCTCTGCCCCTGCCTTGTCTCTGCTGGAATGAAGAGTTTTGTCATTAATATCTTGTCCCCAAGGTGCTGGGCCAATGGCTTCCCAGTCAGGCTCCTGGAGCAGAAGTGTCTTTTCAGAGCCCAGCCAGAAATGAGCCCTGAGGCAGCAGCTCTGCAGCGCTGGCCACCAGGCCGGGTTGCAAGGGAGGCTTCTGGCCATGCCCTGCAAGCAGCTGCTGCTGCCAAGGTGCCTTTGGTGCCTCGGGCTGTCCCTGGCACAGCTCCCAGCACGGCACTCTGCCCTTGTGCCCGAGGCCTTCCCTGTGCTGGGGCTGGCCTGGGGCTGTTCCTGCAGCGGGACCTGCCCTGCTCCTGGCACAGGAAAGGCAGTTCCTGCCGGAGCAGGAGGCTCTGCCTGCAATGGGCTCAAACCACTCCAGCAAGGACCTCTTGACTTCAAAATTGCTTCCTAGAGCAGAATATCCTATAATTGTTATAGATTCTGGACTGTGGAGTAAATAACTCTGGTTAAGAGCTTACTGTCTAGTCATTATCAGATTGTATTTATATAAATATATCTGGTATTCCATCATTAATCCTGTGGGACAAATTGCATTGACAGATTGTTCAATTCTACCTGTCCAATCGTTTATACATAAACCTTTGACAAATTCTGGGGCCAGGATTGGATCCAGTCACTCCCAGTCTCCTCTCTTAAAAGGAATTTTAGAAGTCTGGGGGCTCTGCAGGGCTTTTAGAACCCATGGTGGCTGCTGTGTGTCTCCATCTCATGACTCAGCAGGAGTTTCTCCAATAATGAAATAAAGCTTTAGCCTGAAGCTCCCACTCTGCACATGACAGGAGTGTGTGTGACATCCTGGCTCTTTGGCAGCCTGGGGACTCCTGGGATGTCACCGTGGAGCCCCTGTGAGTGCCTGTGACAGATCGGTGCCTTTGCAGCCCAAGGTGCCCTGGGATGTCACCATGGAATGGCTGTGACTGCCTCTGACCACACGGCTCTTTGCCATCCCCAGAAACCCTTGGGAGGTCTCCATGGAGCCCCTGTCTCTGTGTGTGACATTCCAGCTCTTGAACAGACTGGAGACTCTTGGAAAGTCCCCATGGAACCCCTCTGAGGGCCTGTGACAAATCTCATCCTTAGAAGGCAACCATCACCAGGAAACCCTGTTGCTATGGTCAGTTTCCATAGCAACCATCTCCAGCCCCTGTTGCTATGGTCAGTTTCCATGGCAACCATCCCCAGCCCCTGTTGCTATGGTCAGTTTCCATGGCAAACATCCCCAGCCCCTGTTGCTATGGTCAGTCCCTGGGCAGCTCCATGGAGACCCCATGCCAGGGGTGGTTGCCATGGACACCAGCTCAGGCCTGGAGCCCATTGCCATGGCAACCATTGGCACTCCCATCCCCAGGGTCATGGATCCAGAACCACAGAATTGGCTGAGCTGGGCGGGACCCATCAGGATCCTCGAGTCCAACTGCTGGCCCTGCACAGGACACCCCAACACTGCCAGCCTGGGCCTGGCAGCGCTGTCCAAACGCTGCTGGAGCTCAGAGAGCCCTGGAGCTGTGACCCTTCCCTGGGGAGCCTGGGCAGTGCCCCAGCAGCCTCTGGGCAAAAACCTTTTCCTGAGATCCAACCTCAGCCGGCCCCGACTCAGCTGCAGCCGCTCCCTCCACTCCTGTCCCTGGGCACCAGAGTGAAGAGGTTCCCTCAGCCCCAGCCAGGGACCCGCTCCCAAGGCTGCTGCCATGGCCACCAGGGCTGGCACCAGCTGGGATGCTTGGTTTCCACAGGCCGGGGTTCAGGAATGGCATTTCTCAATTTCCTGCTCCCACTCAAACCCCGCAGGCACTCATTGCCCTCCCACCTTCCATTGAAGGAAAAAAGGGAAAGATCTCAGGCTGGGATAAGAACAATTTACTGGGAACAGCAACAAGATAAGGAACAAACAGAAACAGAAAAAATATTAACAACAGAAGGGATAAGAAAAACCAGTTACAGGGAAAACTACATCACCATCAATTGTATCTTCCTGGCCACGTGTTTCCTCCTGCATGGAAAGGACACCCTTCTCCTCAGGGAGAGAGAGAGTCCCTTTCCTGCCCCTGGCAATGACCTGAGGTGGGAGTGAATGTAGTGACAGGGCCATGGCCAGACCCTCATGTCCTTCAATCCCACATAAGGTCATTGGCAGGGGCAAGGAAAGGGACAGGTGTGTTCCCAGCATGGATCACAGGAAACATGGATCACCAGGGCTCTTCCCAACAGGGTCCTCCAATGGGGGATGAAACTGGAGCAGTGCACAAAGCTCTTCCTGCAGCTGGGGAATTTTCAGGGCTTCCCTTACCGTTGGCTCCGTTGGTGTTTGGTCAAGTGAGAGCTCTGGGTGAAGCTCTTCCCACACTGGGGACACACGTAGGACCTCTCCCTGGTGTGGATGCACCAGTGCCTGACAAGGTGGCAGTTGTGCTTGAAGCCCTTGCCACAGTCGGGGCAGAGGAAACGCCTCTCCTCGGTGTGAATCCGCTCATGCAGGAGGAGATTTGAGCTGCTCTGAAACCTCTTCCCACAAGTGGGGCACATGTAGGGCCTCTCCCCAGTGTGGATGTGTAAGTGGCTGACAAGATGGGATTTGCAGCTGAATCCCTTCCCACACTCCCCACACTCGTAGGCCCATTCCCCGGTGTGGATCATCAGGTGTCGTTTCAGATTGTTGCTCTGCCTGAAGCTCTTCCCACACTCCAAACACTTGTAGGGCTTCTCCCCATCAGGAAGCTTCTCAGGGACCACCAGCTCAGAGCTCTGGCTGAAGCTCTGCCCACCTTCCAGGCCCAGAGTGGGTCTTTCCTCCTCAGAGCATCCTGGGCTGGCCTTGCAGCCCTTCCTCCTCTGGGATCTCCAGGGCTTTTCCTCCCCGTTGGATTCCTGCGATGTGGAGTTGCTCAAAACAGCTTCTTCCATGAGGTTCTGCTGCAGGGATTTGTCCTTCCTGGTCTCCACGATCAGGTCTTGCTCTGGGGGAGGAAGGACAAGGAGTAGATGGGATTTGCCTCAGTGCCAGAGGGAAGGGCAAGGAGATCCCCCCAGTGCATCCCCGGCAGGAGGGCACCGGCAGCGGGGCTGTCCTGCAGCCGGGGGCCAGGCTGAGCTGGGAGATGGAGCAGGAGAGAGGGGGAAAGGGGCACTGACTTCCTCCTCACCTGCCTTGGTGTCCCAGGGCATCTTCCTCTTCCTCACAACCTTCTTCTCCATCTGGCGAATATTTGGGTACGGGAAATCCTGTTTTGGGAGGAAAACAAGGGATGAGCACAGTGAGTTTTGTACTGGCTTCAAAGCAAACCAGGGAGAGAGTCTAAGCCAGAATGACAATTGAATAAGAAAATTAAGATCAAGGCAATGATACAGAAACACTGGCTTAATCTGACAGAGTCAGGATATAACCTGACACCTCGTTGCTCAGGGTGGTGGTAGCAGTCTGATGAAATGGTGGCTGCAGTCCAGCTGGAGTGATGAACGTGATTCTGTCAAAGCAGTGATCCTGTAGAAGGGTCTGGTCTTCCTCTGCAGGTCCAGTGGTGGTTATGGAGCTCTTGTCCTCTGGGAATGCAGCAGGCAAGGTATTCGTGGTGTTGCAAAGGTGAGATTTTATCCAGGCAGGAATGCTTGGTTCCTCCCCCTGGGTGGAGCATCCCACAATGGGATGATGTAATTTTATCAGTGCTGCAGTGACACTCAATGGCCCATTAACAGAAGATGGCCCTGGAGGGCGTTATCAGGGCTGAGCCATGGAAGAGATAAAGAACACTGCCCCACCTGTTGATAACAGTTTTTGGAGATGGTGACTGAAAACACTTTTGGTTACATCTGACATTGTAACCTGAAACAGTGAGGCAATCCCTGCTCGGGGTGGGGGGTGAACACCACCCCCCTTACCCAAACTGGCTCAGGTGTAAAACCCCCACCCTGGGAAGGCCACGCACACAGGGGACAATGTCACACTTGCCCTGCCCCAGGGGAGATCTCTGTCCCTGTCACTCCCTTGCTCTCTCCCCTTTTCTCTTTCTTTGCATCTCTCTCTACCTCACATTTACTGTTCAATAAAATCCACTTTGGATTTGGTCTTGTTAGCACCTTAATTGGGGCAGAGGCATCTCTCTAACAATTTTATTATCCAGATTGCAACATTATTTTACACAGTGAGTTCAGGGCTCTGTTGTCTGACCCCAGGTGCCTTTGACAACAGCATGTTTCTCTCCTCTGAGGAGTTTGTGGCTCTTTCTGGAGGATCTCTTGGAAGCTTGGATGCAGCTTCCTCTGAGTGACTTTTGGGAGAACTTACGAGGAAAATGGCTCTTGTGGGTGGCCAGTGTAAAGAAAATATTTTGTTTTCCTTCTTTGAAAATTCTGTTAAAATCACTGGAGGAAAGGGACCAAATGATACCAGCAAGACTGACAAGGATCATTCACCCCAAAGTGAGGAACACAAGGCTACTTAAATCCTACAAGAAGCCCAGCTCAAGTAGCTGGAGCTGTGCTGGAACTGATGAAATTTGGAATTGCCACAGAATTGCTTCTGTTGTTTGTCTATTCATGTTTGGGATTTATTTGTGTTTCCATCAGAAATGACTTGTGGAAAGAGCAAATCTTCCTCAAGGCATTTTATGGAGGGTTAACTTTGATTTCTGCTGAGTTGGTTTTGTCCAGTGTCCAGGGGATGCTCAAGGGGTCTCTGGTGTTGGTTTGGCCCTAATTTTCTTCTGATTTGTCTTTATCACTTAAAAACACCTGAAAAATTACTAAAAAGAGTATTGACCAGAGATGTCAGAAGTCCCACCATTTTAGAGGTATTTGAGGTGGAATTTACTGTTTGGGAACATATTCTGGAGGATTTGTGGGTTCTTGGGGGATATCTGGTAGTATTCTCCATATCTTTGCACTCCAAAACCCAAAGTGGATTTGTCTGTCACCTCAAAGTGACTCAATCCTACCTCAAAATGGCTGGTTGCCACCTCAGTCCCATGCTAAAATTGCTCAATTCCTCAGCCTCCAGGATGAGATGGGGTTGGAAGGTGATCGGGCAAAGTGAGATCCAAATTTGAGGTTGTGGGATCAGAATTGTGTGGGGCTGGGTGGTTGTGATTTATTTTCATAATAAATAAAACTATCAGAATTACTGATTTCTGTCCCATTCATTTTCTGTCAGTTCTGGTTTGCTTTTCAGAGTGCCGCCATCTCAGCTGATTTTGTTTGTGTCCTCCTGTCCCAGACTGAAAAGCAAGATGTGTTCTATTTGCCATCTGTATGGTAGTTGTCCTGTGTTAAGTGGGCAGTTTTTCCTTATCTCTTCCACAATCAATCCTCCCTCAGGACAGACATTTGCTGATAATGGGCTATTGAATGTCACAGCATGACTGATTAGACATGTGGAGAGTTTTGTGGATGAATGGCTTCGTGAGAAAGGACATGACTACGTGCAGCTAGTGAAGCAGTAGCTGAAAATTGCATAGTGCAGCAATAGCAGATGTAGCAATAATATCTTATGTCCTTGGGTAAGCTGGTTCCCAACAGTAGAATGGTCAGCAAAAAGATAAATGTAAGGGAAAACAAAGCAAGCTCAGAAAGCTCCAAAGGCGGGGTTGACCTGTTTTTAATACACCAATGATGAGCCTAAGTTTTGCAATATGCATGAGCTTCATTATAACGGATATAAGTGTACATGTGTGCTTGGAATAAACTGAGACTTGTTGACATTATAGAATGGACTTGTCTCCCGTCACTATTTACACAAGGAACACATAAGAAAGGGGCAGGGTGAATGGGGGGAAGAAGGGAAAATTACAAACCCCCGCACTCCTCCTCGTCCTCATCCTCCATTAACTCGTCCTCCTACTCCTCCTCCTCCTCCTCCTCATCCTCGTCCTCCTTGTCCTCCTTGTCATCCTAGTCCTCCCCTTCCTCCTCCACCTCCTTGTCCTGCTCATCCTTATCCTCCTCCTCCTCAATGTCCCCCTACACATCCTCATTCTCATCCTCTTTATCCTCCTATTCCTCCTCCTCCTCCTCGTCTTCCTCGTCCTCCTCCTCCTTGTCCTCCTTGTCCTCCTCATCCTTGTCCTTTTCCTCATCCTTGTCCTCCTCCTCATCCTCCTCCTCCTTATCCTCCGCATCCTTATCCTCCTCATCCTCCTCATTGTCCACCTCATCCTCATTCTCCTCCTTCTCCTCCTCCTCATCTTCCTCCTGTTCCTCCTCCTCATCCTCCCGATCCTGCTCATCCTCATCCTCCTCGTCCTTCTCCTCCTGGTCCTCCTCATCCTTGTCCTCCTCCTCTTTATTCTCCTCCTTGTCCACCTCCTCCTCCTGTTCATCTTATTTCTCCTCCTCCTCCTCTTCCTCGTCCTCATTGTCCTCTGCATCTTCATACTTTTCCTCATCCTCATCCTTCTCCTCCTCGTCCTCGTCCTCATCCTTCTTCTCCTCCTCCTCCTCCTCGTTGTCCACCTCCTCCTCAACCTCATAATCCTCCATGTCCTGGTCCTCTCTCTTCCTCCTTCTATGCCTCCTCTTCATGCTTCTCTGCCTCCTCATCTTCCTTGTTCTCCTCCTCCTCCCCATCTTCTTTATACTTGCCCTAGTCCTTGTCGTCCTCCTCGTCCTCTTCCTCCTCCTGCTCCTCCCCTTTCTCCTCCCCATCCTCATCCTCCTTGTCATTGTCCTCCTCCTCATCCTCCTCATCATCGTCGTTCTTCTCTTCCTCCTCCTCCTCCTCCAGGTCCTCCTCCTCGTCCTCCTCCTCGTCCTCCTCCTCATCCTCCTTGTCATCTGCATCTTCATCCTTTTCCTCATCCTCATCCTTCTCCTCCTCGTCCTACACCTCCTTGTCATCGTCCTCCTCCTCCTCCTCGTCCTAGTCCTCCTCCTTGTCCTCCTCCTGGCCCTCCTCCTCGTCCTCATCGTCCTCCTCGTCGTCCTCGTAGTCCTACTCGTCCTCCTCGTCCTTCTCCTCGTCCTCCGCCTCGTCCTCCTTCTCGTCCTCGTCCTCGTCCTGGTCCTCGTCCTCCTCCTTCTTGTCCTCATACTCCTCCTCGTCGTCCTCGTCCTCCTCCTCCTCCTCGTCCTTCTCCTCCTCCTCCTCGTCCTCGTCCTCCCACTCCTCATCCTCCTCCTCATCCTCGTCCTCCCCCTCCTCGTCCTCATCCTCATCCTCGTCCTCCTCCTCTTCATCCTCATCCTCCTCCTCCCCATCCTCCTTGTCCTCGTCCTCCTCCTCCTCCTCGTCCTTCTCCTCCTCCTCCTCATCCTCGTCATCCTCCTCCTCCTCATCATCCTCCTCCTCCTCCTCCTCCTTCTCCTCCTCCTCCTCCTCGTGCTCCTCGTCCTCCTCCTCGTCCACCTCCTCTTCCTCCTCCTCTTCCTCGTCCTCTTCCTCATCCTCCTCCTCCTCCTCCTCCTCGTCCTCCTCCTCCTCGTCCTCCTCCTCCTCCTCCACCTCCTCCTCCTCATCCTCCTCCTCCTCATACTCCTCCTCCTCCTCCTCGTCCTCGCCCTCCTCGTCCTCGTCCTCGTCCTCGTCCTCGTCCTCCTCGACGTCCTCCTCCTCCTCCTCCTCGTCCTCATCCTCCTTTTCCTCCTCCTCGTCCTCTTCCTCATCCTCGTGCTCCTCCTCCTCGTCCTCCTCCTCATCGTCCTCCTCCTCCTCGTCCCCCTCCTCCTCGTCCTGGTCCTCCTCCTCCTCGTCCTCCTCCTCCTCGTCCTCCTCCTATTCGTCCTCCTCCTCCTCCTGCTCTTCCAAGTCCTCCTCCTCCTCGTCCTCCTCCTTGTCCTCCTCCTCCTCTTTGTCCTCCTCCTCCTCCTCCTCCTCCTCCTCCTCCTCCTCGTC